>NC_090928.1:189743452-190046482 GCF_040938575.1 Ambystoma mexicanum | reverse complement strand
TCACATTTGTCAATGGAGTCGTTAGTGAGATGAGACTGGCTTTAAATACTAAAGCAGTGACAATGAGTGACCATGTCACCCTCAAAATGACTCTGCAGCTCGCTGATGGTGTCCCCAGAAAGAAGTTGATAGCCAACCCATGTTTAAATCTACAGGGCAATCGCCTCTGTTGGTCCCAGAGGAATATAAATACTCTAAATGAGGAATTGCAGAATTGTAGAAACAAGGGTGATCTCCAACTCACGAAGTATGACTCTGACCTGAAAACGATAGTAACAATACTTAGAGCCCATGACAAGCGTGATTTGTCAGTAAAATCGAAGGTCATTAAACCAGGGGTCCCTTATGATGCTGCTATCGTAGAGAAAAAACATTGTCTAATGCGCAGTGTCGCAAAGTGAGGAGGTGATATGATCTGCCCAAGGCAGAGAGGAAGTGCAGAGTGACTACAATTAAGCAGGCCTATAGGCGATGACTCAGAGGTTACCACTATGAAGACACAAATGTAAAATGGAAGTACTTAAATAGGATAATTCGAACTCATGATTCTAAAATATTTTGGTACATGATCCATTATCTTAGAAGCAGACAACTGTCCCTAGAGGTTAGTTCTATTCCTGCTGAGTACT
Organism: Ambystoma mexicanum; assembly: GCF_040938575.1. Taxonomy (NCBI): domain Eukaryota; kingdom Metazoa; phylum Chordata; class Amphibia; order Caudata; family Ambystomatidae; genus Ambystoma; species Ambystoma mexicanum. The sequence goes on along the minus strand of NC_090928.1, from coordinate 190,045,853 downwards.
GGGTTGCCTATGTAAAAAAGGATTCTGGTCCCTGGAAGCCAATCTGTGCAATGTTTTGGATCTACGTATGGTGGGCACTATTGTTTGGCAGAACATGTTGACCTACAATTATGTTGACGTGATTAAGAAAGTTAAATCATTGAGAGCTACTGGCCCTGATCGGCTCTCAAATATTGTCCTCAAGAAAAACCCCTCCCTTTGGGCCAAGATCTTGAAAATGCTGTTTATTCGTATCTGCAAAATGGGAATTGTCCAAAGTTCTTGGCATGAGTCTATCCTGATCCCTGTTTATAAACAGAGCTTGAGAACTGACCCCGGCTGTTAAAGGCTGCTGGCCATGCTGGATTCCACTTCAAACATTTTTGCGTGTATTTTGCATGAATTGCTCACCCAATAGTCGGACGAGCAACATCTCCTTGCAAAACATCATTTTGGTTTTAGAAAGGGGTTTGGAACTAAGCATGCTTTGTGGGTCCTTATGAAACTGATCTCAGATGCATGCCCATAAGTATCCAGAAACCCCTATGTATGTCTGCTTTGTAGACTTTAGCTCAGCATTGGACTCAGTTATCGGGTCCAAATTATGGGATAAACTGAAGGGATCAGGCATCGACGCTTCGCTACTTTACTTTATCAGACAACTTTATAATAACACAACGGTACAGGTTTGTTTGTCTCGAGATGGGGTTCTGTCGCCGCCTATTGAGACAAATGTGGGCCTGAAGCAAGTTTGTGCCTTGGCCCCATTACTTAATAATCTGTACATGCCTGATTTGGATAGGGCCTTATCAACTACTAGGCAGTAAACACTCTTACATACGCTGATGACATTGTCATCTTGGATAGAACTCCAATAGGTCTAGAGTGATCGCTGAACACGCTATTAACTTATGCTGAAGAGAATGTTTAAGGATAAATATGCAATAAACAAAAATAATGGTTTTTGGTAAAATATCAAAGAAGGGTGTCAAATATAACTCGACACTGGGATCAAAAAAAGTGGATGAAACGGATTCCTACAGGTGCCTGGCGATTGAGGTAAAGGCTCCACCCACCCCCACCCACCTTTATTACTCAATAAAGGCCAAGATCTTGTGTAGGTGGTTGGTCTTACAAAATGTGATTGATAAGTGGGGTGGATGCTCTCTGGGGGCAGAATTGATTGCTTATTAGACCGCAATTATTCCTGGGATCACTTATGCTTTGGAGATTTTCCCCACGCAGGGTATTAGCTGGCTGCCTAAATTAGAGGGTAACATCTTGAGGTCACTGCTGGGCTTACCAAGCTCAGTACCAGTGGCAGTGGTAAGACTGGAACTGGGCTTCCAATCTCTGATGTCCCATTGGTTGGTTGCCACCTGTAAATTGTGGGTCTCTATAAAATTTAGCGAGGCTAGCAAGACCTCCTTAATACATGCAAGTGTGCTACATGCTGAACGATACTCGTGTAGTGTCTGGTTTAGAGATTTGGAGAGCATGGTTCTTGCACATTGTTTAGATATAGCACTATTGTGCTCCTATGAACCTGATGTACCAGTCTTTTTGCAAAGAATTGATGCTGGGAGCTGGAATTATGACAGACGGCTGAGGCAGTATTTGATAAAGTGGCGTTTTCCTGCCTTGATCCGATTTACCTTATCAATGCCTTTGGACACTTTCCAGTCTTTGGTGTATGGGGAGCTTGGCTGGGCATACCTTTTAAAGAGCATTTGTGTCAGCTGTGCAGTATACACATTGAAACTGCACGTCTCATTCATGTCCGAAGTTGTCTCTGTATTATACCAAAGCGTATGCAGACTTTAACCTACATGAAAGTGATTAATTTTTGAGCCTTTGGGGCTGACATGTATGTGGTGGTCTCTGCCACTTACCATCTTTGGTTAAGGGTAAAACCCAAGTTGGAGGGAAATAAGGTGCCTACTGGTGTTAACCTGTTGCAACAAGGTCACTAGCGGGGAGTCTTTTGAGCCTCGGTCGATGAAATGAAATAAGGGCACTATTGGAAGGTAATTGAGCCTGTGAGGCGTAAAGGAAATGAAGGGCTGGTAAATTACTCTTACTTTTTTAACTGCAAGGTTTAATATTTTTCTTTTATGTGTTTCTTGTTATAAACTGGCTTTGTAAATTAGCTTTTGCTGTTTTATTTCTGTGTGTGTATGGGATTTTATCATTTTAACTATGTACAGTACATTTTCCATTGTCATTTTGGTAGTGTAAAAAGTTGTTGACCACTGTATGCACTTAAATAAAGATGAAAAAGATTAAATCTCTAATGGTAAACAATACATCTTTCAGTATAAACAAATAATGTAATTTATGGAAATCTCATTGAAATAATAATGTCTTCTTTTCTTACAGTACATAGTTTACATGAAGAAACTACACCACAAATTAATCATGCAGAATCCCAACAATCAGAAATACAATCCCAAACCCCAACTTCAAAATTGGATGAACTTAGCAAGGACTTTGAAGTACTTTTAAATGATGTTAAAAATCATATTATGTTATTATAAATGTTGATTACCACTGTTCTACTTGTACCAGTTCCCCTTCCCCAGCAATCACCCCAATCAAATTCACAAAACATAAATCAAAGACGCTTTGATGAAACCTCTCTCCCTCCCTCCCCAGATGATGACTTCATTGAAATTCCAAACCCTCCCGTTTATGTTTTCCATTCTAATACCTCATCCCTTTCATAAATACATTTATTTTTTCTACTTTATATATCCTGTATATTATTGTGTAATATTGTGTAATAAGTTCTTATTTTTTTCTTTAAAACCCCAATTAATATGTCTGGTCTCACATGATGCACATTTAATAACTCTGCGGACAACACTCTTGTTTGCGGATATCCATGTACATGCACCCTGCATCTCACACTCAATGGGTTCCGCGGAAACCCACTCGATGTCCTGGACGTCATCATGTGACCGCGCACGTGCAGCGTGACAGTGCGTCTGTGGACGATGTCCATCACTGCGTGCAGTTTGAAATTGCATTTTTCGGCCAATCTATGGTGTTTCAAGTTGAAGGTTTACCCTTCCAGAGATCCCAGACTCATTATTTGTTGATCGGTCAACTTTTTAACAACTTTACAAGGCCTATTTTTGGCACAGTAGTCCACGGATAGATGCACGGTCCGCGGAAGGGACCCACCCATTACTTTTAGTCATTCTCAATCTGGCACACCAGGAGAGAGCATCTTCTGACAGCTACTTCCAGGAGACTTCCAGGAGTTTAAGAATGGCATTGGTCATGGCCATCCCACCTTCCCAGGGGCCAAAACCACCATCACCATGTGGAAGGGCTGGACAGAGGAACAGGCGCGATGATACAGAGGAGGATGATAAGGAACAGGAAGATGAGGTAGAGGAAGTTCCTACTTCCGCACGAGAAAAACTGACATGCACCTTAGATTTGAGGAAGGCCCAACATCTTCCCAGGTCCACCTGCCCCTCCATATATGTGATTGGTGCCCCTTCTCTCCCTTCCCTCCCCAACCTTACCTCCTCACCTCTCTTACAAAAAAAAAAACAAATGAAATCGCCTGAAATATGAAAGCCATGAAGACTAAATCATGTTCCTTTAGGACCCACCTTTGACAGTTAAAAAATTGAACAAAAAATAAAAATCACAGGACCTTTTGCAGTCTGCATAGTCTGCAAACAATACAAAAGTCTGCCGACACCAGGAAAATTCCAGGCATTGGGTGGGGGAGATAAAATCAATGAACTTGTTAAAATGATGACTCTTAAAATAACCTTTTTCAAAAATAGATGTGTGGGTGGTTTATATACTGAACTAACAAATGTTCCACCGAACTTAATTATTTTTTCTAATTTTCACAAAAACTGCTTCTAGGTTTTTTTCTGTTTTTTTTATTTACTGCAACTACTCAAAAAATACTTCATTATATAGTTCACGAGTTCAAAAACATTGTTTCAGTGCATTTTAGATATTCAAAAGAAAAATCTGATTTCTGACATCAGTCAAATGCACTCCATCGCCTCGAAAAATATTTACGCCATCCATCTTAATATTTTCATTGTCTAAAGATGCCATTCCCAGAGCCTATAAAAAGCACATAAACCTTTATTGACATGCTGTCTAGCTTCTTCCATTAGAGGACAAAAAACGTTTGCGCATCTCCATATTTGTCTTTGATTGATTTCAGAAAAAGTTATCTTCGCAGCTGGGAACACTTCCATTAGGCTTCTGGACATATCCTTCATGGCAAACTCCAAAGATCCTGCAGTCACATAGCCCATACTGGTGCCTCCACAATGCACAATAATGATAACTAGACGTTTAAAGTGAGCCATACTCTCACAGTATGGAAATAAAGTTAGCCAGTTTAAGCCACAATCAGTATTCCACGAAACGTCCACTTTGCCCAATCCAATATTAGCAGAGATGCTACGAGATTCAGTATAAACCTTTAATGAATGGATCCAAGATTCTCCCACCATCCATACACTCGGCTTCTTCATTGTCATAGCCATAGCCATCTTTACTACTTACAACAAAGAAAACACTTCCTTCCCTGTACTCGTGTACACTTGAACTCCTCCTCCAGACCCACAAAACCTGATTGACTAGTCCCCCAATGTCCTCTTTCCTTGCCAGACATCCTTAAAAGACCCAGATGGCACATGTAGGTCTGTGGACTACCTCAGTGTACATGAATGCTGTCTCACAGGGCTGCCCTTCTACCTACATTAGCCACAACCTACACAATACAATGAAACCATACAAAAAATATGTAAAATACACCTTCAAATAACCTCCCCTCTCCCAATGTAGTCCGCAGACAGTAAAGATGACTCCAGACTCGGCGGCACCTGCACAGCTTTTATACACCTATTAAAACAGCTCCCTATCAACTTATTTTCCACTCCCCAACCTGTTAAACAGGAAATAATATTATGCCTCCTTTCTTATATATATTTGCCTAAGCCCAGTCACTCTGCGAAGAAAACCGCATTTCAAATGTGCCGATTTTGGATCGACTTCACTTCACTTATATATAAGGTGGATGGTGATCGTGGTTGTGGGGGAAGTTTGTAGCTTGGCTGTGAGTAGCTCACAGGATGTGAGAGCGACTGTGTCGGTTAGTCTAAGGCCTAGGGCAGATTTGGAAATGATCGCTACACCTCCACCTCTGGCGTTTGGTCTGTCCGCTCTGAGGATAGAGTATTTGTCTGGGATGGCTAGTAATTGTGGTAATTCATTGTTCTTCGTATGGAGTGCATTTGACGATTTCACCACAGCACCTTTCTGTCTCTCAGTTCTTGACTAGACCTTTGACGCCTGAATTTAGTGATGTTGCGGAGTGTTTGTGGGCAATTGATGACAATGATGTCGGTGTTCTACAAATTGAGCCTGTTAAGATCATTTTGAAACATGGAGTAAAGTTGCCACGTATTCCTCAGTATAAGATTTCGGTCGATGGTGAGCAAGCTTTGAAATGCATAGTCTCCGATTTTGTACATCATGGGGTAAGTGAGGAAATTGCAGGTAGTTTGTGCAATAGTCTGATTTTGCCTGTGTACAAAAAAGGCGATAATGCAATTCATTTTCGTTTCATCATTGATTTACGTGCCATCAATAAGATTGTTGCTCCACAATTTCCTATTGTGCCTGATGTGACGACAATATTAACCATGATTCCGGCTTCTTCTACTTTCTTTAGTGTTGTAGACCTTAAGAATGTTTTCTTCAGCATTCCTATACACAAGGATAGCAGTTCACCTTAGGGGGTCACTCGTTTACATTCACCCGTGCACCGCACGGTTACACGGAAAGTCTGAGTATCTATAGTAGGGCTTTGAAAGAGCAGCTTGACACGCTCGAGTTGCCTACCACTTATACACTGCCCCAATATGTGGACGATCTACTTTTAGCTGCTGGCTCAGAGAGTGCCTGTAAGGAGGGCACTGTGTTGTTGCTTATTCATCTAGCAAAATATGGACACAAAGCTTCACTCAAAAAGTTTCAGTATTGTCGACAGGAGGTCGCCTATTTAGGCTATCTCCTGTCAAAGGAGGGAAGAAGGTTGACGTCTGAGCAGATAAAAATCATTTCTAGCATGTCTGTCCCAAATACACAGAAGGAAGTCAGAGCCTTGATAGGAATGGCTTCTTTCTGTAGGCAGTGGATCCCGAACTTCTCGTTAACGATTACACCAATGTTGGCTTTGATGAAGAAGGGCATTTCTTTGCCATTGCCATGGAACTTGGAACACCAGCAAGCATTTGATCTGCTCAAAACTACATTGTGTTCCGCACCAGTTTTGGGCACACCAAATTATGAAAAGGCCTTCGTGTTGTATGTGCATGAACGTGATGGATGTGCTTTGGCTGTATTAACGCAGGAACATGGAGGGAAGAAAAGGCTGTGCGGCTACTTTTCTTCCGCCCTTGATCCTGTTGCATGCGCTTTGCCAAGATGTTTGAGAGCTGTCGTTGCTGCTGCTGCGCCTGTAAAGCAGAGCAAGGGTATGGTCTTAGGCCATACTTTAACCCTGATGGTACCTCACTCTGTAGATGTTCTATTAAACAGAACACAAACACAACACCTCACCTCCGCACGATTAACGAGATATCAATTGATCTTGTTTGCTCCACACATTAAAATTCAGAGGTGTTGCATTCTGAATCCGGCTGAACTTTTACCCTTGCCGCAAGTTACTGCTTGCAGTGACGAAGCGTCAAATGACTGCCTTTACCACAGAGCAAGAGACTAAAGGCAGAATCGATCTGAAAGATACTCCTTTGAACAATCCACAAGGGGAGCTGTTTTGTGATGGCTCCTGTTTCAAACTTCCGGATGGTACATCCACTGCTGCTTATGCAATCACCACATTGAGCACGATTGTGGAAACCAAGAGAATCACGCATAACTCCGCGCAGGCCGCAGAGATTATAGCATTGACCCGAACTTGTGAACTTTCCGAAGGGCCTAGCGTAGATATATATACTGATAGTCAGTATGCTTTTGGGGTGGTTCACAACTTGGGTAGTCTTTGGGCAGAACGAGGTTTCTTGAGCTCAGATAGAACTAAGATCCAGTACGGCTCCTTGATAGTACGGTTACTCTCAGCGCTTGCACTCCCCACTCAGTTAGCAATTATGAAATGTGCAGCGCATCAGAAAATCATAGATGATGTGGGAAAAGGGAACGCTTTTGCTGACCAGATAGCCAAACAGACTGCCACTGATCTCTATTCAGAAATGTATACTTCAAGGGAAGCCACACATATTTGTACTTTGGATGAGGGTATCGAATCTGTGAAAAGTATTCAAGCTGATGCCACATTAGAGGAATTTAAGAAATGGGCTGAGGGTTTGGCAAGATTGGATGATGATGGGTGTTGGGTGGAGAAGTTAGAAGGAAAATGGATGCTGCCAGATGCGTACATTACAATGATAGTCGCTATGGCTCACGACCCCACCCACATCTGTGCACGAAAGGGTTCCATAATGTTACAAAATGTCTGGGTGAATGATAAAATCTCCAAAGTAGCTGAACGTTTTGTTCAAAGTTGTATGATTTGTTTGCAGCATAATATGGGAAAGGGCACATCGACTCCAAGGGGTAGTTTTGCTCCACCTTCTGTCCCCTTTGAGGTTATCCACTTTGATTTCATTGAAATGGAGTGTTGCAGCAATTATAAGTATGTACTGGTTGTTATCTGCGCCTTTTAGTAAATGGGTTGAAGCCTTTCCTGTTAAGGATGCCACAGCAATGGCAAGGGCGAAGACCATGCTTAAGGAATATTTTCCTAGGTTTGGTTTGGTAAGGGTCATCTGGTCGGACAATGGTCCACATTTTATCGCTGCTGTAATTCTGCAGATATGCGTGGGATTACAGATCGATAAACGGTTCCATTCGGCTAGAAATGCTAAAAGTGCTGGTTTGGTAGAGAGACATAACGGCATCATAAAGAACAAGCTCGCTAAGACTGAAAACGTCTTACCAATTGTGTTGTTGTCAATGAGAACCACCCCACAGACTAAGACTGGGCTCTACCCATTTGAGGTGGTTATGGGTAGGCCAGCTAACATTTGGGACCTACCTAAGCCTCGATGTTTGTGTGACAATGAACATGTACTTCTTTCCGACTACCGTGGCCAGTTAACTAAAAATCTGTATTTGATTTATCAACTGGTGCGAGAAGCCCTCCCCGTAAAGTACGAGGGCCCAGGTCATAGCATACGGCCTGGAAGCTGGGTTCTCATCAAATCATTTGAAACAGCATCCTGCCTCGCACCACGTTGGTGGGGCCCGCATCAAGTTCTATTGGCCACACAGACTGCAGTACGAATGTAGGGGCGAAAGCATTGGATCCACGCGTCACATATCAAGAGGATTCCCTTCCCTTTGCCACACGATACAGAAGGCACAGAAATCCTTACCAGCGCTGCTCCCAACGATCACGTAGCATCGAGCCGCATCGAGAGTGCTTTGGAGACTCTCCATGAGCCCTTGGGGCCTGGGGAACAGCCGCTTTATCTCCACACTCTGCTACAGATCCTTTTTTGCGATTGTCAGGGTCTGTCGCGGATCCGCCACTTCCATCAGGAAGCAACGTCACATTGTTCTCAGATCACGCAGTACTAGGAGTCACAAGGTACGATCTGCGCCCAAGGAGTTAGACTTACTGCACGGTTCGGCTGTGCCATCAGGAAAAATCATCGGAGGGCTTGTCTTTTGGCCCCTGTTCCTTTTTGTACGTAAAGAATTCTGTTGGCTGAGGTAAGGGAAGGACTATGAAAACGCGTGATCAGGAGATCGCCAGCATTCGTTTGAAGAAACAATGGCTGCAACCGCTCCCACTCGTACGGAACAAATAAGAGACTGTGTGCCCGATTGTAAAAATGAACAATTGAATGCGTGGTCACCAAAAACGTATTGTGGCCTTGTGATTATGTTAATCGGCTTCACAATAGTAATTGTTTTAGGATTTTGGTATTTGGAGGAAGTACATGTAACGCTCACCTGATTCCCACGGAGGCGCAGGTCTTGGCAGGAAGGTGTCTGTAACACGAAACGTGATGTGCAGGATTCGGTTGGCTTCTGGGGTCGAACCTCTCCGCACTGTTGTCGGACTCGAAGGGTGAGGTTTCTGCAGGTGAAATAATATGGGGGTTAAAGGTCTGGGTTGTGAATGTCCCTATCTCTCTCCTCTCAGCCTGACTGTTGAGCCCCCCTCCCAGGTCAACGTGCTTACCTTAGATAGGTGAATGCTGGGCTCTCCATCTGCGTCTAGTGCAGGGTGCCGTTGCCAGTTCCTTCACTGGTGAAACGTTGGCCTCTTGACTTCAGAGGATGGGTACCGTCGTTGTCTGCACGACCGGTAAGTTTCTGGACACCTTTACTCTTTATAGTCTTTTTATGCGTGGCGGAGAAGCGCCTGGAATTGCGTAAGTATGGCAAGCGCTCTTACTGTCTCTTTCTTTGTCTTTGCAGGCAACGATGCAGAATGAAGAAATCCGGAATTCGCCGCGTGCCGGTAAGTGTAACACTGCTGTTTATCTTTGCAGGTGAAGATGCAGCGTGAAGAATCCGGAATGCACAGCGTGCCGGTAAGTAGAATAATGCTGTTTATCTTTGCAGATGAAGCTGCAGCGTGAAGAAGCTGGAATGCACAGCGTGCCAGTAAGTATGATAATGCTGTTTATCTTTGCAGGCGAAGGTGCAGCGTGAGACACGGCCGCTGCCGATGGATCAGGTAAGTGAACACTGCATGTTAAAGTTCGTTCTGCTAACCTGTTGTTTCTGGTCTTTTGCAGGTGCTGATGTTGATCGGGTACAGGAATGGTAAGTATAATTCTTGCAGGTTCAGGATCCAAAGAGGAAAGGCTGGAACAGACTCGGTGAGCGTTCTGCTGCAGATGCAGAATAACGCGAAGCACATTTCATCAATTGGGTGTGGTTTAAATAGCCTAGGAGTGATGAGGCGTCTCCTTCCACGGCCCCGCCTAGGTAAGAAAAGTGTTCCTGCTTCCAGAAGAGTTCCAGTGCTGTATCCAGGGAGTGGAGCTGCCCCACCCAGGTAAGAAAGTAGTCCCAGTTCACCGAGGACTTCTAAGAGTCTGGTAAGTAAGCAGCATGGTCTGCCACAGGTAAGTCCACCCAAGCACCTTCACACCAATGATGAGCCCGGCGCTTCCAGTGCCGGGACCGATGCTTCTGATAAGCCTGGTGCCAGCGGCACCAGGACAGGGTCCAAAAGGTCCCTGTGGGGACCGGCTGGTGCCTAGGATCAGGGTTAGGGGCCTGCTTCCAAGGACGTTGGGCTGGTCCTGATTCCTTGGAAGCAGTGATCATGACAGTATCCCCCCTCAAGGCCCCTCCTAAGTGTGTCTTTCCCAGGGGCTTTGGCTTGTTGGGGTGATTCAGATGGAATCTCTTGACCAGACGAGGTGCGTGGACATGTTCTGAGGGTTCCCAAGACCTTTCCTGGGGACCATATCCTTTCCAATCAACCAGATAGTATAATTTAGACCTGGACATTTTGGAGTCTAGGATGTTCTTCACTTCGAATTCGAGTTCTCCGTCTACCAAAACGGGTTCTGGGAGTTTAGTCAATCGGTTTCTGGTTGTACTGGTTTTAATAAGGAGACATGGAATACTGGATGTATTTTCATATGCGTAGGTAATTCCAATTTGGCAGCCACCGGATTAATTATGGCAGATATGAGGTGGGGCCCAAGGTATCTCGGGATGAAAGTGCGGGGTCCTTTTAAAGGCAGGTGCTTAGTGGATAACCAGACTTGATCTCCTACAGCGTAGTGAGGGGCCTCTTTACGGTGCCGATCGGCTGCCTTTTTGAATTGAGCTTTAGCTCTTTGCAGATGGGCAGTGGCTTCCTTAAAGGCACAGGTGATCTCCGAATGCAGGTGATGCACAGCAGGTGCTTCAATTTCTTGGGGAGGATCCAGTTTGGAGGTTCTAGGATGGTGTCCATATAATAGGAAAAAAGGAGTCTTTCCAGTTCCAGAATGAGTCGAATTGTTGTAAGCGTATTCAGCGATCCAAAGAATGTCCTTCCAGGGTTTTTCTGTTTGTTGGAGCATGCAGCGTAGATATTGTTCTAATGTCTGGTTTGTCCTTTCGGTTTGTCCGTCAGTTTGGGGATGGTGACTGGTCGAAAGTCTTACATCAACTTGGGCTAGACGACAGCAACTGCGCCAGAAGTGGGAGATGAATTGACTTCCCCTATCGGAGACTAAAACCGAAGGAAAACCGTGTAAGCGAACGATGTTTGCCAAGAATTCCTGGGCCAATACTGGGGCTGAAGGCAGACCCTTCAAGGGTATGAAGTGAGCCATTTTCGAGAATAGATCCACGACTACTAAGATGGTAGTATATCCCAAGCATGGAGGTAAGTCCGTGATAAAATCCATGGACAGGGTATGCCATGGACAGGGAGGAATGTCAAGTGGCTGTAATAGGCCGGCTGGTTTTTGCTTTTGACTTTTATTCTGGGCACACACACCGCAGGAGATTACAAAGTCTCTAATATCCCTTTTCCACGATGGCCACCAGAAATGTCTTTTAATCTTTTCCATGGTTTTGGTAATGCCAGGGTGCCCCTCCATTAGAGAATCATGATAACCGGAGATTACTTGTTTTTGTAGTTTTTCACAGGGCAAGTGCAATCGTCCTCGGAAATATGGTAGGTCTTGATCTACTGAGAATTCTTTTCCCTTTAATTGCCAGTCCTGCAAATCGGTCGGAGTTAGGAGCGATTTCACCATGGTCTTGATGTCTTCAAAGGATTGAGTGCTGACCAAACCCAAAATCCTTTGTTCTGGGATTATGGGTATTGGATCTGGATTGATCAAATGTTCATCTACTCCCATCCGGGAGAGGGCATCCGCCTTTCCGTTCTTACTACCTGGTCGATAAGTAATTATAAAGTCAAATTCTGCTAGGAATAGAGCCCAGCGAAGCTGTCTGGAAGACTGAGCTTTGGCTGTCTTTAGATATTGTAAATTGCGGTGGTCAGTCATTACGGTGACTGTGTGTCTGGCTCCAAGAAGATAATGCCGCCAGGCTTTAAAGGCTGATCTGATGGCCAAAAGTTCCTTGTCAGTAATTGAATAGTTGATCTCAGGAGGCGAAAACTTGCGGGACCAAAAGGCAACCGGATGTAGTTGGTTGGTGACCGAATCTCTTTGTGATAACACTGCTCCCATAGCAAGACTAGAAGCATCCGTTTCCATGATGTAAGGAAGTTCTGGGCGAGGATGTTTTAAAACAGGTGCAGAAATGAATTTAGCTTTTAAGTCTTGAAAAGCTTGTTCCGCTTCAGAGGACCACTCAAAACGTTTGTTCTTTTTCAACAGAGCGGTGATGGGCTGGACTATCTGGGAAAATTCAGGAATGAATCTGCGGTAAAGGTTAGCGAATCCTAACATGCTTTGAACTCCTTTTACAGAGGTTGGTGATGGCCACTTGATAATTGCTTCAACTTTCTTTGAATCCATATGGACTCCGTTAGGTGACAATATGAATCCCAGGAACTCGACTTCCGTTGCGTTGAAAACGCATTTCTCAAGCTTAGCAAAAAGACTATGTTGACGCAATCTCTCGAGAACCTTTTTAACGTGTCTCTGATGTTCTTCTTCAGATGATGAATATACGAGGATGTCGTCAATGTAGACAACTACACACACGTCAATGAGCTCTCTAAGGACATCGTTCATAAAATATTGGAAAGCAGCAGGAGCATTACACAGTCCAAAGGGCATCACTTGATATTCGAATAGCCCGTACTTGGTGCGGAAGGCCGTTTTCCATTTATCGCCCTCTTTGATCCGTACCAAGTGGTAGGCTCCTCTGAGATCCAGCTTTGTGTATATACATGCATCTTTGACTTGGTCCAGGAGTTCAGGGATCAAAGGTAACGGGTAGCTGTTTTTAACAGTGATCTGATTCAGGGCGCGGTAATCTATGCAAGTCCTAAGGTCTCCTTCCTTTTTCGGAACGAAGAACAAAGCCGATGAAGCTGGAGATTTTGAAGGACGGATAAACCCGTTAGCTAGGTATTGGTCCAGGTACTGTCTGAGGTGAAGGTTCTCTGGCTCGGTGAGGGCATAGATCCTGCTGCAAGGAGGAGTTGTTCCAGGTATCAGATCTATTTGACAGTCGTAAGACCTATGAGGAGGTAGAGTGTTAGCTTGATCCTTCTGGAAGACGTCTTGGAACTCCTGGTATTTGGGAGGTAATTTGAGAATCTCAGAAGAGATCGCCGCTAATGAAACATCAGGTCGAGGATAACAAGTGGTAGAACACTCTGGAAACTGAACCGTCTTTGCTCGCCAATCAATCTGAGGATTGTGCTTCTCTAACCAAGGGATTCCCAGAATGATCTGGAACTGAGGGGCCTTGATTACATCGAACACTATTCTCTCCCGGTGTCCATTGTGACTCAACAACGTCACTTCTTGGGTGGCATGCGTTACTGGTCCGGAGGCTATCTCCGTGCCATCCACAGTAGTGATAACGTCTTTTACTGCCTTAGGGACAAGGGGTAGATTCATCCTTGATACCATTTCACGCTCCACATAGTTACCGATTGCTCCGCTGTCAATGTAAGCTTCAATTGCATGCAAACGATCCGGACGTTCAGGACTAATGAGGACCATGGGTATCACGAAATGCGAGGTCACGGGACAGATCTTAACGCTCGGCAAGAGGACCTCTACTCTTGTCGGGCAAGGTCGTTTCCCTGCTCAGAATTTGTGGTACAGGTATCCGCGGCTCCTACAGTCTTCTTAGCTGGTTTCACGGGACAGTCCCGAAGAAAGTGTCCTGAATTACCGCAATAGAGGCATAATTGCAGCTGCCTTCTTCTTTCCCGCTCTTTCTGGGTTAAAGGTCCTCTCATGCCCCCTATTTGCATGGGTTCCACAGTGTCAGCTCCCTTATTCGAGGTCTGTGGTTTAGAAAACACTCGGGTATCAAATCTGGAACGATCTGCCTTCCTGTTCTGTAGTCTATGGTCCAGTTGGACAACTAAGTCAATATAGTCCGAACATTCTTGTGGAGGATTCACAACTTGCGCTAGCACATCCTTGAGCTCTCCATGCAGGCCTCTGTAGAAAAGCGTTATTCTCTTGGCCTCGGGCCATTGTGTTTCCACTATGAGTCTATTGAAAGAGGCTATATAAGTCAAGAGGTCTTGGTTACCCTGTCGAAATGAGAGAAGTTCATTGTCCAAGGCCTGCCCTTGTGCATGTCTTGTGAACAGTTTCTCCATGCTGGACTGGAAGGCTTGAAAATCGTGTAAAACCGGATCATCCTGGGTGACTAAAGGGATCGACCAATCTGCAGCGCTGCCACTGAGATAAGAAAGCACGAAAGCCACCTTGGCCTGGTCTGTTGGGAATGCAGCTGGTCAACATAAGAAGTGCAGGCGGCACTGGTTGATGAACACTGCGAATTTCTTTGGATCACCAGCAAAGCGTTCGGGCGGAGCCAAGGGCACATTACCGGGCAGATTGATTTGCACTGGATTTGAAGCTGATGCAGAAGGATAACTCCCTCCTGGAACGGGCAAAGGTGTCTGTCCTGCCTGCGTTTGTAACAACTGCCTAGCAAGGTCCTCTGTTCGCTCCTTAGAAATTATCAGTTCTCTTCTTAGAGAGCTCGTTTCCTGGTGAGCTGCATGTACTTCTGCTCTTAATTCCCCAAGCAACTGGGCTAGTTGATCAGTATCTGAGGTTTCCATTGCGCCTGGGTAGGAGTTTTGTGGTGGGCTTCGCGTTCTGTAACGCTCACCTGATTCCCACGGAGGCGCGGGTCTTGGCAGGAAGGTGTCTGTAACACGAAACGTGATGTGCAGGATTCGGTTGGCTTCTGGGGTCGAACCTCTCCGCACTGTGTGTCGGACTCGAAGGGTGAGGTTTCTGCAGGTGAAATAATATGGGGGTTAAAGGTCTGGGTTGTGAATGTCCCTATCTCTCTCCTCTCAGCCTGACTGTTGAGCCCCACTCCCAGGTCAACGTGCTCACCTTAGATAGGTGAATGCTGGGCTCTCCATCTGCGTCTAGTGCAGGGTGCCGTTGCCAGTTCCTTCACTGGTGAAACGTTGGCCTCTTGACTTCAGAGGATGGGTACCGTCGTTGTCTGCACGACCGGTAAGTTTCTGGACACCTTTACTCTTTATAGTCTTTTTATGCATGGCGGAGAAGCGCCTGGAATTGCGTAAGTATGGCAAGCGCTCTTACTGTCTCTTTCTTTGTCTTTGCAGGCGACGATGCAGAATGAAGAAATCCGGAATTCGCCGCGTGCCGGTAAGTGTAACACTGCTGTTTATCTTTGCAGGTGAAGATGCAGCGTGAAGAATCCGGAATGCACAGCATGCCGGTAAGTAGAATAATGCTGTTTATCTTTGCAGATGAAGCTGCAGCGTGAAGAAGCCGGAATGCACAGCATGCCAGTAAGTATGATAATGCTGTTTATCTTTGTAGGCGAAGGTGCAGCGTGAGACACGGCCACTGCCGATGGATCAGGTAAGTAAACACTGCGTGTTAAAGTTTGTTCTGCTAACCTGTTGTTTCTGGTCTTTTGCAGGTGCTGATGTTGATCGGGTACAGGAATGGTAAGTATAATTCTTGCAGGTTCAGGATCCAAAGAAGAAAGGCTGGAACAGACTCGGTGAGCGTTCTGCTGCAGATGCAGAATAACGCGAAGCACATTTCATCAATCGGGTGTGGTTTAAATAGCCTAGGAGTGATGAGGCGTCTCCTTCCACGGCCCCGCCTAGGTACGAAAAGAGTTCCTGCTTCCAGAAGAGTTCCAGTGCTGTATCCAGGGAGTGGAGCTGCCTCACCCAGGTAAGAAAGTAGTCCCAGTTCACCGAGGACTTCTAAGAGTCTGGTAAGTAAGCAGCATGGTCTGCCACAGGTAAGTCCACCCAAGCACCTTCACACCAATGATGAGCCCGGCGCTTCCAGTGCCGGGACCGATGCTTCTGATGAGCCTGGTGCCACCGTCGCCAGGACAGGGTCCAAAAGGTCCCTGTGGGGACCAGCTGGTGCCTAGGATCAGGGTTAGGGGCCTGCTTCCAAGGACGTTGGGCTGGTCCTGACTCCTTGGAAGCAGTGATCATGACAGTACATCCGCTTGAAATTCTTTTACCCACTGAAAATGTACCTACTGTTTCTACACCTTTTGTGCATCTGGCCGCTCTATCTCTTAGAGACTCTCAGCACAGACAGTGTTACCACAATAACACTTTATTACTTATAATGAATGCCACACATGCCATTTTGAATAGATATAATTGTTGGGTCTGCTCGCATTTACCGCAAGACGGAAACAAGGGGTTGGGCTGGTATATTGATCCTTTACCTCTGACTACTGCATGCTATTCATCTATAAGGGCATTATTCTTTGGCCGATGGAACAATAGCATCTCGGGGAACTTTGATGGAACTAATTTGAATGATTTTGAGAGACGAGTTCTAACGCTCCTGGGATGCTCACTTTTTGCGAATAGGAGCAAGCTTAATGTTGCTTCTAATAGGCCGCCTGATAAATTGTCTCGTCCTTTTCAATCTCTGATCTCTTTCAAGATAGCTCCGATAGGCAATAGGGATGCCACGCCACCTTCCTACACTGTTAACCACAGCCCCGATTCAGTTTCTTTCTGCATACAGAGGAATGGTACTCAGTCAATGGGTGATTGCAAGGGCTGCGCCAACGTTGCGAATTTGACCAGTGAGGACAGACCTCTGCATGTAGGCCAACCTGTCTACTTTGTTTGCGGTAATGAAGCTTTCCCATGGTTACCTAGGGATTGGCAGGGAACCTGTTATTTAGGGATTGTGTTACCCGGGGTATTCATAGCAAGCACCATAAAAATCTCTAAGGCTCGTCCAAGGCGGGACGAGAATGGCGATACTTCAGCACAAGTTCTGGGGGCGTAGCTAAATTCTTTGTACCTTTTTGGGGGAAATATTAAATTCTGAGGATATCAGAAGACTAGCGAGAGTACTGGAGAGGACCATCAACTGGACCACTGACATACTCTATAACATGACTTTAGAACAAAAAGCGATAAGGTTAGTGGCACTTCAGAACCGGATGGCCTTAGACGTCATCCTGGCTGAGCGTGGTGGAGTATGTGAATTAGTGGGGTCCGCTTGGGGCGTTTTCGTGCCAGATTCCTCCCCAACTATTTTTAAGGCAATACAAAATCTGCACTTCCTTAGTTCAGAAGTGCATGTTCCCGAGGGAAACTGGGATCTTAGCGCTTGGTCTGGGACTTCTTACGATCTTGGGGATGGAAGCTACTTTCAATCTTGCTGATTATTTTGGGTATTCTGTTGTCTTTCTGTTGCTGTATACAGTGTCTTCCTGGCATATGTTCGGTGTTAGAAGGATGTCGTGCACAAGCGATGGGTACGTTAGGACAAAAGGTATGCGCCCCAGAGAAGATGGCAAACGAATTTGTGTTGAAAGAAATATCTGTTTCTGACCTCATGGCGATCGATATTTCTGATAGTGATTCAGGGTGTATGGACATTGAGACGTGGAGTTACTCGTAAAGTGACTAGAAGTAGTTTAGCGCTTGGCTTAGGCCAAAAGGAGGGTTTGTTAAACGGGAAATCATATTGTGCCTACTTTCTTATATATATTGCCTAAGCCCAGTTGCTCTGCGAAGAAAAACGCGTTTCAAATGTGCCGATTTTGGATCGACTTCACTGCCATTTTGGGATCATCCGCCATTTTGATTTCTGTTCAAAAGTAACTCTGTGTTCTAAAATGGTGGACTGTGTTTCCAACTAGTAACCGAGCCTTCCCGAACCTTGCACCTTAGTTAATGTTTAGACTGTCCGTTGGCCGAATGTTTAGGCTGAGTAAAGAGACCTTGTCCCATGCCTGACTTGTGGTCTAAGGATTGTCTGCTCCAATAAGCCTGATCCACGGACATACATCGACACAATGGAATGCAAATATCGAAGGTGGACACTGGCTGAACTGCATTGTGAAGGGACATGTGCTAAGGCTTACTGCTAAATCCGGGAATACACTGTTGCCATTGTGACTTATTTGTTTGTAAACTAAATGTAATACGCGTGCATATTGTTGTACAAGCCATAAGTGAACTCGGCACGAACTCTAGACCACGGATTATTAACTTACAGAGGGGCTGGACCTTATTACAAAATTGTATAAATGCGTGAATGTCCAGATGTCCAGTACCTCTCACTTCTCACAGTGAAGCGCTGGTATTCACTGTGATGTACTGAGGGCCAGATAGCTATCTGATTTTGTTCTTTGTAAACTGTACAGTATTATAGATCTGTGAATCTTTATAAGCCCGTGTTTGATGTATTTCCTTTTGTGGTACTCAGCCTCGATATTTCCTCTTGCTTTTATAAACCTTTTCCAGACCTTATTTCGCCCACAAATTAACTCTAAATATGTTTTCCAGACTTTTTGCTCACTGCGCTGACTGTGGACTACGGCGGTTTTCCGTGGATCCAACATGGAGACTGTTTCCAAAAATCTGACGCAGCTCATGTTTTCGAACAACCAATCAGCGTGTACCTATGATGTCTGCGGACACCAAGCCACCCTCTGATTGGTCCAGAGGTGTCCGCGGACTCCAAATTAGGAAATTAGTCTGCAGACTGGACCCAGATATCACAGAAATGTGTACCTACTTTTTGGCCATTTTAAAAAAAAACTAGTGGATGGATATACACCAAATTTGCAAAAGCACGCTTTCGGGATCAAGTCACCACTTCTCACGCAAGTTTGGTGAAAATCCGTCCAGTGGTTTGGGCTGTAGGCATGAGCACATTTATGGGACCTTCCCTACAACTTTTCCCCCCCATGGATGCAACCACACCAAACTTCACAAAATCATTCCGAGGGGGCCATATACATGTTTTGCAAAGTTTGGTGAGGATTCATCAGGGCGGGGTAAAGTTATAAGATGCCCAAAAACTACTCTTTCTTTGAGTTGAGCAACTTTACCATAACTAATGCAGGCCCTGTAATACATATATACATATATTGGGTGGGGATGTCAGCCTCCAGTATATACCCAGTTTATGATTTTTGCACTTACATTGAATGGGAAGGTAGCAGAAAAATGAGAATGGGGACCTTGGTCATAGCGTTTGAGTAATTTGAAATGAATGCAGTAGCTAGCAAGTTTCTTATCATTTTATTTTGAATCACGTATGAACACAGAGCAATAAATCTTGTGCTGCTAACTTTGTCTGTTCATCTTGTTTAATGTCTTTAACACTATTTGTTTCTCAGTAGTTGTGTATGTATATGTTTGTTTAGGATTGATTTTAGTTTACTTTTGAGCACAAGCACTTTAAATCATGTTCATTTGCACTTTAGAATTGTACATCATATATTGATATTGTCTTCCTATAAGAGGCCACATTAGTTGGACCCCATCAATGATTTGTTTTCAAAATCAAAAATAAATGGAATATTTCTAGCTAATACTAGTGTGATGAATAAGTCTTTGAGGATGTGACTGTGTTGCACCACAAAGAAAATGTGTTTTTGTCTTGAAATTATACCCTAACGGACAGGTATGAATATTATTATGCCAGCAGCCCATTTGTTACCATAGTGGTGAATGGTGAAGTAACAACATTTATGCAGCAATTCATTTGCAATGTTTCCCAGTTAAGTCTGGAGTATTGCTTGTTATCCATCTATAAAGGTACCAGTGAGTGAGCGCAGGACCCCACTCAGGAATGTTAAAACATCTGGAACTTTGTGAATGATCAAATTACCCAGAATAATGAGAGAGATGGCAACGTGCAAAGGGGGAAAGGGTGTTAGAACAGGGCTCGACTTATCCCTATGGAATAGATTGCACTTCCTCGTCGCCATTTTGCTGACTCAGTAATTTGCAGTGAAAAAGTCAGGGTGCTCGGAGGAAAGTAAATGCACTGGGGGAAAAAGCACACGGAAGGGGGAAGTGCCAAACAATTGATATTATTGAACTTGTACTTCATAGAGGTTCAGAAAAGAAAGTGACGAGGAGTCCAGTAGCAGGTGAGGAGGCGAGAGAAACTGTGACACAGAGGATCTCTCTTTTCCTTGACTCATTAAATAGCCAGCTGATCCATGTGATTGGTATGATATGGCATTTATAATGTGCCAATACACAAGTGTTTCAAGGCGCAACGAGGCAAGGGAGGGGGAACAGAGGGAAGACAGAGACAACGATCTTAATAGGCCCGGTGAAATTGAGCTCGCGCAAGTGCAGGGGAGGGGGGAATGTGAGAGGGGAAAGGGGAGGTGGCAGTGCAGTACATAGAATAACAGTAAAATAAATAAATACAATAAATAAGAAGTGCAGCCAAGGGTGGCAAGTGCAAGGGTAAGTGCAGACATCAAGTGTCAGGTGCTGATAGTAGGAGGCTGTAGGGATACAGAAACAACCACCAAGTGCAGGTGTTGCCAGGTGGGCGGTGCCAGTGTGCAACTGGTGGGGGCCTGGGCCTGAGAACAGAAGGGAGCCAGGTGACCAGAACAATTTCAGTTTCAGCCAGGTGTTCAGCAGGGGAGAGGAGGAGAGAAAGCAGAAGCAAAGAGGAAGGTCTTGAGGGGCTTCTGGAACCAGAGATGGGTCTCCCCAATTTTCAGAGATGCAAGGTGGCTGTTCCAGAATGTGGGAGGCCCCAGCTTGGAGAAGCGACTGACCCTGAGGGAGTGGAGGCAGATGAGCGAAGGGCTTGAAAAGGAAGATATTTAAAGGCATTGAGGCCCGAGGCCCCAGAAGGCCTTGTGGACAATGCAGTGGGAACGAGGGCAGAGATTTCAGTACTGGAGAGATACGATCCCTGGGCTTGAGGCCAAGGACAAGCCTTGCAGTCCTGTTTTGGATGAGTTGCAGAGGGCGAAGAGTAGAGGCAGGGAGATTTAGAAAGAGACTTTTACATAGTCCAGCCTAGAGAGAACCAGAGCTCTGGAGACAGTGAGCTTCTGGGGGAAGGAGAGGAAACGAAGAAATAACCCTGAGGAGGTGCAGCTTGTAGTGTGACTTTTTAGAGACGTGAGGAGAGAAGGAGAGTGTGGAGTCAAAGATGACCCTGAGGTTTTTAGTCTCACAGGTGGGAGCAGGAAGAGGGCCAAGAGAGAACAGCCAGAGAGTGACAGGAAAGGAGGGAGCAGGTGTGCTGATGAGGAGGATCTCCGTTTTACTGGCATTAAGGCAGAGATCATTGGCACCACAACACTCCTGGATAGCAGACAGACAGTCAGAGATGAGAGAAGGAGAATAGGTGGCTGAAGGGAGCCTGAAAATGAGCTGAGTTTCATCCGCATAGCACTGAAAGTTGGGGCAGAGAGCGGCAATGTGGTGGGCAAGAAGTGCCAGGTATTGGTTGAACAGCCAGGGAGAGAGGTTAGACCCCTGGGCAACACTACAGGTAGAGATATAGATGGAGGAGAGAAAGGACCCAAATTGGACCTCGGAGGGTCGATCAGAGACGAAATAAGTCAGACAAGCCAGGGCCTGATTGGTGATACTCAGGTTATCACGGAGAAGGTTGTGCAGGATGGCATGGTTGACGGTGTCAAAGGCAGAAGAGAGATCAAGTAAGATGAGAATACAGGGGGTGTTGGGATCAAGGCTGAAGAGCAGGTCTTCACTGATGTTCAGGAGAGCAGTTTCTGTGCTTCCGGCAGCTCTGAAGCCAGACTGATGATCATGGAGACAACCAACAGATTCACAGGGTAATTCATAGAAATTCGCACAAAAATGGCGCACTCGGCTGGCGCACAGTGTCCCCGTGCGATACACTGCGCCAGCCGCGTGCGAAAAAATCCTTTTCATCGCACAGCGTATTCATGGATTTTAGCCTCCGAAACCAGCCGTGGCGCAGAGTGGCGCAGCGACCCTGCAGCAGCGCCAGTTACGCCCCCAAGAACGCCCTCGCGCAAGGAAAAGCCTTCAAAATCCCCAAATCATCGCAAAGGGCTGCGCTAACCCTGGACCAGTTCACAGGGCTGCCAAACAGCAAACGGCAAGTGGGGAACGTGTATTTCAGTGGTTCGCGGGAAGTTCCACACGTGATTGTCCTGTGTACGTGTGCATCAGGGGTGCGTGGGAAGTAACACACGCAAAAACAGCAGGGTATGTGTATTCCAGGGGTGCTTGGGAAGTATCACACGCAAAAGCAGCAGGGTACGTGTATTTCAGGGGTGCGCGGGAAGTATCACACGCAAAAGCAGCAGGGTACGTGTATTCCAGGGGTGCGCGGGAAGTCTCACACGCAAAAGCAGCAGCGTACATGTATTTCAGGGGTGCGCGGGAAGTATCACATGCAATTCCATCAGGGTACGTGTATTCCAGGGGTGCGCGGGAAGTATCACACGCAAAAACAGCAGGCTACGTGTATTCCAGGGGTGCGCAGGAAGTATCACACGCAAAAGCAGCAGGTTACGTGTATTTCAGGGGTGCGCGGGAAGTATCACAAGCAAAATCAACAGGGTACATGTATTTCAGGGGTGCGCGGGAAGTATCACACTCGATTCCATCAGGGTACGTGTATTACAGGGGTGCGCGGGAAGTATCACACGCAAAAGCAGCAGTGTACGTGTATTTCAGGGGTGCGCAGGAAGTATCACACGCGATTCCATCAGGGTACGTGTATTACAGAGGTGCGCGGGGAGCACCACACGTGAATTGCACGTGTGGGTCCTCCCAGGTGTTCCCTCTACACCCTCCACGGCCCCTGCAGGTGGCCCACACCACAGGGGCCTACCCTGCACATGTCCTGCAGGCACCCCATCCACCATGGCCATGCCCCCCAGCCAACCCACATGTCACCTTGCACTACTGCCCACCAACGCATGTCCCCCTGCACCCCCAGCCACCAGGGGCAGCCTCCACCAGGCCCCCACTCATGTCTCCCACCACCCCCACCCCCCAGCAGTGCAGGGGCAGCCTCCACCAGGCCCCCACTCATGTCTCCCACCACCCCAACCCCCCAGCAGTGCCGGGGCGTCCTCCACCAGGCCCCCACTCATGTCTCCCATCACCCCCACCCCCCAGCAATGCAGGGGTAGCCTCCACCAGGCCCCCACTCATGTCTCCCACCACCCCCACCCACCAGCAGTGCAGGGGCAGCCTCCACCAGGCCCCCACTCATGTCCCCTATCACCCCCACCCCCAGGCCACCAGGGGCAGCCTCCACCAGGCCCCCACTCATGTCTACCACCACCCCCACCCCCCAGCAGTGCAGGGGCAGCCTCCACCAGGCCCCCACTCATGTCTCCCACCACCCCCACCCCCCAGCAGTGCAGGGGCAGCCTCCACCAGGCCCCCACTCATGTCCCCTATCACCCCCACCTCCCAGCCACCAGGGGCAGCCTCCACCAGGCCCCCACTCATGTCTCCCATCACCCCCACCCCCAGCAGTGCAGGGGCAGCCTCCATCAGGCCCCCACCCATGTCCAACTCATGTCTCCCTGCGCCCCCACCCCCCAGCCGCCAGGGGCAGCCTCCACCAGGCCCCCACTCATGTCTCCCACAACCCCCACCCCCAAGCAGTGCAGGGGCAGCCTCCACCAGGCCCCCACTCATGTCTCCCACCACCCCCACCCCCCAGCAGTGCAGGGGCAGCCTCCACCAGGCCCCCACTCATGTCCGCTATCACCCCCACCCCCCAGCCACCAGGGGCAGCCTCCACCAGGCCCCCACTCATGTCTCCCATCACCCCACCGCCCAGCAGTGCAGGGGCAGCCTCCACCAGGCCCCCACCAATGTCCAACTCATGTCTCCCTGCAACCCCAGCCACCAGGGGCAGCCTCCACCACGCCCCCACTCATGTCTACCACCACCCCCACCCCCCAGCAGTGCAGGGGCAGCCTACACCAGGCCCCCACTCATGTCCCCCTGCACCCCCACCCCCCAGCAGTGCAGGGGCAGCCTCCACCAGGCCCACACTTATGTCTCCCACCACCCCCACCCCCAAGCCACCAGGGGCAGCCTCCACCAGGCCCCCACTCATGTCTACCCCCACCCCCCAGCCACCAGGGGCAGCCTCCACCAGGCCCACACTCATGTCTCCCACCACCCCCACCCCCCAGCAGTGCAGGGGCAGCCTCCACCAGGCCCCCACTCATGTCTCCCACAGCCCCCACCCCCCAGCAGTGCAGGGGCAGCCTCCACCAGGCCCCCACTCATGTCTCCCACCACCCCCACCCCCCAGCAGTGCAGGGGCAGCCTCCACCAGGCCCCCACTCATGTCCGCTATCACCCCCACCCCCCAGCCACCAGGGGCAGCCTCCACCAGGCCCCCACTCATTTCTCCCATCACCCCCACCCCCCAGCAGTGCAGGGGCAGCCTCCACCAGGCCCCCACCCATGTCCAACTCATGTCTCCCTGCACCCCCACCCCCCAGCAGTGCAGGGGTAGTCTACACCAGGCCCCCACTCATGTCCCCTGCACCCCCACCCCCCAGGAGTGCAGGGGCAGCCTCCACCAGGCCCCCACTCATGTCTCCCACAACCCCCACCCCCCAGCAGTGCAGGGGCAGCCTCCACCAGGCCCCCACTCATGTCTCCCACCACCCCCACCCCCCAGCATTGCAGGGGCAGCCTCCACCAGGCCCCCACTCATGTCCGCTATCACCCCCACCCCCCAGCCACCAGGGGCAGCCTCCACCAGGCCCCCACTCATGTCTACCACCACCCCCACCCCCCAGCAGTGCAGGGGCAGCCTCCACCAGCCCCCCACTCATGTCCCCCTGCACCCACACCCCCCAGCAGTGCAGGGGCAGCCTCCACCAGGCCCACACCTATGTCTCCCACCACCCCCACCCCCCAGCCACCAGGGGCAGCCTCCAGCAGGCCCCCACTCATGTCTACCACCACCCCCACCCCCCAGCCACCAGGGGCAGCCTCCACCAGGCCCCCACTCATGTCTCCCACCACCCCCACCCCCCAGCAGTGCAGGGGCAGCCTCCACCAGGCCCCCACTCATGTCTCCCACAACCCCCACCCCCCAGCAGTGCAGGGGCAGCCTCCACCAGGCCCCCACTCATGTCTCCCACCACCCCCACCCCCCAGCAGTGCAGGGGCAGCCTCCACCAGGCCCCCACTCATGTCCGCTATCACCCCCACCCCCCAGCCACCAGGGGCAGCCTCCACCAGGCCCCCACTCATGTCTCCCATTACCCCCACCCCCCAGCAGTGCAGGGGCAGCCTCCACCAGGCCCCCACCCATGTCCAACTCATGTCTCCCTGCAACCCCACCCCCCAGCCACCAGGGGCAGCCTCCACCAGGCCCCCACTCATGTCTACCACCACCCCCACCCCCCAGCAGTGCAGGGGCAGCCTACACCAGGCCCCCACTCATGTCCCCCTGCACCCCCACCCCCCAGCAGTGCAGGGGCAGCCTCCACCAGGCCCCCACTCATGTCTACCACCACCCCACCCCCCAGCCACCAGGGGCAGCCTCCACCAGGCCCCCACTCATGTCTCCCACCACCCCCACCCCTGCCAGTGCAGGGGCAGCCTCCACCAGGCCCCCACTCATGTCCCCCACCACCCCCACCCCCCAGCAGTGCATGGACAGCCTCCACCAGGCCCCCACTCATGTCTCCCACCATCCCCATCCCCCAGCAGTGCAGGGGCAGCCTCCACCGGCCCCCACTCATGTCCCCTATCACCCCCACCCCCCAGCCACCAGGGGCAGCCTCCACCAGGCCCCCACTCATGTCTCCCATCACCCCCACCCCCCAGCAGTGCAGGGGCAGCCTCCACCAGGCCCCCACCCATGTCCAACTCATGTCTCCCTGCACCCCCACCCCCAGCCACCAGGGGCAGCCTCCACCAGGACCCCACGCATGTCTACCACCACCCCCACCCCCCAGCAGTGCAGGGGCAGCCTACACTGTTAGGGAGAATTCCCTGTTTAGGCTGAATTTCCTAACCTAGTGAGTCCCCCAGCAGCTTTGCTGGATTTCTGGAGTTTGTTTTTTTCCATCCTGCCAAGAGTGAGACTCTTTTCTCCCACTCTTGGACATGTATGTGTGTAATTCCTTTGAAATGTCAATGTGTTCGATGGGCTATGGGGTCTTTTACTCCGTAGGGTCTCATATGTTTTTCTATGTGTGTTACACCGCACCCTACGTGTCGTAACACGGGGGCGCCCTAGCGGGTCCCCCACCATAGACTCCATACCCGGGGACTGACTACTGTCTCCCCGGGCATGTAAAGTCACCATTGGCTTTACTAGACCTAAATTTACTAACAGAACTAGTACCAACCATCTTATTGTGGACGTACTAGTAGGGGTAATTCGATTACTCCTGGATCTGTTACTCGAGGGGGCACTGTCCCGTCCCCCCTCGTCGAGTTTTGGCTGGTGGCAGTGGAAACTACTTGTTATGTTCGACCCCGAACATAACCCTATGGGATTCGTCCCATTGTTGGAGATTGATACTTTTTCTCATTTATCTCTGACGTACCACCGATCTACTTATCTTAAATAAGTTTATCGAGTGGTATTTTCTGCCAGAACTCGGTTTTAAAATGGCGTCTGTGTTCGTCTCTGTGACTCCTAAACCAAAGGTTGAGCCCTTTGATCCAATTTTGGCGGGCCTCTGTACAGAGACCCTCCAAAGTGGTGCCATTCTGTCTGGGTTACCTCAGGGGTGTGGGAGGGGGTTTAGGCACCCTGGACCGAGTTGCCTTGCCAACTCAGGTCGCACTCTGGAGTGATTGGCCCAGGTGGTGAGCCTTCCCGCTCACCACTTAGCATGTGTTGATTGACAGCTAGGCTGAATGAATGGGGGTCGTTTGCATAAAGCAGGGCTTTTGGGACTGAATCTTAAGAAGTCGCCACAGGACCTAAGAATCCGACGAGGGCAACGCTGAGCCGACCTGCAACGACGACACCTCCGGTGGAGCCCTGCTGGGCCGACTCACCACTTCCCGACGACAGAGGAGATCTCCCTGCCGGAGAGTCTCTTCCCCTGACTGGTGGGAACAACCAGTCCCCTTTGCTTTTTATTCGCCTCAGGACGCAGTGGTTGAATTGCCCGTGCAGAGCACCTCGGCAACCGGATAGCCACTACCCCTCTACCGCGACCAAAAGGTGTTGCCTTGTGACGGAGCATTCCGCGGCTGGTCTCTTCCCTGGTGGTGCACCGGACTTCACTTTCCTTCGACGACGAGATCATCTCTACTCTTGGCAAAGACCCAACGTGCATCCACCACCAGGAACAACTGCCCCCGCCGGAGCTGCCCTCCACAACAAGGTACCGTGTCCGCCTGGCTTCCCTTTCGGTCGGTTTGAGTGAGGTGTCTTAATCCTCTCCGTTCCGCTGGGTCGCCTCCAAGCTTTGCTCATTCTTTGTTCTGAACTGGTTCAACCTGCCGATAACAATTTGCTATAAAGACTTGAATGCATCTCCACTAGAGATTTTTTGGACATCGCGCCTTGCCTCTCTCCGAGTGGGCCTGGCCTCTGAACTTTACGATCTTTGGTGATTCTTGCCTTCCTGCCTTGCATTTTACCCGCATAGGATTGAACTGTGTTGACTTCATAACCTGCCTATCTTTTTCTCTCCCGTCCTAACTAATATTCGAGTGTCATCTAGGTTGAGGTATACACCTCTGTCTGAAAATAAGTGGTACCGGTAGAACCTAGAGTTGTCGATATTTTGCTAGGGGGATTGATCGTTTTCTACTTCGTAGAGTAATTGTGTTTGACTTGTTTGCCGTGATTTGCTTTAGTGTTTTTCATAGACATTTTGTTATAAATAAATACCTTAATATCTTTACACTAAGCCTTGTTGCGTGTTTGCTTGTCTTACTGTGAAGAATTGCCCTATTTTGTATACTCCACATACTGCTCAACTTTTCTTGAGAAAAGTCTGACTGCTCAGCCACAGCTACCAAGTGAATCTGTGTGGTACAGACTGCTACCAAGTGGGTTCACCGCCACCGCCTGTAGTCCTAAATCTTTTGCAGTGGTCCCAGAGGGAACTGCACAGGTTTCCGCCTAACACTGCTGTACAGCGGTGGGATTTGTATCGAGTATACAGTTTAGAGTGCTTTTCGACACTGTAGGATAACTAACCACAAAACTTTGCACAAAAAGCAACTTTCAAAAAACATGTCTACGATGGAAACTTACAGTCAAGAGTCTTTGTCAGGTGAAAATACTGAGAGTCTGTGAGCTCTCTGTAGGCAAGAGAATCTTTCTGTAAGAGGCAAGAAGTTAGAACTAATAGAGAGATTGCTGGCGAACCAAAGTCTGGGTACTGGTTCAGAGGAACCAATCTCCCCAGCGAATGTAGACGACAGTAATGGTGTTGATCTGAATCGTAATTCTGATAATAGCGATGAAGAGGCTGACGAGGATGGAGAGGCTAACGAAACTGTCTCCCCCGCTCCTCTACCTGCCTTACCAGCTGTGCCTACGGGGCCCATACCAGGTCCCACAAGTAACCCTGCTTATTTTGAACTTGAAAAAATGAAGCTCGAATTAGAATATAAACGGTTCTTGGCTCAATCTGAACGAAACCAAGAGCTCGAGTTCAGACAGATGAATGCTCAGGCTGAGCAGAAGCAAGCTGAGTTAAGACTCAGAGAAATAGAACTTAATCACAAGTTAGAAATGAAAAAGTTGTCTCTGGAAAATGCTTCTCTCTCCTCTGGTTCCTCTAGGAGCTCCAGTCCCAAAAGACCCCGGATGCCGAAGGAATTAGTGGGTATGTATGAACCGAGATTGGATGTGTTGGATTGGTTGAAACTGTTTGAATACAATCATGGGCTCCAGGACATCACCGGGAATGCGTTGCTTCCCTGGTTGTTCTCTAGGCTCTCTCCTGTTGCGACTGATGTGGTAATGGAGTTGGGGGAGGCGGATAAGACGGATTACGAAAGTGTGAAACTAGCTTTGATAGCTAGATTCGGGAAGACCCCTTCCCAGTATCTTAAGAGGTTTAGAACCCTCAAAAAGCATGATGGTACCCCTTGGGCTACCTGGGTGAGTGAAGGGTTGAAAAACTTAGAGGGATGGATTAAGGGTTACAAAGTGAACACTTATGAGGGTATGAGAAATCTTTTTATGTTGGAGTCTATTTATGATGCCTGTTCTCCTGAGCTCAGACAGCACTTGGCTGATTCGAAGGAATTGGATTCCAGGGCACTAGCTAAGGCTGCTGACTTGTGGATTGCCAACAGGGCTACTCATAAGGATTCCGGGGCCACTCAGAAAAAGGATGAGGGAAAACAGCAAAAAAAAAGACTCAAAAGAGAATTTGAATAACTCACATTCCAAAGAGGGCCCCAAACAAAACCAGAAGGGTAAGCCACCGGGAAAACCACAGCAGAATAGTGTGTCTTCTGGTGCCAAACCGGAAGGAGGTCAGAACAAGCCACCATTCCAGAAAGCATTCGGTAAATGCTTTGTTTGTGGCTCGACTGACCACGTGAAAGGAGATCCCAGGTGTAAGGGTAAACCTCCAGGGGTCCAACTTGTCTCCTTAGCCTTCGCTCCAGAGGAGGAAGTCCAAATGGCAAGTGGAAACTTTCTACTGCTAGCTGACGAACCCATTGGAGTCTCAGCCAGCGTTTCTTTAGTATCTCTGGGGTTGTGGGAACAACAGAATTTAGATGTCTATAATTCTATCCCTGATAATACTAAAGAGTATTATAAGGACAGTGTCCAGGTGAATGGTCAGGAGACTCCTGCCATTAGGGACACTGGGGCCAGCATAACTGTGGTGGATAAATCGTTTTTTCAGGCTGAGGATGTTGCTAAGGCACCCAAACGCCTCACCAAGTTAGCTGGAGGGCCTGTGCAGATGCTTCCCCAAGTACCAGTTCTCATCCAGTGTAACGACATGACTGTGAAGATACCTGTCAGCATACAGAGTGAGGTACCAGGACCCGTACTGTTGGGTAACGATTTGAAAACTCTCGGAGTTGCATCGCATACTCCCAGACCTCCTAGTAAACGGTTACAGGAGCTAACCAGACCCGCACGAGAGAGGACCATGCGCGGTACTCTCCAGGAGATGATGAAGAAAGAAATCACTCCTGCTCCACTGGAATTGTCGGCTTCTGTCTCCAAGAAATCAGAAGCGAAGGGGAAACCTAAGACTTCTATCCCGAAACCAGCCGCCAGCATTCCAGTGCAACCGACACGGACTTCCCCGCGGTTGTCCAACGTCACACCCGTAACTCCACCTCCAGCCGAGGCTGAGAGGGAGGTACAACCCTTCGTGGTAGAATTAGACTCTGAGGAAGAGCTAATGGAAGGCCAGGAACTCATTGGAGATCTGGATCCTGTTGACCATCCTGAGCTGCAGTCTTTACTGGCAGAAGGTGGACCCAGCAGGGCAGACTTCAGTAAGGGACAGAGAGAATGTCCAACTCTGGAAGGTCTTCGCCATCAGGCAGAAGCTCAGGCTGAAGGGCAAGAGCCTGGGAAATACAGGTTGCACTGGGAAGATGTCCTCTTCTACAGTGAACCGACCGAGTCTGCACCTGGAGACTACAAACGCCTTGTAGTACCCCAAGAGAACAGACCACAGTTCTTGCAGTTAGCCCACGAGATTCCTTTGGCTGGTCACTTGAGTTTCAAGAAGACTAAGGAAAGGCTCTCGCTCTACTTCTATTGGCCAAAGATAGGGGCCGAAGTAGAAAAACACTGCAGGAGCTGCCACACCTGCCATATCTCTGGTAAGGTTGGATCCAAGAACGTGGCACCGTTAGTGCCTCTCCCGGTTGTGGGAGTCCCATTTGAGAGAGTAGGGATTGACATCGTTGGTCCCCTTGATCCTCCAACCTCCTCAGGCAACAGGTTTATACTTGTTGTAGTAGACCATGCTACTAGGTATCCTGAGGCAATTCCTATGAGGACTGTTACAGCTCCGGCTGTGGCTAAGGCCCTCCTTGGTATTTTTACCAGGGTCGGGTTTCCTAAGGAAGTAATCTCTGACAGGGGGTCAAACTTTATGTCCCACTACATGAAAGCCATGTGGAAAACCTGCGGAGTAACTTACAAGTTCTCAACGGCTTACCACCCACAAACCAATGGGTTGGTAGAACGGTTCAACCGAACCATGAAGAGCATGATAGGTGCTCTAGAGGAACCCCTTAAGTGTAAGTGGGACCTTCTATTGCCATGCCTTCTCTTTGCTTATAGAGAAGTCCCTCAGGAGGGTGTAGGTTACTCTCCCTTCGAACTACTCTATGGTCATCCCGTCAGAGGTCCATTGGCCCTGATTAAGGAGGGGTTGGAGAGTGCTCCTTCCCCCAAGCCAGTCAGAGTGACTGACTACGTGATAGGTCTCCGGAGGAGAATGTCGCACATGATGACGAAAGCAAGCGATAACTTGAAAGCTGGACAAGCATTGGTCAAGCAGTGGCACGATCAAAAGACTAACATGGTTGAGTTCGCTCAAGACCAGCTCGTTCTCGTTATGATCCCAACAAGGCAGAGGGCCTTGTAAGATAAATGGATGGGACCCTACCGAGTAGTGGGTAAACTCGGAGAGGTTAACTATCTGGTGGACTTGGGCAATCCCAAGGAGGCTCCGACAGTCTTTCACACCAACCGACTTAAAGAGTATGTCTCACGACCTGATGTAGGAGCGTTGCTTCTAGCATCATCCGAGGAAGAAGAAGAGAGCGAAGCTCTTCCGGATCTCCTCAGAGGCTTACCTTTAGACGAAAAAATTGAAGGAGTGAATCTCTCCTCCAATCTGACACCCGAGCAACAAGAAGAGTGCAAATCTATGTTGAATCAGTTTGCCTCTCTGTTCTCGCTTTCACCAGGCTTGACCCCTTGGGGCCAGCACGACATACTCACTGGTGACTGTCTGCCGGTCAAAAGCAGAGGATACCGCATGTCAGAAAACGTATGAACCCACATCAAAGGTGAGGTCAGCAAGATGCTTGATCTCGGGGTAATAGAGCCCTCTACTAGTCCATGGTCTAGCCCAGTTGTGTTAGTACCAAAGGCCGGATCTAAAGAACTTAGATTCTGCGTGGATTATCGAGCTCTTAATGCAGTCACCACGACTGATGCCCACCCTTTGCCAAGAACAGATGAGTTGGTGGATAAACTTGGCGCCGCCAAGTTCCTCAGCACATTTGACTTGACGTCAGGCTATTGGCAAATAGCCCTGACAGACCATGCCAAGGAGAAAACTGCATTTTCTACCCCCGTTGGCTTATACCAGTTTAAGGTAATGCCATTCGGACTGAAGAATGCACCTGCTACGTTTCAACGGATGGTAAACCAGGTTCTGAATGGGATGGAGGACTTCTGCATGGCATACTTGGATGACATCGCAGTGTTCAGCAATTCCTGGGAAGAACATGTAATCCACCTGAGAGATGTTTTGCAGGCTCTTGGACGAGCCAATCTGACCGTAAAGGCAAGTAAATGCAAAATTGGACAGAGTAAGGTAGTCTATCTTGGGCATGAGGTAGGCGGTGGAGAAATAAGGCCTTTGCTCAGTAAGATTGAAGCTGTGCAAAATTGGACAACACCGACTACTCAAACCCAGGTGAGAGCCTTCCTAGGCCTCACTGGGTATTACAGGAATTTCATAGAGAACTATGGGACCATAGCTTCTCCACTGAATGTCATCTCCTCGTCCAAATTTCCTAAAAAGGTTAAATGGAACGAAGAGTGCAATCAGGCTTTTGAAAACCTGAAACAGGCTCTTTGCCAAGCCCCAGTACTCAGAGCTCCTGATTACCGCCAACACTTCATTGTGCAGACAGACGCTTCCAATGTAGGGATAGGTGCCGTACTCAGTCAACTGGATGGGAAAGGTAGGGAGCACCCCGTTTGCTTCATCAGCCGCAAGCTGTAGGATCCTGAAACAAGGTGGGCAACAATCGAAAGAGAGTGCTTTGCTATCGTGTGGGCTCTGAAGAAGTTTAGGCCTTACTTGTATGGTTCCACTTTTGTTATTCAGACTGACCACCAACCCTTGAGATGGTTAATGCAAATGAAAGGGGAAAACCCAAAACTATTGAGATGGTCGATCTGCCTGCAAGGGTTTGATTTCACCATTGAGCACAGGTCAGGGTGTCACCACCAAAATGCTGATGGTCTCTCTAGGATGTATGTCATCGACTAGAGGTATGAAATTCATCCAGGAGTGGATTAAATCCTCCTGTCCCTTAGTCTGGGGGGGGCGAGTGTTAGGGAGAATTCTCTGTTTAGGCTGAATTTCCTAACCTAGTGAGTCCCCCAGCAGCTTTGCTGGATTTCTGGAGTTTGTTTTTTTCCATCCTGCCAAGAGTGAGACTCTTTTCTCCCACTCTTGGACATGTATGTGTTTAATTCTATGGGGTCTTTTACTCCGTAGGGTCTCATATGTTTTTCTATGTGTGTTACACCGCACCCTACGTGTCGTAACACGGGGGCGCCCTAGCGGGTCCCCCACCATAGACTCCATACCCGGGGACTGACTACTGTCTCCCCGGGCATGTAAAGTCACCATTGGCTTTACTAGACCTAAATTTACTAACAGAACTAGTACCAACCATCTTATTGTGGACGTACTAGTAGGGGTAATTCGATTACTCCTGGATCTGTTACTCGAGGGGGCACTGTCCCGTCCCCCCTCGTCGAGTTTTGGCTGGTGGCAGTGGAAACTACTTGTTATGTTCGACCCCGAACATAACCCTATGGGATTCGTCCCATTGTTGGAGATTGATACTTTTTCTCATTTATCTCTGACGTACCACCGATCTACTTATCTTAAATAAGTTTATCGAGTGGTATTTTCTGCCAGAACAGGGTTTTAAAATGGCGTCTGTGTTATTCTCTGTGACTCCTAAACCAAAGGTTGAGCCCTTTGTTCCACTTTTGGCGGGCCTCTGTACAGAGACCCTCCAAAGTGGTGCCATTCTGTCTGGGTTACCTCAGGGGTGTGGGAGGGGGCTTAGGCACCCTGGACCGAGTTGCCTTGCCAACTCAGGTCGCACTCTGGAGTGATTGGCCCAGGTGGTGAGCCTTCCCGCTCACCACTTAGCATGTGTTGATTGACAGCTAGGCTGAATGAATGGGGGTCGTCTGCATAAAAGCAGGGCTTTTGGGACTGGATCTTAAGAAGTCGCCACAGGACCTAAGAATCTGACGAGGGTAACGCTGAGCCGACCTGCAACGACGACACCTCCGGTGGAGCCCTGCTGAGCCGACTCACCACTTCCCGACGACAGAGGAGATCTCCCTGCCGGAGAGTCTCTTCCCCTGACTGGTGGGAACAACCAGTCCCCTTTGCTTTTTATTCGCCTCAGGACACAGTGGTCGAATTGCCCGTGCAGAGCACCTCGGCAACTGGATAGCCACTACCCCTGTACCGCGACCAAAAGGTGGTGCCTTGTGACGGAGCACTCCGCGGCTGGTCTCTTCCCTGGTGGTGCACCGGACTTCACTTTCCTTTGACGACGAGATCATCTCTACTCTTGGCAAAGACCCAACGTGCATCCACCACCAGGAACAACTGCCCCCACCGGAGCTGCCCTCCACAACAAGGTACCGTGTCCGCCTGGCTTCCCTTTCGGTCGGTTCGAGTGAGGTGTCTTAATCCTCTCCGTTCCGCTGGGTCGCCTCCAAGCTTTGCTCATTCTTTGTTCTGAACTGGTTCAACCTGCCGATAACAATTTGCTATAAAGACTTGAATGCATCTCCACTAGAGATTTTTTGGACATCGCGCCTTGCCTCTCTCCGAGTGGGCCTGGCCTCTGAACTTTACGATCTATGGTGATTCTTGCCTTCCTGCCTTGCATTTTACCCGCATAGGATTGAACTGTGTTGACTTCATAACCTGCCTATCTTTTTCTCTCCCGTCCTAACTAATATTCGAGTGTCATCTAGGTTGAGGTATACACCTCTGTCTGAAAATAAGTGGTACCGGTAGAACCTAGAGTTGTCGATATTTTGCTAGGGGGATTGATCGTTTTCTACTTCGTAGAGTAATTGGCCCTCATTCTGACTCAGGCGTTAAGGGGTTTACGGCGCCGTAAACGGCGCCGACCCTTAACGGCTGATTACAAGGTTCCCTTTGCGGGATGGCTTTTAACGGCTGCTTTTTTGCAGCCGTTAAAATCCATGCCGCAAAGGGACCTTGGCGATAATTACGGCACCGTAATTTACGGTGCCGTAATTATCGCCTTTCCCCATTCCCATTATGCCCTATGGGGCGAAAATGGGAATGGGGAAGGGTAAAATGGGAAATGGGGATTTACCGCCCCACTCACCTTGGAATGGGGCGATAAATCCGCCAACCACCATGGCGTAAACGCAGTTTATGCCATGGTGGTAAGGGTACGACCCAGGCGGTAACTTACCGCCTGGGTCGTAATGAGGGCCATTGTGTTTGATTTGTTTGCCGTGATTTGCTTTAGTGTTTTTCATGGACATTTTGTTATAAATAAATACCTTAATATCTTTACACTAAGCCTCGTTGCGTGTTTGCTTGTCTTACTGTGAAGAATTGCCCTATTTTGTATACTCCACATACTGCTCAACTTTTCTTGAGAGAAGTCTGACTGCTCAGCCACAGCTACCAAGTGAATCTGTGTGGTACAGACTGCTACCAAGTGGGTTCACCGCCAACCCCTGTAGTCCTAAATCTTTTGCAGTGGTCCCAGAGGGAACTGCACAGGTTTCCGCCTAACATACACCAGGCCCCCATTCATGTCCCCCTGCACCCCCACCCCCACACAGTGCAGGGGCAGCCTACACCAGGCCCCCACTCATGTCCCCCTGCATCCCCACACCCCAGCAGTGCAGGGGCAGCCTCCACCAGGCCCACACTTATGTCTCCCACCACCCCCTAGCCACCAGGGGCAGCCTCCCCCAGCCCCCCACTCATGTCTACCACCACCCCCACCCCCCAGCCACCAGGGGCAGCCTCCACCGGGCCCCCACTCATGTCTACCACCACCCCCACCTCCCAGCAGTGCAGGGGCAGCCTCCACCAGGCCCCCACTTATGTCTCCCACCACCCCCACCCCCCAGCCACCAGGGGCAGCCTCCACCAGGCCCCCACTCATGTCTCCCACCACCCCCACCCCCCAGCCACCAGGGGCAGCCTCCACCAGGCCCCCACTCATGTCTACCACCACCCCCACCCCCCAGCCACCAGGGGCAGCCCCCAAAAGGCCCCCACTCATGTCTCCCACCACCCCCACCCCCCAGCAGTGCAGGGGCAGCCTCCACCAGGCCCCCACTCATGTCTCCCACCACCCCCACCCCCCAGCAGTGCAGGGGCAGCCTCCACCAGGCCCCCACTCATGTCCCCTATCACCCCCACCCCCCAGCCACCAGGGGCAGCCTCCACCAGGCCCCCACTCATGTCTCCCATCACCCCAGCCCCCAGCAGTGCAAGGGCAGCCTCCACCAGGCCCCCACCCATGTCCAACTCATGTCTCCCTGCACCCCCACCCCCTAGCCACCAGGGGCAGCCTCCACCAGGCCCCCACTCATGCCTACCACCACCCCCACCCCCCAGCAGTGCAGGTACAGCCTACACCAGGCCCCCACTCATGTCCCCCTGCACCCCCACCCCCCAGCAGTGCAGGGGCAGCCTCCACCAGGCCCCCACCCATGTCCAACTCATGTCTCCCTGCACCCCCACCCCCCAGCCACCAGGGGCAGCCTCCACCAGACCCCCACTCATGTCTACCACCACCCCACCCCCCAGCCACCAGGGGCAGCCTCCACCAGGCCCCCACTCATGTCTACCACCACTCCCACCCCCCAGCAGTGCAGGGGCAGCCTCCACCAGGCCCCCACTCATGTCTAACTCATGTCTCCCTGCACCCCCACACCCCAGCCACCAGTGGCAGCCTCCACCAGGCCCCCACTCATGTCCCCTATCACCCTCACCCCCCAGCCACCAGGGGCAGCCTCCACCAGGCCCCACTCATGTCTCCCATCACCCCCACCCACCAGCAGTGCAGGGGCAGCCTACACCAGGCCCCCACTCATGTCCCCCTGCACCCCCACCCCCCAGCAGTGCAGGGGCAGCCTACACCAGGCCCCCACTCATGTCCCCCTGCACCCCCACCCCCCAGCAGTGCAGAGGCAGCCTCCACCAGGCCCACACTTATGTCTCCCACCACCCCCACCCCCAGGGGCAGCCTCCACCAGGCCCCCACTCATGTCTACCACCACCCCCACCCCCCAGCCACCAGGGGCAGCCTCCACCAGGCCCCCACTCATGTCTCCCATCACCCCCACCCCCCAGCAGTGCAGGGGCAGCCTCCCCCAGGCCCCCACTCATGTCTAACTCATGTCTCCCTGCACCCCCACACCCCAGCCACCAGTGGCAGCCTCCACCAGGCCCCCACTCATGTCCCCTATCACCCCCACCCCCCAGCCACCAGGGGCAGCCTCCACCAGGCCCCACTCATGTATCCCATCACCCCCACCCCCCAGCAGTGCAGGGGCAGCCTACACCAGGCCCCCACTCATGTCCCCCTGCACCCCCACCCCCCAGCAGTGCAGGGGCAGCCTACACCAGGCCCCCACTCATGTCCCCCTGCACCCCCACTCCCCAGCAGTGTAGAGGCAGCCTCCACCAGGCCCACACTTATGTCTCCCACCACCCCCACCCCCAGCCACCAGGTGCAGCCTCCACCAGGCCCCCACTCATGTCTACCACCACCCCCACCCCCCAGCCACCAGGGGCAGCCTCCACCAGGCCCCCACTCATGTCCGCTATCACCCCCACCCCCCAGCCAACATGTCAACACAATCTAGATCCCTGGCCCTTATGGTCAGCCTCCAAATGCCAAACACCCACCTGAGTATTGCATCCACCCACTTAGAAATGGCAAAAACATGATATAACCACAAAAGCAAGTTTGGAAATGAACACATATCCCTCACATACACCCAATGGGTGTCAATGAATGTCAAAACACATATCATGATATGCATGAAACCAATGAGATGATACTACACATTGAAGTTTGAAGAAAAATATGTATTAAACGCAACATAAATTGAACCATAAAAAAATAAAATAATGGAAATTATTTTTAAAAAAACAAGCAGGTACGTGAAATAATGCAAAACCAACAATCATAATACAAACAAATGGTGTCCAAAGTCACAGTTCACTAAAGTAAATCCAATGGGAAATTAAAATCGAAAACCGTTGCTCCATGGGGAAATCATAAAAAAAAATGAAAATCCAAAAGTCAACTATATACAGGTAAACAATCCAGGGTCCATGATCCCAACAGAAGAAATTAAACCTATCTAATAACACTACCTAAAAAAAGAAAATATATACAAAAATCTGGCCTATTGTCCAAAAGGTCCAAAAAAATATGCTAAACCAAAGGAAACCTAACACTAACTACAGAACTATTTACAAGGGCAGCGGGCTAGTCCGACGGCTCACTTCGGGATGTTCCGGGCCAGGGCATCATCGAACTCCTGCTCAATGTCCCGGATGCGCTTCTCCTCCATGGCCCCGAGGGTCCGCAGGGCTGTCCACATGTTCCCCCAAACTCCCTGCGGATTGCCTCGAGGCACTCGGCACGCCTCAGGGCCCTCCGCATGGAGTTCTCCACCCTGACCATCGTGAGCCGTGCCTCTTCCGCCCGCTGCCGCTCCGCATCTATGGCGTGGCCCAACCGCTGCCACACGGAAGACACTTCCCGTCCTGGGTCCTCCTGCCCTCCGGCCGATGCCTGCCCCTCCGATGTCGAAGGCCCCGAGCCATCATGGCTCCCACCACGTTGCTGCTGCTGCTGCGCCTCTGCCCGTGCACTGCCTCCTGCTGCCTGCACATCCTCCGCTGGCTGGGGTGCAGTAGTTGATGTGGCCACCCCTGCTGGACGTCCGACTCCCGACTGTGGCAGGGATGCCTCCTCCACCAGCCTGGCCGCACCATCAGAGGCAGCTCCACAGGGCACCCAGGTGACTGATGGGTGGGAAGATGGCACGGAGGACGACTGGCGCATAGGGGGTTCAGTTGAGGAGGGGGTCTGAGCAAGCCTCATCAAACGGAGGAATCCGGCCTGGGTGACCTGTCCCAGTAGGCCGACGCGGTCAACGAGCCATTCGAGATGACGTGCAGTCTCCTCATGAAAAGACTGCAGGTCACCTCGCATGGCCCGTTGACGCAACGCCACACCAGTTAGGACAGGCTCAACCCGTACCCGGATAGCCACATCCGCAGGCAGAGGAAGGCCAGTTGTCGTGATCCCATCCCCTGCCTGAAAACGGGTCTGGACGTAGGCATCCCTGCTGGTGCAAGATGATGCAGTGACAGGATCAGGGACAGGATTGCACACAGGCACCTCCGCGGCGACCTGTGTTGCCTCCTGTGCCTGGTCCTGCACTGCACCACTAGCACCAGTGGAATCCCCACCTCCAGACCCCGTCTCTGTTGCTTGCACGGCCTCCTCCTCCACCAAACCCCCCACCAACCTGGATGACTCCGTGCCATCTTCCCCCGTTGGGCCCTGTGGGGTCCCAGCTGCCCCTTCTGCTGCCGAGGAGCCCAACTCCGACCTCCGCCTCTTGGACCTCCCCCCGGCAGCTGCGGTCTGGGACGCGGCACCGGACTCCTCACTCCCCGACGAGATCACAACCTGGGAGGGGAGCCGAGCCTTGCGTCTCCGGCTGGCAGTGCGATCCCCGCCGCTGTGCTCCACAGCACCTTCTCCGCCCTCTTCATCAGTTGACGCTGCAGACAGGGAGAAATAAAACACAGGCATCAGGGCACTGTACAATGGACACATACACACATGACAGTTGCACATGAGTGGCATTGGCAAACCTCAGACATGGCATCACAATTGGCAACACACATGTCATTTCTACATGCACACATGAGTCATACCACAGCCACATCGCAACTGCCAGCACCATCCATACACATACAACAGCATGAGCAGGCAAAGGTGAGCCAGACATCACATGTAACACAGGGAGTGCAGTACACATGCACGCACACCACCACACTTGCATGCATGTGTACACCTCAGCCAACTGTCGCAGTGTCCCGATGGACATCCATGTCACATCTGCCAATCAGGCTTCCACATCTGGCTGTCACATGCATCCATGTTGCATCACTGTTGCACCCTTGTCAAATACAGTACACAGTGCTGATACATGCAGCTGAAAACAACATACATGCGTGACATCACGAACATGCCTACTTACATACACATTCATACAAACATGTGCGCCCACACAACTGAATTTGGCATGCAAGCCTACACCCACAAGCACCATCCATGTCTCACACATGACAGCGCTCGCATGTGTTAGCCTCACGGTCCTGTATACCCCCACCCATACTCAGCCCCATACAAACAGATGTGCAACCGGCACACTACTGGCACATCACCACACGGCCAGCTTACAATCATGATGCATGTACACTTACCGCTCGACTCCAGACGGGTCTGCCTCTCAAGGACCTGGACGTGGAGCGCTGGGGATATGCGTTCCAGGACCCTCATCTGATCTTCCGACAAGTGGCCCCGGCACCCCTTAGCATCTGCTGCCTTCAAGAGGCGCCGGGCCTTGTTCAGGGTCCTGGACCTGAAGTCCTCCCAGCGCTTCTTGACATGTTGGAAGTCGCGGACTGCCACCCCCTCCGCGTTGATGGCAGTCACGATGTCGGTCCAGATCCGAGTCCGTCCTTCCTTGTCGGCGCGCACACTTCCGTAGAGGGCATCATACTGCCCCAGGACTTGCTCCACCAGGACACCAACTTCCCTGGCACTGAAGCTGGTGCCCCTCTGCCTCTCTGGCCGGGGGTTGTCAGTGGTGCCAGATGTTGCAGTGCCCGACATGACAACCCCAGAGGCAGGAGTGGGTGGGCAACTGGGTCCTGGGGCTGGGCTGTGGAGCGATGGAATCCCAGTCGGGAGTCTTCGGTTCCAGCAGGGGTGGTCACAGCAACAGCACCCCTGGCTGATGTGCAGGCAGCAAATGGCAGGGCACGTGGCCAGCAGACAGTCAGGCAGCAGCAGATGGCAGGTGGGAGCGTGCTCGGGACTCTGGGGGGCAGTAAATCGGCTTTCTGGGCAGGAGCGTGGTCTTCTGTGTGCTTACGCATGGCCAGCTAGATACGGAGTGATTTGGCACGTGAAAAGTCCTGCATGTCTGCGTGTAATTGAAGGAAAGGCCCTTAGCGCGTAAGCGCGTCTGCACGCATACGCGATTTCATTGGCCCAAAGGCCCCCATGCGCAGATGTGACGTCACGCGCATGGCTGTAGAGAATGGCGCGTGTAAAAAAAAAGAGATAAACGTACGAGTGTCAAAGCGCGTAATTGGTGGAAATGGCCTTTCGTGGAGAGCGAGTGGGTGAAATCTGTACTTCTTGTCGGTTCACACGCGATTTACTTCACAGCGTTTCCAGTTCGTACTCCCTGTTACCTCTGACAGCTTTTTCTCTTTTCCTCTTTTTCCTGGGCCTGTTTCCTCAAACGGCGTTCCCTTCTACTGTTGTCCTGTCTCCTCAGACAGTGTACAATTCTTCTTTTGGTGGGGGTGTTGCCAACGCGCACACGCGCATATTTTTCATGCTTTTGTTCCTGGCAGACGGTGAGTCGCGCACATATTTAACATCTGTGCTTGCCCCGTGTGTCGCGTACCCCTTCAGAGGTCATTCTAGGCTGCGTGTGACATGCATACGTTTATTCTTGTGTTTCTGGGTGCCACAGCGTAGTGCAGGTTTATTTTTCCATGCACGTGGTCTAGGAGGGGTTGCGTGCACCTTACTTCCCTTTTTTGGGGTGCCTGTGCGTTGTGTGACCCGTCATCTTTCCCCAGGGGTGACATACAGCCTTGCTAGAGCACTAGGGTACGATTACCATCTGGTACCCAACCCCTTTGACCCCCAATTGCCCAGGACAATAGTTCACATCGACTCCCATACGCACAATAACATCAGTGCCATGGCTGGGAGGCGAACAAGCCGTAAGGGTGGCAAAGGTGGCCGAGCCCCAAGTGGTGGCCGTGGTGGATCCGGTAGGGGACGTGGCTGTGACTTGCAGGGTGCCCCTAGCCCCCCATGTGTGGAGGAGCAGTCAGGGACACCCATACCCCCCCCTGGTTGAGGTTAACGTGGCTGACACCATCCATGCTCAGCCCTTGTTGGACCAGCCCACTGTGGAACCAGACCTGGCACAGGGTGACTCCATGGCTGACTTCCAGGTCAGCAGGTCTAGGCCACGTGCGCCGGTGAACGTTGGTGTCATCAGGCCACGTGGATCAGGGGCAGCTAGGTCATCTGCTGCCCCGCGTAGGCAGGCTGGGGAGGCTGCAGGGGCAGCTGCGGCTCCATCCACCCCACCTCTCACACACCCAGCCAGGACAGTGTCGGTCCAAGTCCATCATGCCGACATTCCCCCTGACACCATCACTCTTGAGCTAATGGCTGCACCAACTCCTATGCTGAGTGTGCAATCCCACACTCCTAGTACAGAGTCCA
Source organism: Ambystoma mexicanum (assembly GCF_040938575.1). Classification (NCBI taxonomy): domain Eukaryota; kingdom Metazoa; phylum Chordata; class Amphibia; order Caudata; family Ambystomatidae; genus Ambystoma; species Ambystoma mexicanum. The sequence continues at coordinate 190,003,372 of NC_090928.1, read as the reverse complement.
CTGGGGCTCCTGCCCCTAGTGTCCAGAGTGGCGTAGGACACTCAGGATCCCCACCACCTTCCAATCGGAAGAGGAAGAGTGCTCGTCCAGTAGAGGCTGATTCCCCAGACACAGCTACACAGTCCGGCCCATCAAGGAAGCCCAGCTTCAATGAGGCCGAACTGAATGCACTTGTAGAGTATGTGTTCGCACATGACTGCGAAATAGTGATTGTTGCAGGATCCAAGACCACATCTGCACGACGTCAGGCACACTGGCAGACCATTGCGGACATTATAAGTGCCCTTGGAATCGTGAGGCGCACAGCTACTGAATGCTACAAGCGCTGGAATGACCTGAAGCGCAGGGCAAAGAATAAGCTGGCCTCAAGTCATGCCGCAACTCTAGTGACTGGAGGTGGGTCTCTAGCAGACGACATAGAACTCACTCCACATGAGCAGGTTGCTGGGACCTACGTCACGGAGGAACAGATCCAAGGCGTGGGAGAACTGGCAGATTACGAGGCATTGTCCGGTGGGTGCACATGCATGTGTGTATCATCCATGTGCATGGTGTGTGTGGGAGGGCTTCTGTTTGTGTGCCAGGTGAGGGTGTGTGTGCCTGAGTGGTTTGGGTCACCCATGTGCCTCTTCCTATACATTCTGCGCACCAGCATTTGGGTATAGCAGCATCCCTTCTGCCAACATTAGACATCCAGCCCAACACCACGCCAGTTGCCCTTGGAGTGTCATCTTGCCACAACATTGTTGCTTATTTACCTCTGTTTATTCAGGCCCATTTTTTGCATACCACCACTTTTACTCTGGATTTCTCAGTCCTATTGTCACATGTCTGACATGGCTATTGTACAGTGGACTGGCTTTGTTTCCTGGACATGATTTGTTTAGACATGTCCCTGTGCTATAGGACCATTTTGGACTGGCAGCTGCAGGTTCAACATTTGAACCATGTGAATGAAAAAATCAATTTCATTAGCAAACTGGACTGAATGAACAATTGGTGACCTCCTCTCCCTCTTCACTTCATGGCTAGGGTACATGCCATCTGTGTGATGAGCTGTGTATTTGACCTGCCAATGACTGGCCAATTTGTGATGCCACTGCTAGGCAGCATGCAGCAAATGTGTTCATCTTCCATCTTGGTGTCATCAATGTGTGCCATCTGCCTACCCTTCACACGCAGTGACAGTGCATGCATGGGAGGGTTTTAGTCATGTGGGACATGTGTCAATCAAGTACTGTTTCTGTAGCCTCTCAGCCCTAATTGTGTGCCATAGTGCTAATGCCTGTTTCCATTTGTTTTCTTTTATGTCTTTGCAGGGGATGACGCACTTGATACTGCTGGGGTTGTGGAGATGGTGCAGACCCAGGAGGTGTCTGAGGGCCGACCGACCACCAGTGAGGGACGTGGTGTGGTGGTGGGTGAGAACCCACAACTGCTGCAGGTTGTGCTCTCAAGAGGTGTCTCTGGCTTTACCTCCCCCGAGCTGTATTCAGGTGTCGATTCGGATGATGAGACCTATGTGCCGTCGCAGGTGAGTGTTCCTGGGAGGGATTCTGTTCTGTCTGACCCACCTGCACCAGGGTTAGAACCCTCAATGGGGATGTCAGTGTTGGCAGGTACGCCTTTGGTGTTTACGGATGCAGGGTCACACTCCGCGACATCTGATCCTGTTCTTGGGCCAGCAGATCAGAGGGGGAATGCAGTCCTGCAGCCTCAGGCAGTGCCGGCACAGCAAGGCGCAGTTCGCCTTGCCCCAGACAGGTGTGGTGCCCGCTGACGTGGTGGCCGTCAGCCACCTGGCAATACCGCATGGGAGCAATCCATTTACGGTATGGCAACCCAACAGGCAGCATCATCAGAGATGATGGCTCAGGCCATGGATAGGGTGGTTTTGAGTGTATGGGTAATCCCTATTTTTTTGTTAACGGGGGGTCTAATCTGTAGGAAGGGACAATCTATAAGGGAGAAAAATGAAAAACAGATAGGCTACCCCTCTCTTTTAGTCTTATATGGAACTTACGTGGGAGTTAAAGGCAACCTAACTATATCATTGGTTAGGCAAACGCCGGCGGAGAGAATGATCACTATAAGTGGTAACAAAAGTTCTGTCTCTTTAATAGTTATAAAACATCTTTAAAAAGCATTCTGAAATTGATGCTCAATCATATCATTCATTCTACATACATTATATCTTAACAGGGGAGTTCTAGAGTCAATATACATCTTTATAGGCATAATATTTCAATTTGAATATGCATTTGTGACATGGGAAAAAAACATTTGATTTTCCTTAAACCGTCGACATATGTTTCGGCCCGTTATGATATACCACATTTGTCAGCAGTGGTCACCAGAATGAATATAAGGCCATCTTCAGGACACCAATTGCTTTGTAGTTGATCAATCTCGATCCCCTTTTAGTACATACATATATCTGCAAAAAAATGTTTTTCATACATCAGTGTGCGTATATTAATCTTATGTTAAACCCTACTATAGAACATTTGTTTTTATTAAAGACAACAGACAAATTGTATATCTCCACTTTAATTCAGTTTAAGAGCGATGGCTAGTTTTGTAATATACTGAACCTGCCTTCACCCCACTAAGTCCATATTATACAATTTAGACTATTGAGAATACTCTGACTAACGGTGCTACTAACTGTGCAACTGCCTTAGTCTAAGGTTTTCACTTAATGGGAAATCCTATTATTTAGCTTTTCTTTACACATATTTCAAAAAATACCCAATAAATGCTATTTGAGTCTGCCGACCAACTGAGGCAGACTCAAATAGTGGTCAAGCATTAAACATAGGTGCCATTTCTAAACAGTTGTTTTAAAATTTACTATAGGCACCAAAACCGCAGAGTGCAACCTTAGTCATCTGTGCGACAAGTTTGGAATACAATAAGCTCAGACAGCGAGACAAACCGCAGATTTTCAGTCACACAAACACAAGATGTGGACATGTAAGTGAGTTCAATTTTATTGGGTATTTTTTGAAATATGTGTAAAGAAAAGCTAAATAATAGGATTTCCCATTAAGTGAAAACCTTAGACTAAGGCAGTTGCACAGTTAGTAGCACCGTTAGTCAGAGTATTCTCAATAGTCTAAATTGTATAATATGGACTTAGTGGGGTGAAGGCAGGTTCAGTATATTACAAAACTAGCCATCGCTCTTAAACTGAATTAAAGTGGAGATATACAATTTGTCTGTTGTCTTTAACAAAAACAAATGTTCTATAGTAGGGTTTAACATAAGATTAATATACGCACACTGATGTATGAAAAACATTTTTTTGCAGATATATGTATGTACTAAAAGGGGATCGAGATTGATCAACTACAAAGCAATTGGTGTCCTGAAGATGGCCTTATATTCATTCTGGTGACCACTGCTGACAAATGTGGTATATCATAACGGGCCGAAACATATGTCGACGGTTTAAGGAAAATCAAATGTTTTTTTCCCATGTCACAAATGCATATTCAAATTGAAATATTATGCCTATAAAGATGTATATTGACTCTAGAACTCCCCTGTTAAGATATAATGTATGTAGAATGAATGATATGATTGAGCATCAATTTCAGAATGCTTTTTAAAGATGTTTTATAACTATTAAAGAGACAGAACTTTTGTTACCACTTATAGTGATCATTCTCTCCGCTGGCGTTTGCCTAACCAATGATATAGTTAGGTTGCCTTTAACTCCCACGTAAGTTCCATATAAGACTAAAAGAGAGGGGTAGCCTATCTGTTTTTCATTTTTCTCCCCATGGATAGGGTGGCCACTTCCATTGTCCCCCCTGAAAGGCTGATGGAGCGACTACAGCAGGCAACCGACTCCATCTGCCAGTCACACAGGGAGTACATGTTGGCGTCCGACAGGGACAGGCGGGCGGCACTGGCGACTCTGCAGGAAGCCATTTCCATAGAGTCCCAGGGCCACAGGGAAGCCCTGAGGGTGGAACTCCTTCACCTCAGGACAACTCTTGTTGAGCTTGAGGCTTCAACAAACAGGACAGAACAGCAGCTGGAGCATCTCACACATACGCTCTCAGCTGAGATGCAGGCAACTAGGGCGGAGGTCCGGGCATCCCGTGAGTTGTTGCATGGGGACCTCCGCACACTTATCCTCCAGAACGAGACCTACCACATCCGCATGCTTGCAGCCATGGAGGAACAGACTAGGGCTTTGCGTGGGCTGCCTCCCATAGTGCCACCACCTCCTGATGCAGCTGCAGAGGGTGAGGAGAGCGACAGCAGTGATACTCCCACAATAGGGTAGCCGTGTAGGCCATGAGCCCATGGAGGTGTTTTCTTTTTTCGCAAGATCCACACAGGTGGGTTTTGGTGTGCACCCTGTCCTCGGACCTCCTGGGTGGCCTCCCCCACACCCCCGGGCCCATTAATGGCCATTTATTTTTGTTTTTTTTTGTGACAGTGTGTTGCCTTGTGTGGCTCCCGTGGGCATACGCTGCATTGTGGCTGGACACATGCAGGCTTGTCATGAATTTGCTTCCGATGCTTGAGTTTTTTTGACACACACCCCTCCTGCTTCCCGTTTCCATGGGCTTGCAAAGGGTGTGCCCAAGTGACATTGACGTACATGGTGACATTGGACTCCCATTCGATGTGTGGGCAGTCTGTAGTCAATACTGTGTATACATTCATAGTGCATATTGTTGTTGCATTGTACACTGCATGGTGTATTGATATGTGCCTCTGCATCCATCTCATCCTCCTAATTTTCACGCCCACTCCTCATGTCTTCAAATTGCGGTCCACCTTGGAACTGGAGTCCATGTTGTAAGCAGTGCACCTACACTCTTGCGTGGCGCTAACACTGTATACTTGGAAGTGTTCGGAGGGCTGGTATCATCAGGTAGTGAGGCTAGCAAATTTATGAGTCTGTAATGTCATGTTTAAGGTAGGTTGGATGTTGTGTAGGTGATTGGTATTCTTGGTAAGTATTTGGTAATGTGTGCATTACTGTGAGCATTTCATGTGTGGCCATGTTTCCATTAGGGACACTGTAGCTGGTGACACTTGGGGCATGCTGTGGGGATTAATTTGTTTCCTCTCACATTGCATGACATGCCATGGTGTGTTGTGTGGCCGTGCCGGGGAGGGGTTGGGTGACATGGCACTGTTCTCATGTAGTATTTTGCAAGTGGGTATTCATTTCTGCAGCATGGAAGTGTGTCTTTTGATGACACTGCATTGGTGGTGTTTGTGTAGGTAGGGATGCACACATTGTGACACTTCCACATGAACAATCTCAGGCTGCTATGGTTCTGACAGTTGACTGTCCCTTTGTTCGTCTTAATTGTCAGGTCGAGTCATCATTGCTTATCAGATGGTATGTGCCAGGGCTGTGTGCACTCCACTGGGGTGTGATTTCTATGTGAAGTAATTAGCCACCAGCTGCGTACGGCCTGCCTCACCCCATGCCCTCTCCCCTCCCATGCGCAGCGGGCGTGCATGTGGTTGGGGATGTGGGGGCACCACCATGTCCACAGCCAGGCCCCGGTGTGTTGCAACATTGTGCAGGACACATGCTGCCACTATGATCCTGCACACTACTGGGGGCGCATATAACAGTTGCCCGCCAGAACGGTCAAGGGAGCGAAAGCGTGACTTGAGCACTCCGAATGTGCGCCAAACTATGCCCCGGGTTGCAATATGGGCTGTGTTGTATCTTACCTCTGGAGGCGTGATGGGGTTCCGAATTGGCGTCATCATGTGGGTGCTCAGACGGTAGGCACTGTCCCCTGGTGAGGAGGTGATGTGTATCATTAGTGGGGTAGTGACATAACTCTGCATCTGACATGCATGCATGTGCAGTGGCATTCATACTCACCAAGCAGCCATGTATCGCCATGCCGCCCAGCTTCTAGGTCCCGGCTTAGGGTAGACATTCGGTAAATGAAGCTGTCGTGGGTGGACCCTGGATAGTTGGCATATACTGAGGTGATGATTCCCTTGGCATTACATACTACCTGCACGTTGATGGAATGCCAGTGCTTGTGGTTCCTATAGATGTGCTCAGATGCCCTGGGGGGACGTAGTGCCACATGGGTGCAGTCAATGGCACCTAGCACTTTTGGGAATTGTGCCACATCGTAGAAATCGAGGGTGGCAGCCTGCCTTTCTGCAGGTGTCCTGGGCAGGTATATGTGCCTACGGACTGATGGGCGTGCAGTGATGATGTTCAAGACCTGGTGTAGGCAGCGCGACTGCGTGGCCTGTGACACCCCACCCACTATGGCACTTGTCCGCTGAAATGATCCTGTGGCCAAGAAGTGCAGTACATTGAGGACCTTCTCCAGGGGGCTGACTGCTTGGGAGCACAGGGTGGGTGATGTGAGGTCATCCTCCCACTCACTGACCAGGTCCAGTATTATGTGTGGTGGAAACCTGTACCTCCCATACACCTGGTCATCAGGCATCCCAAAAAGGCTGGTTCTGGGAGTGAAAATTCGGGTCCTCCTACTCCTCCTTTGGTAACCCACGGCCACTGCTGCTAGGAATGGTATATTCATCCTGGCATCTGAGCTTGTTTGTTGTTTGCGTGCACTTTTATGCTGCGCGGGTCGACATACGCCTGCTTCATGCTGGGGTACGTGTTTCAGGATTGGACCATTTATTATTCGGCGCGTCGTAGGCGAACGTGTGAATCTTCCCGCCCACCCCAGGAATACACGTAGCACGCTCTCCCAGGCCCAGTTGCGAGTAAATATTCCCGCACACCCCTGTAATACACGTACCCCACTCTCACAGGCTCAGTCGCGTGTGGAAGTTCATGCGCACCCCGAAACACACGTAGCCAGGCTAATCGCGTGTGGAACTTCCCTCACACCCCGAAACACACATAGCCAGGCTAACCGCGTGTGGAACTTCCCTCGCACCCCTAAGTAAATGTACCCAGGCCAATCGCGTGTGGAACTTCCCGCGCACCCCGAGGTCCACGTACCCAGGCCAATCGCGTGTGGAACTTCCCGCGCACCCCGAAGTACACGTACCCAGGCAAATCGCACGGCTGGGGGGTGGGGGTGGTGGGAGACATGAGTGGGGGCCTGGTGGAGGCTGCCCCTGCACTGCTGGGGGGTGGGGGTGGTGGGAGACATGAGTGGGGGCCTGGTGGAGGCTGCCCCTGCACTGCTGGGGGTTGGGAGTGCAGGGGGACATGAGTGGGGGCCTGGTGTAGGCTGCCCCTGCACTGCTGGGGGGTGGAGGTGCAGGGGGACATGAGTGTGGGCCTGGTTGAGGGTGCCCCTGGTGGCTGGGGGGTGGGGGTGGTGGGAGACATGAGTTAGACATGAGTGGGGGCCTGGTGGAGGCTGCCCCTGCACTGCTGGGGGGTGGGGGTGCAGGGAGACATGAGTTGTACATGGGTGGGGGCCTGGTGTAGGCTGCCCCTGCACTGCTGCGGGGTGGGGGTGCAGGGGGACATGAGTGGGGGCCTGGTGTAGGCTGCCCCTGCACTGCTGGGGGTGGGGATGGTGGGAGACATAAGTGTGGGCCTGGTGGAGGCTGCCCCTGGATGCTGGGGGTGGAGGTGATGGGAGACATGAGTGGGACATGAGTGGAGGCCTGGTGGAGGCTGCCCCTGGATGCTGGGGGGTGGGGGTGATGGGAGACATGAGTGGGACATGTGTGGGGGCCTGGTGGAGGCTGCCCCTGCACTGCTGAGGGGTGGGGGTGCAGGGGGACATGAGTGGGGGCCTGGTGTAGGCTGCCCCTGCACTGCTGGGCGGTGGGGGTGCAGGGGGACATGAGTGTGGCCTGGTGGAGGGTGCCCCTGGTGGGTGGGGGGTGCTCGTGGTGGGAGACATGAGTTGGACATGGGTGGGGCCTGGTGGAGGCTGCCCTTGCACTGCTGGGGGGTGGGGTGATGGGAGACATGAGTGGGGTCCTGGTGGAGGCTGCCCCTGCACTTCTGGGGGGTGGGGTGGTGGTAGGCATGAGTGGGGGCCTGGTGGAGGCTGCCCCTGGATGCTGGGGGGTGGGGGTGATGGGTGACATGAGTGGGACATGAGTGGGGGCCTGGTGGAGGCTGCCCCTGCACTGCTGGGGGGTGGGCGTGGTGGGAGACATGAGTGGGGGCCTGGTGGAGGCTGCCCCTGGTGGCTGGGGGGTGGGAATGGTGGGAGACATGAGTTGGACATGAGTGGGGGCCTGGTGGAGGCTGCCCCTGCACTGCTGGGCGGTGGGGGTGGTGGGAGACATGAGTGGGGGCCTGGTGGAGGGTGCCCCTGGTGGCTGTGGGGTGGGGGTGATGGGAGACATGAGTGGGACATGAGTGGGGGTCTGGTGGAGGCTGCCCCTGCACTGCTGGGGGGTGGGGGTGGTGGGAGACATGAGTGTGGGCCTGGTGGAGGCTGCCCCTGGTGGCTGGGGGGTGGGGGTGCAGGGAGACATGAGTTGGACATGAGTGGGGGCCTGGTGGAGGCTGCCCCTGCACTGCTGGGGGGTGGGTGTGGTGGGAGACATAAGTATGGGCCTGGTGGAGGCTGCCCCTGCACTGCTGGGGGGTGGGGGTGGTGGGAGACATGAGTGGGGGCCTGGTGGGGGGTGCCCCTGGTGGCTGTGGGGTGGGGGTGATGGGAGACATGACTGGGACATGAGTGGGGACCTGGTGGAGGCTGCCCCTGCACTGCTGGGGGGTGGGGTGCAGGGGGACATGAGTGGGGGCCTGGTGTATGCTGCCCCTGCACTGCTGGGGGGTGGGGGCGCAGGGGGACATGTGTGGGGGCCTGGTGGAGGCTGCCCCTGGTGGCTGGGGGGTGGGGGTGGTGGGAGACATGAGTTGGACATGAGTGGGGGCCTGGTGGAGGCTGCACCTGCACTGCTGGGGGGTGGGGGTGCAGGGGGACATGAGTGGGGGCCTGGTGGAGGCTGCCCCTGGTGGCTGGAGGGTGGGGGTGGTGGGAGACATGAGTTGGACATGAGTGGGGGCCTGGTGGAGGCTGCCCCTGCACTGCTGGGGGGTGGGGGTGGTGGGAGACATGAGTATGACATGAGTGGGGGCCTGGTGGAGGCTGCCCCTACACTGCTGGGGGTGGGGGTGCTGGGAGACATGTGTTGGTGATCAGTAGTGCAAGGTGACATGTGGGTTGGCTGGTGGGCATGGCCATGGTGGATGGGTTGCCTGTGGGACATGAGCAGGGGTGCAGGGTAGTCCCCTCTGGTGTGGGCTGCCTGCAGGGGCCGTGGAGGGTGTAGAGGAAACACCTGGGAGGACCCACATGGCCAAATCACATGTGGTATTTCCTGGCACCACCGAAATACACGTACCCTGCTGAATTTGCATGTGAATCTTCCCGCGCACCTCGGAATACACGTACCCAGGCCAATCGCATGTGGAATTTCCCGCGCACCCCGTAGTACACGTACCCAGCCTAGTCGTGTGTGGAACTTCCCGCGCACCCCGAAGTACACGTACCCAGGCTAATCGCGTGTAGAACTTCCCGCGCACCCCGAAGTACATGTACCCAGGCCAATCGCGTGTGGAACTTCCCGCACACCCAGGAACACACGCACACGCTATTTTTCACACAGCGGGTGTCCGTGTTTGTCGGTACCCCTTTGCACCTCATTTGTTCTAGAGGGCCAGTGTATGGCCCATTCATCATGGCTGTATATGGGTGCTTTTTGTTAGCGCACATTTTGGCGCCCATTTTTTTCAGTCGCAGGGGCGTTACCGCCTGCTTTCTTGTGGTGTACTTGTTTGGCCCTGTGCGCGTCTTTGACCGTGCGCTGGTTTACCCTATTCGATTCCATGAATACGGGTTGTAGGCGAGCGTGTGGGCGTTCCGCGCACTTGCCTCCTGTACTTCCCCCGTGACGCCCATACTTTCACGCGTTGTTCCCCATTCCGAGTGTTACGCCCCATGTTCCGCCTACTTTTGTGATGTGCGCCGCGCTATGTGGGATTTCGCAGTGGCCGTGGCGCACGCTGTTGGATGACCTGTGCGCCGGCGTGCGCGGCACACATTTCTAGCGCACATCCAATGTTTTTCTCACGCACGGACTTCCATGAATCGATGTGCGCTGGTTTCCCTGCGATTTTCGCACTTGCACTGCGATTTTCGCACTTTTACTGCGATTCGCACGTTTTGGCACCTCTGCGCGGGAATTTTCGGCGCACATTATTTCCATGAATCGACCTCTCAGTGTGGAGATGAAGCTGGGAGATGGCTAGCTTTCCCACTAGTTTGCCCATGAAAAGAGTGATGGAGATTGGGTGATAGTCGGGCAGGACAGGTCGGCAGAGGGTTTCTTAAGAAGAATATGCACAAGGGAGTGCTTCAGGGGGGAAAGGGAAGACTCCAGAAGCGAAGGAGTGATTGCAGAAGTCAGCCAGAGCAGGATCCAGGGTATCAATGTGGTCCTTGATGGTTCTGGAGGAACAGGGGTGATCCTGCTTTCACGAGACTTTCATAGATCGGACTTGTTTAGAAACCTTGTCTAGGGAGAACAGGGGAAAGGCAGAGAAGGAGTGAGGAGAGGTGCCCGAAGAAGGGTCAGAGGAAGAGCAAGGACTAGTCGAAGGAGGAGAAGTAGAGAGAGAGGACAGGATGTCCTGAGTTTTAGAGATGAAATGAGAAGCCAGAGGCGTGCAGAGGGCCTGGGAGGGGACAGGAGAGGTAGAGACTGCAGCAGGATTGGACAGTTCCTTGAAGATTTTAAAGAGTATGGCCGAGTTTTTAGATGCAGCAGAGATGCAGGCTTGGATGCAGGCTCTCTTCTTAGTGTGGAATGGGAAAACTAACTGCAACAGCATAGCTTTAAAAGAGTGAAAGTGGTTTAAAGTCAGTGGCATCATGGAACAGGATACTTAACACAACCTCTTTCCAATCCCGTACCTCAGTTCTAGCCCTAAAAGCTGATCACCTCCATCAGCAGTAAAACGATGCAGCAGCTTAAGACCACAAATCCAGACTCGCTTCCACCCAGAGATGTCAAGGAGGCTCGAAACACCCCAACTGCACAACAAAATAGGTGCACCAGGCACCCAGGATACAGTCAATGTCTTAGGAATTCATGGTGATATAGAAGGACCCAGCTGCTATGATTTGATGCAACACACAGGTGTGACATGGATGAAGTGTCCCCAAAGAAAGCAAAGAGCTATAAAAGGTTTGGGCAGTGGTGGGGAAACGTTGGCTATTTCGCAAATATTGCATCAGGTTTATGTTGAAATCGTGTTACTATCAGAAAGAGAAAGAGGCGACAGCTTGCAGTGCTTTCTGTAACTGTTTACTAGATACACGAAATGGGAAGGAACAAGAAGTAACGAGTTGTATGTGGCTCTCCACAGACAATACTTTTGTCATTACCGAAGCAACATGTCAACAACTGGGAGGGAAGAACCCGGTAGTCAAAATCAACAACAAAACAATCTTCTGGCCTGACTGGTTCTTCACCTGAGTTACATACATCTCAGATTTAGTACACAGAAGTGACTCGTTCTTGTTGGTAAACCTAATTGGCACAAAGGGTTTGACAGGAAAGTCTTTCAATGACTCTAAACAGCTCAGGCAGGCTATTTCCCAGGCGGCAAACAGAGATCTGCTCAGTCCCATACCTCCTGAAAAGAGTTTCAGGCACTAGCCTCATGAAAACATGCCACCCCAGGCTCACAGGCAACTTTGTGGGTTCCCTTCTATCTCCTCCAGTTATGACTGCTGGCTGGTGCATTGAAAATACAACAGTAGACTAGGATATCCGGAAGACCCGTCATATCAACGATAGGGGTTCTTCATTGTATAGGAGGTACACATTGGTCGCAAACCAAAATATCACCAGGACCTATTGAATCACAACACCAAAGGTGAGAAGAAACGTAAGACATCTCTTAGAAATGTGCAGGAATTCAGGGTAGCCCCCTATCCCTCCAGACCAACTGTACATTTTCCAATGCTCCAAGTCGCGCAATTTAAATGCATCAGGAAATTAAATCCATCTCTCTCAACCAATCTCAGAATATAGTACAAAGTAAAAAGAACTTTGAAGAGCTTCAAACTTCAAGCTGTCCTTGAACACGAAAGAAAGCATGACAACAGAAAACATGCCCTCGAATTTCAACATTGTGCTGACCGCAGGCTTAAACCAAAATCCACATTCCCACCTCCGCTGCCAGAGGACAATATGATAGGTTAAGTTGGCTCCCTTTGAAACGCTGGAATGTAGCCTACTCAAAAGCTCGAACAACGAGCTCCACATATCAGAGCGAGTGTGCAGCATTCCAAGACCTCAGTGAGACAACAGCATTGCTATTAAGGAGGCGACAAAGCGTGCCACGTAGTTCTTTAAAACCGAGGCATTATCTCGGAGGTCACTAAGAGGCCAGCTTAGTTACTGCCCGACCCACATATTTATCATTTTCAATTTTTGGATCTTTAATTTGGAAACATTCATTTTAGTTATGAAGCAGCGCCGTTAGCGTGAAATGCGTGTCCACGCACCAAAATCAACTAATTTGTAAACATTACTGCTACAAGGGTTTCCTCACTGTAATATGGTTACCGAAAAAAGCAATACCTACAGCGTCATCATGGATTCTTCATGATCCATTAAAAACATTTGATGAGTCTAGAGATAGCAAAATATTCTATATTCTTTCCCTTGCACGGACATTCCTGATAAATATATATATGAAACATTACTGTAACCCTCACTCTCAGATTTTACAGTTTGGTGTCTGACAGCCCAGACTCCTCTACGTTCATTGAGTTTCACAGTTTATGCTAAGTAAAAGCCAAGTATGGAGAGGGCATAGATTTAAACTGAAATAGCACTTGAACTCCCCTTACGCATGCGTGGAGGTTTCAACTTTCCATCAAGCAGCTGTTGGACTTAGAATCCAATAAAACTACTGAAGGAAATTAGGCAGCTACATCCCTGCAGCATTAAAGACAATTATCTGTCCTGGACGATTAATGGCGGTGGAGAGCCCAACAGCCCGTGAGGTTCCTTATTAAAAACCCCATCACTGTGTTTTCGTATTGACCTTCTCATTTTTTCTGATACCAGGGACTCATCTCACTTCAACATGCAACCCATTCTGACCTCAGATCATGCCATGGTCACGCCAATTATGTGTGGGCCATTATAAAATTACTCCAGCTGACCTTTGACAGATCACTGCTTAGAGAAAGATTTGTTTTAGACGAGATGAAGAAAAATATTAAAGGTTTTTTGAAAAAAATCTAGAAAGAACCAATTTCATTGCGTTTTGGGATTTTTGAAAGCCACAGTCGGGATGCTAATTATTAGCTGGGTTAAACATCAGAAGGGTATATCCATCAATGATAACTACATCTGATAGACAAACGATATGTATCTGTAAACTGGCTTCATAGCCACCAATATAAATAGGGACCCTCCCCAAAAAAACGAATATATATAAAAAGTTAAATAAATTAAAGTTCGATTGCTTCCTGCTGTACTGGATGGCCTTTGGTGACATAGAAAGCCCCCCAATAGACACTAAAAATGAACACAGACAGTATCCGTGCTAAAGATGTGAATAGTTTGCATACATTTACACAAAGTCATTATTCTTTGAGCTACTTCAAAGAGGCATTTGTAAGCTTCTCAAAAGAAAGAGCAGGATAAAGTTGACTCCCTCACCTCTAAAAGTATCAACTATCCATCCTCCCATCACAGACTCGCCGGGCATCTTTCATCATGCAGCACATCAGCGCCCACATGGGTGGTTTGGCTGAGTTAATCAATGCTTCCATCCCCCTGCGTCAAAAGCAGCTGTGGACTTGGAACCAATAGCAGCCCTGGAACTAATTTTCAAAGTGGCCCAATATTACACATTTTCAGCAAGTCCAACCCTTTTTCTATGAGAATATTCGTTAATGAAGTAGGTTACCGCACAATTCGACCATCTATAAGGTGGGTGTGCGATCGCCTTGGCTTTTTTGAGATTTTAAATGAAATTAAATGATGGTAGATCAACCTCAGGAAAATATGTGGGGTTAATCCGCACACATTTTCCTGTGCTCATCGCACAACATACACATAGACATGTGTACTTTTGGTGGACACAGCCTAGAGGCGCCGTCCCCTAGGTCATATTTAGTTGGAATATGACAGCCAAGAGTACATCAAGGCATCGCAAAAGCTGTAGGGCAAAACCTTCCTCCTGCCATGGCCAGCCTAATTAACTAACACAGGCTCCATGGATCCACCCTTTCCTTTGTTAGCTGCTGGTGGCAGCCTCGCATACTAATCAGAGTTAATTCAAACAGAGCCACAGGAGGCCTGGTTGCAGGACTAACAAAGGACAGGAAAACGCCCCAAACCCCTTTCAGATACACTGTATCAACCTGAAGCCAGCTCCTGCCCTAAAGTATCAATGACAGCGAGCTGTCATGTCTGGTACATGTGTTTACAGTAGGCAACCCCCACAGGGGGATGCCATTCAGGGAGTAGGAGTATGTGATTTGATGGAGACAGAAAGTCTGTTCTCGCCACAGCTTCAAGGGAGACCTGCCACTTTAATCAGGAACCATAGAGATCTCAATTAACCAGAGAGACCCTTTGATCCACAACAGACAGAAAGATTGGTCGGACTTAGTAATACATGTTTTCACCCCTTTACCTTTTCTGTTGCAAAGCACTCTGGTTATGACCACATGCATATAGGAGATTGTTGGTAGGGACCCAGGATTGGTTCATTAAGGTAGGCCTAGCCTACACCAATCACTGGGGCCCATTTGACTTTAAAAGAGGGTTGATCCCCTCTTTTGGAAGATCATCTGAAGACTTTGCAAGGAGTAACAAGAAGTACACATTTGGACCCTGGCTGAAGCTACAGTCTGCCTTACAGCTTCCGCCAGTCAAGGAAGGCCAGGATTTCCAAAGAGTGAAGCAAAATCCCTTCCTTTAAACATCTCCCAGGGAACAGAGCGAGATACTAAATCCAGCGGACCCTCCAGCAGCTTCAGAACCGCAACCCATCCAGCACACAGTGTGCCCTGCTAGGCTCTGCAAACAAGCTTCCTAGTTGGGAAGTGCCAGAGAGTCTCTGAACCAAACCAAGGACAATGCTGTTGCCTGCAACACTCTCTTCAGCTTTGGGCTGTCCATCTTAAAGGATGACACAAGCACAGTGAAGAAGCTAGGAGGACTGCATTGACAAGCATCAACCAGCGTCCACCTTAAAGGATATTTTCGAGCCAGTGGAGCCCCTAGAGCTGCAACAACTGCACTGCTGACAGTTGTCACACAGCGGCCGTTCACACCGTCCAAGACGCCTCGACCAGAGCCTCACACCTGCCGACCAGCACTGAGATGATTCCTGATCCTGAGTCGCTGTGTATTTGTATTTGTATTTGTATTTTATTTATTTGTAAAGCGCACCAGGCCCGAGGGCTACCGAGCGCATACCTTAGTTACAACATGGTAAGAGTGAACAATATGGAACATGAATGGTATAAATTACAGTTATATACATAAGGCACAAGGCACTGAGAATTACAATAATATACATAAGGCACAAAGCAAGGCACAAACAAGTCAAATCAGGAGGCTATATACATGAAGTGAGGCTGAAAATGATTCATTGGCGGAAAGCCAGGCTTTGGTTAGGTTTTTGAAACTGTGGAAGGAGGGTTCCACTCTTAGCGAATTAGGGAGCAAGTTCCACAGTTTAGCTGCCAGGACTGGGAAGCTAGTGCCACATGATCTTTGCAGGTTGTATCTTGGTATAGCAAGACAGTTGGTTTGGGCAGTTCTGCGGGGTCTGCTAGAGTTCAGTAGGGTGAATCTGTTGGCTAAGTAGCAGGGTTCCTGGTTGGCGAGGCATTTATGGGTGAGAGCAAGTGTTTTTAGAGATATTCATTGGGAGACTGAGAGCCAGCGAATATTGCGTCGAGTGTCTGAGATGTGATGGTTCCTAGGGATGTTAAGGGCTGCTCTAATGGTGTTATTATGGATAATTTGTAACTTGTTTAAGTTACAATGGTTGGTGCCTAAGTAGAGGGCATTGAAGTAATCAATTTTGGACAACACTAGAGTCCTGGCAAGTGTAGTGCAGTTGGCTGGTGAGAGGAAGGGGCGACTAGCTGTAATGAGCTTGCAGGTATAAGCCACTGCAGAAGCGACTGCATTGGTTTGTCTGGCCAAGGAAAGAGTGGAGTCAATGTAAATCCCTAGGGGTTTAGTGTCTTTGGAGACCTTGATAGTATTACCATCTATAGTAAAGTATTTGAATGCAGGGTCTAGTTTGGAAAGTTTTTGGGGGGAGCCAAGGATGAGAATCTCTGTCTTTTCATCGTTAATGCAAAGATCATGCTGCACCATCCAGGCTTGGATGACTTGATAGATGGCATTTATAGACACAGAGTCGGCTGTGTAGCCTCCTGAGATGGGGATGAGTATCTGGGTGTCATCAGCATAATTAGTATATGTGACACCCAGATAGTCCAAGATATCGAATAAAGATTTTGTAAATACATTATGCAGAGTGGGAGAGACACACAATCCTTGTGGTACTCCGTAGGTGACAGGTGAGGGTGAGGCTGCTGCTAGGGTTGAAAAGACGCACATGGATCTATTGTCTAGGAATGAGCTGATCCAGGCTGTTGCTTTGTCAGAGAAGTGGGCTGCTTGTTTAAGGTGTCTGCACAGTATTTGGTGGTTTACGAGATCGAAAGCCGCAGAGAGGTCAAGAAGGAGAAGTAGTGCAAGTTTACCCTTGTCACGCAGGTCTTCAATTTGGGTCTTAAGGTCGATAAGGGCCGCTTCAGTGCTGTAACGAGGTCGAAACCCAGATTGCCTTAGACCCAGGAGTTTGTTGGAATCGAGATATTGTTGAATCTGTAACTAGGCAGCTTGGTCCAAGATTTTTAGTAAGAATGGTACCGTGGTGATGGGCCTGTAATTAGTGGGAATGTTGGGGTCCCAGGTCGGTTTTTTTAGGAGCGGGATGACCCACGCGTCCTTGAGGTTGTCCGGTACAATCCCGATACTGAAGGATGAATTAATTAATGTAGTAATGAATGGCGCTAGCTCAGAGGCAGCCTCCTTGATGATTGGCGCAGGGCAAGGGTCCCCCTGGCAATTGGAAGGTTTGAGGCTGTTGATAATATTTTCCACTTCAAGAACAGAGAGAGGAGTGAAGCTGAAGGGGGTCAAGGTTTCAGAGTTGGGAATATTCATTGTTGGTTTTGAGTTAGGTTGGGGGTTGAGTTGTAAACTAGTTTGTTTGTCATTGATTTTGGGTTGAAGGGTGGCTATCTTGCCAAGGAGAGCGTTTTGAATATTAGTGCACCAAGTGCTATCTTTGGTGCAAGTTTCGGGAGCTGAGACACGGGTTCCCAGTTCTTTTAAGATGCGGAACAGTTCTTTCGTATTAGATTTGTCTTGTTCGAAGCGTTTATGATAGGTTTCTTTTTTTGCCTGGAGTATGGCTTCCTTGTAATTTATTGTTGCTAGAATGATGTGGGCTTTGTTAGTTTCTGTGGGGTTACCTTTCCAATGTGATTCAGAAATTCGTTTTTCTTTGTGTAAGGTTCTCAACTGAGGTGTGAACCAGGAGTTAAGATGAGCTCTTAGTTTGGGGTTTCTTAGTTTAGATGTGGCAATAAGGTCGAGGGCTTTTAACATAGAATGGTTGTAGATGTCAACCAAAGCAGTGGGGTCGGTACATGAGAGAGCCTGTTCCTTGAGGGCTGGGAGGATGAGGGGGAAAAGTTTAGCACAGGTTATTTCGCGCTTGTTTCTGGTGAGGATGGCAGATACAACATCTGGGGTGGCGGTCGGAGTTTTGGCAGAGAAGTTAAAAGTGATCAGGTGATGGTCAGTCCAGACACAAGGTTGGTTAGAGTCAACATTAATTTCACAGTTATGGGCAGCTATCCAATAGAGGGTTCACCCCTTGGTGTGTGTCGGTTTGTTAATATGCTGGGTAAAGCCTGCGTTAGCGAGCATATTGTCGATCAGCGAGGCAGCCGAGTCATTTGGGTCGGCCAGGCCTAGGTTGAAGTCGCCTAGTACGAACATTTTGGAGCTAGTTTTGGTGTTCTTTCCCAGGATGTTGGAGAGGTCTTCAGAGAAGGTGGATAATGGGCCAGCAGGCCTGTATATCAAGTGGAGAGTGATGGTAAGGTTGGGAGTAAGGGCAAGTTTGGCTGTTAACGCTTCCATCGTGGAGATTTGATGTACAGATGATAGACAGAGGTTCAGGGAGTTTTTGTAGATGATGGCAATACCACCACCTTTGGTTTGATTGGTGTTGCGGTTGTGCCTAATAATGTTATAATCAGTGGGGATGCCTAGCGAAAGTAGAGGCCCAGAGGCGGCATGGAGCCACGTTTCAGTGACGGCCAAGAAGTCGAGGTTATGTGTTAGGATGATATCGGCTATGTCAAGTGCATGGGCCGTAAGAGATCTGGTATTGATTAGTGCCCCATTGATCATATTTGTGGTGGTGTTGATGTGATGTGTAGGCCAGCCTGCAGCCATCCGTCCAGCCTCGCTCGCTGAACTGCCTGCTGCCTGATACCCGCAGCTCTCTCCTGTCTTGAACTCTGTTACAGTAGCTGCAAAGTGCCCTGAAACCGACTTGACCATGTCGAACACCAAGAACTTCTACAAACACAAGGCATATTGTGGTTCTGTCCCCCTGGTCTTTCTCCAAAGGCCGCTATTGACGTTTTACGACCCATTTCTCCCTTTATGTTGAAACCAGGATTCCTTGAACTATTGCGATTAATTACTATACTGACTCCCCTCCTGTCAGTATACACAGTGCATCCCTTTTCCTTCTTTGAAACTTTCTGTCCTCTGCATTCCATTACAGGGTGGGTTGTATTTTGTAGTGTGCTAGAACTGTCTGTTGTGACAATCATAAAGTAGATATTTTCATACAACCTTGACTGGACAGTCCTTTTTTATCAGTGGCTAATAATTCTATTTTCGCTGTGTTCCGTCCACGTTACCCAAATTGGACAAGGAGGTTCATAATTTGCTTACATTTCCAATCTGTTCAGATCCCTTGTGGTGTACTAGAGGTGTGCGGCTGATTGATGGTTTAGAAACCGATATTCATCCCTGGCCCACTAGAGCCCCGGAAGCTGATTTGTCACAGAACTACAGGGAAATCTCCAGAGTTCCCTATAGGCCAGTCCACCCCTGGCCAAGAGCACTGCACAAAATATTAAACCCATAACTTAAACAATGAAACCCAAAAGATCTGGCAAACTATTGTCCCACTCACAATCCCTCTTTTCCCCGCAAGAAGACAAAGGTCAAGTTCACCTGGCAGCTGCAGGCCCTTCTGGATGTAAATAATCTTCTTAATGATTCCTAAATAAATCAATACAAATATACTACCATCCCTTGTGACAGTGGAGCATCATGGCTTTATTGTGGGAATGAACCCCACAAATCACACAGGCCTGGCATCAACTGCGTTAGACCATACCCGGGCAGGTTCTGCACCACTAGCAATGGTCCTTCTGGATGCAGAGAAGGCCTTTGACAGGGTCTGGTGGTAATCTTTGTATTTGTCATCTATGAGAAAATGGGTGAGACCTGCATTGAAAGCAGAGGGAATAAAACATTGGGCTTCTGAAATTTAAAGGCAAATCATTCCGCTTTATTTTCAGCGATTATCTTTATAAATTGAGCTTCGCTAACTGGAAGACAATAGATGACATTAGAGGGCCGAGTACTGATGAGATTTCTAGAGTTTCAATCCTATTTCTCTTGCAATGTGCACTAGTACCAACATTATGCACAGGGCCCTCTAAAAGTGAGTATATTTGCCAGACATACACAAATGAACAGGATGCATTCTTGAAAGATACAGAAAATAAATCGTATGTAATTCAATATAAGGAAAAAAACTTCCATCTAATAACGAGAGGGAATACATATTATTTGATATGATACTTGACATCTCATAAGTGTGGTTTCAACTGTATCAGTGAGGTACAGTCAGTATGCCACTTAGTGCATGGCTAATTGGAAGAAAGTCTTCAGTGGTTGAGGGCTGGTCAGAGTGCACTTTCTCTGAGGTAAAGAAAACAAAAACAGATACAGTGTATTTTACGATAAAGAGATTCTTCTCTATAATGCACTGAAATTCTGGTATGTAAAAACTGACCACCATGTGTCCATGTGTGCATTAAAAAGAATTGCTTATTGGAAGAAATACCTCACTTGTTAATGGTTAACAAATGCGGGATCTTTTTTGCTGTACACTGCTGATTACAAAGAGGCAAACCACTTTATGGTAAGAGATGAGTACATGATTTAGCAATAATGAGGAATGACTAATTGGAAGGAATAGATTTTATACCATTGGGAGAAGGAGGGATATTTTTCCAATGTAAAGTTATGTTAACAAACAGCACAAAGATCATTGAGCTGTCCCGGGAGGATAGCTCAGCAGCAACGTGCTTGACTTGGAAACAAGACGACATGAAGCAACACAGGTTCGATCCCCGGGTCCGCGCTGTCAGTTTGCCTTGGCATGAAAGATTTTGGGAAAAGTCATAACTATATAGCTCCAGAGTTATATGGAAGAGAATTCCATTCTTGACATTTTTCAATCTGGGTAGAGAGCTGGACATGGAACGGAGACAACCTTGGTGACTGTTTGGGATGACATTCTTAGGGTCTCTGACGATGGAGATATGACCATGTTAATCATGCTCGACTTACCAGCGGCCTTTGATACTGTTGATTACGAACAGCTGCTGACGACTTTCTGAGGATGCCCCCGTCTCAGAGGGTGCACTGACGTGGGTCTCTTCTTCTTTGTTAGGTCTAACTCAAGCTATTAAATTGGGAACGTTTTACTCCGACAATCTTCCTGTTCTGTGTGGAGTGCCCCAGGGTCCGCCCCTTTCCCCGATCTTGTTTAATATTGACCTCATGCCATTAATAGAAATCTTCGAAAGGTTTGATCTGAATTATCAGTCCTATGCGGATGATGCTCACATTTATGCCAAATTGAAATCCTCATCTGAAGCTATTGATCAAATTCTGGCATGTGCCAATGCAATAAAAAAGGTGGATTCTTGAAATCAAGCTCCAACTTAATCCCTCACAAACCAAGGTTAATGTTTTTGGTCCAAAAAAAACAGATTGATTTTCATGCCACAATTCCTTGTCCTGCCTTTGTTGATGTTACAACCTCCTTCTCTTGTACAGTAAAAAATCTAGGTTGTATATGGCAGGTATCTTCAGGCTCAAGTTACTGAAGTTAATAGATATGTCTATTATCAACTTAGGTTATTAAAACCTGCTCTGCCATTTATCTCTGAACTGGACTGCGCTGTGGTCATGGGGACAATGGTCAATTCTAGACTCAGTATTGCGGCACTCTTCTTTTGGGGGCACCAGCAAGACAGTTACATCGACTTCAACTGTCATGCATCGCATGAAGGTACATTGATTTCCTGTCCAGAAACGAATTGAGTTCAGGTACCTCTGTCTAAAATATAAATGGGTTCATGACATGGCGCCCAGTTATCTGGTTTCTAAAACCAGTCTTCATCTTCCATCTCGCTCTCTTTGCTCGATCTGGCAAAATTTGTTGGTTGTTCCGCCTTCTCATTTTGTCTTACAGGGTGATCGACGTTTTTCAATCAAGGGTCCCCATCTGTGGAACACATTGCCTGCTGAACTCCGGAAAACCTCCTCTTTCACTCTTTTTCCATAAACAATTGAAGACTCCCTTGTTTCAATAATTTCTCCCTCTGTATTGTTCTAAGCGGTTTTCTCTGGAATTGAACATCTGCGCCTAGATGCGGGTCTATGCTTGGCTCCGTGAGGATGTGCGCAATATACATTTCAAATCAATCAATCAACCAGGAAGGCTGCAAAGACACACACCATCAACCTAAGCAGATGGACAATGGGTGTGGCTAACGCAAGCCCATCAATCAACAAACCCATCAATCAACAAAGGATGAGCCAGGCGAGGTGTGGAGGGGATGCAGTTTGCAACATGACGAAAAAGCAGGTAGATAGGAGGTGGCAGCTGATGAATACACACACACACTGGTTATGGCCGGGCAGTGGCCTTAGCAAAGAGAGGATGGCCACCTGGAGGAGGAAGCCCACAAGAGCAGGGGAGGAATGCAGATCTGGCTATCAAGGTGAGCTGAGCGGCGGCATAGGAGAACCGGGCGGGTACAGTGGGCATCCAACGTGTACCAGAGTGAACGAGAAATTCAGGGCCATTTAGTAGAGATTAGTGTCTGGCAGTGCATTAAGTGGGTTGAGAAATCGAGGTGGGGGCTGTAATGAGAGGCTGTGGCCTAAATGATGGGCATGGCCTGATGTGTGCTGGGCATGCCGGTGCAAGGTGTGGAACGCAAACATTTTTTAAAATATTAATACTCACCATCACCGATCTGCACACATTAACAATTAACTTACACAATAGCATACGTCTAATGCTATTCTAAAACATAGAGAACAAATAAGTTAATGCCCAAAGCTTTCTTCTTATTCTGTAAGATTTGAGCACTAACTCATAAGTTCTTCTATCTTGTTTGTGTTGCTGCTGTCCCGTCACTCACAGGCTAGCCTCAGTGGTCAAAGTGTAAAAAAAAAAAAAGTAAAGTAGTGGAACAATGCTCCTTCTGTCTGCATCCCCCCTCCCCCCTCATACTACCTGTCCCTCCTCATCCCCCAATTCAAACCCCATACCTAGATTCTTCCTTTCCTCCACTGCACCCCACAATGCTGACAACAGTTCTAGCCAGACTGAAGAAAAAAGTGAAAGAATATGGGGATACATGGCCACCATTAGTGTGTCATTCCCTCACAGAGCATGTAGCTTTATGCAGCCTCCCCTTCCAATCACCCACCATTTGCACTATTTAAGGGACTATATCCACACACACACACCCCCTCTCATTACCTGCAGACGATGCTGCGCCCACTGAAACACCTTGAACGCCATGGAGACCTGGAACCCCTCAAAACCTTCCTCTTTGCTTCTGCTTTCTCTCCTCCTCTTCCCTGCTGAATTCCTGGCTGAAACTGAAACTGCACTGGTTGCCTGGCCACCCTCTGATCTCCGGCCCAGGTCACCTCCCCCGCCAGCTGCACACCTGCACCGCCTCCCTGGCAACCCACGCACTTGGGGACTGTTTTCTGTATCCCTACATTCCCCTACCAGCACTTGACACTTCATGTCTGCACTTACCCTTGCACTTGCCACCAGCTGGCCGTATTTTTTATTTATTGTTTTATTTATTCTAATTATCCCATGTACTGCACTGTCCCCTCCCCCTACCCCCCTACACTTTTCCCCTCCCCCCTTCCCATGCACTTGCACGATCTGAATGACACCTGGCCTAGTAAGATCGTTGTCTCTGTGTTCCCTATGTTCCCCTCCGTTGCCTCGTCGTGCCTTGAAACACTGTGTATAGGCACGTTATAAATCCCATATCATATCATATCATATCATAGTGAAGATTTTAATGTTATTGCATAAATCACTGTACCACTGCTCTAGGCAGCAGCTCCAATGAAGGCCCTGGGCACGGATGTCTGTGATTTCACTGAATCCACTTCAACTAAATGAGAAATCTTCGAATTGTTTTGTCTTAGAATTAGTTTTTTTTTATCATGCGGGGGAGACCCCCCACCTACCCCTACCGTATCCTATCCCCTTACCCCACCCCATCTATGTTTTAAAATGTACCTACTTACCTAAGCAATTCGACGAAAACAAAATGTGAAGATTTCTGATTAGATGAAATTGGATTCGGTGAAGTCTACAGTATCGCTTGGGCACTGCAGACAATGGCTGTGCTCGTGCTTTGTCTGCCGATGGAAACAGGCCATTTGTTAAGTGCATGAGCAGAAGGTAGAGCTTCTGATACGTTGCTATGGCACTGACACGGGAAACATGTGAGTGGCGCAGTTTCGCTTCTAAATATCGCACTCAAAAAAATAAATTACCTTGCACGGTTCCAATGTGTTTAATGAGAGGGTGCTCGGAAGGACATATATTTTAAATAGGCTATGATTCCGGTCGCTTTCTTTGCTGACAAAATCCCCACATTTTCGGTGCGTTTGTGTTGGGCTATTACCTCATTTTAAAGAGAGGCTGTCTCACTAGGGCCCGGCACAGCTGGGAGCTGCAGGCCTGGCAGTCTTAAGTGACTTTTGTCTGGATGCCGGCTGCTTGGGAATATGTTTTAAGCCCCAAGCCGTCTATTGAAAAAGAAAAACATCTCTCCAGCACCTGCGTGATAGCACAGTGACATGCATCACTGGCTTGATATCAGCAGGGCTCTGGATCAAATCTCCAGCACGGGAAAAGAAAAAGAAAAAACGTTCATGTTGGTGAGATCCCATTGCGTCCTGGCAGTGGGAAAAGGGGAAAATGTGTGTTTCCTTGATGTTGCAATGGTGGGAGCCACAACAGCAAGGGGAAAAACAGGCTTTCCTTACCATCGGGGTGAAAAGGGCCCCGGCTCAGTGGAGCTTTGGGAGACTGCCTGGGCCGAGCTCTGGTTAGCCCCAGCCCACTTAAAGCCCTGGCATCTGGGAACTCTAAAAGAAATTAGCGATTGCAAAATATCGATCCTCATTGGGTGAGTCATTTGAAACAAATGAGTTCTAAATTCTCTTGTGAATAATTTAAAAATTCTCATGGTGAATAGTTTCAATGGTTGTTTATTTTTAATGCTTTGTGCATATTTTGAAGATATTTTATTAGAAATAAACCTTTTGATCAATCAATTGAATTATTGTGGTTGGTAATCCAGAAATGTGATAGGCAGTCAACACTCTCCACTGCTATAAAGATTTTGTAGTGTGCAGCACTATGCAAAATGGCTTCTGTGTAAGGCATTAGTAACTATTCTGAATGTTACATCCTCCTATTGTTAGGCCGTGGCAGAGGATAATGGAATTCTCTATGGTGACACGGCAGTAGATAGGAGCCTTCTCTCTGCAAGGTATTTATGTCCTGTTTGGGTTTCTATGGTGTGAGAAGGGATGGAAAGTGGAATATGCATCTGTTGGATTAAGTCCCTTAACTCCTGCACTCTGCACCCCCTGCAGTGTTAGGC
Source organism: Ambystoma mexicanum (assembly GCF_040938575.1). NCBI lineage: Eukaryota > Metazoa > Chordata > Amphibia > Caudata > Ambystomatidae > Ambystoma > Ambystoma mexicanum. The sequence goes on along the minus strand of NC_090928.1, from coordinate 189,978,287 downwards.
CATGAGCGACAGTGTAGAAGGTGGACAAGGGGTGCAGGGAAGGCCCCATGCTGCTACAACCATAGATGGTAACCTTTCAATTTAGGGGTGCATTCCAGCTTCAAGTTCCGAGTGACATTATAGACAAGTCGGACTTTGCTCTCAATCTCTATCAGACGTCACTTGGAACCCATCAGTGGAATATATCCCTGTAGTTAATTGTTAAGCAACTATAATTCTAAATGTTTCTTACATCAATACCGCACTGCATAGCAATTAGACCGTGGCAAGGTTTTTCCTGATGAAGAGATGTATGTCTTTCCTCGCCAGTTCTTGTTTGCCATACAGTTTGATGCCTTATTAAAAACGACACGAATAGGACACCCTTTTCCACTTTTTGTGATTGCAATTTCTCGGTATAAAATGGTTGTGTTTGGAGATGTAATGGCACTGTTTATCCCTGGTGAAGCAATGAAGCTTCTAATTAAGAATTAGCTCCAGGAACTGCTTCCAAATCAGGATTGAAATTCGATATTGAAAAAACACACGCTGCCACAATTACATTACCAGATTTTAGCTCCTCATTGTTCTTCTCAGAAGAAGGTGGTTTAGGGGTTAACATTCACCCACATATAGATCCCATCAATTAAATTAATAAGGAAACATTAGTAAAAAGAAACTCAAGCCTAATTCTAAAAAGCTGCAAGAACTAGTGTGCAATTCTTATTCCTAGCAACATGATTAATATATATATATATATATATATATATATATATATATATATATATATATATATATATATATATATATATATATATATATATATATGGGAATTATTTGCTGTGTAGAACAATATGTTTTTTAAAAGACTACATAGCATTATTTGTCTTATCTGGCATGCTAGCAAGCTTAGACATGCATATGAATTCTCTGCCTTTTGGAATGTCAGATCTGTCCAGATATCTGATTCTGTGATTGGGCAGCTAATGGCTGGGAGAGTGCACAGGCCACATACTCTGCCTTCTGCAAACTTCATGGATGTCTTATTTTCCACTGGAAAGATGCTCTGCAGATATTTGGTTAAATTTAAGGATTCCCCTTTTTTCATGCTAATTAGGCATATCATCAAGATGGTCCTCTCCTGCTCGGGTCGCAATTTATTAAAAGAACTTCATCTCGCCAAAATATCTATATATAGACTCATTTGGCAGCGTCCCACTTTCTCAAAAACATTTCTGATAACGATGAGAATATTTTGGAAAAGTTGGGATTCGTACATTTGTAGATTTATGGGGGACATATAGTATAAAGTCATTTGGAAAAAAAACACATTTTTCAATACTCTCCCAACCTCCTTTTTTCAAATATTTGCTGCTATGGAAAGTGTAGTCTTGGGTATGAGCCATAGTCTCAAATTGGATTCTATTACAATTGTTCAGTATGGGGCAAAGAACATGGGATTGACAGAATACACTGGCACCAGAAGTACCCTTCAACACCTTTATTACAGCTTTTAACATTCTCCCAATTTCTTCTCCCACCTCTTTCACTTGGATGAGCAGCATTTAAAATAAAATATAACACTAATTGTGAAACCAACTCTAAAGTCCTAGGTGAAAGAAAGGGCAGCAGGCCTGAATCTATACAGATGTTTCCAACCTCAATCTCTAGGGAACATCCCCCCACCCCTATTTCCAGGTTGAATTCATTGCTTGTCTGTACCCTGGACCCCCATTTTGTGGCCGTCCTTCATCGCCAAAAAGAATTTGGAACTGTGGCTTGATCTGGTATTCCCAGCATCCTTCCATCATCTCTAAGGTATGACCTCCTCCTCGGGTTTGGGTAAGGGGACCAAAAGATCCTGTGGTTCTATGCACTCCCACAGGGAAGCCCCTGCCATCAGCCATTCATAAGAGAATGTCTATAGGGCTATGTGCCCCCTCTGAGCTGGCCTTCTTGGGAGGTATCGTGGTTCTCTCTTTCTCAAAGCATTGTACTCTTTCCTTCAGCTCCTTTGTGTACAAAGTATACATTACTCTTCTACACTATCAAACTCAGGGGGCTGGTGGCCTAGCTCGCGCCAGAATGTGCAATACAGTCCTCCACAATATATGCAGTGCTCCTCTATGCTATTTTGTCTCCTAATGCTTGGTTCTATGGCTCCCCACCATGATCATCTGTGAAAAGGACCTTAGTGGACTGGTTAGAGCGCTCCCATGCTCATTCTCTCCAGGAGGGCTTGGTTTGCTTGGTCGCCATCAAGTTCTCAGATGTAGCTCCCAGCTTGATTCGTTATTGTCCACACCAGACTTCTGACATTCTACGCTCATCTGGTTCAGAGGTTCTTCTCCAGTCCAAGAGGCCTGTAAACTGGAAGACTAACTCCTTGTCCATCTTCTCTATAGCTTTAGTATGTTGTAAATTGGGTCTGTTAGGCGGGGTCCCTAAGATTGGTTCCACCTTCTGCCAATTGCCCTGAGACTGGGCAAGTTTAGTGGCTAGCGTGTGAGTGTGTGATGTCACTGCCAGGTCACTGGCAGAATGTTGTGAGTGCCGAGATTCCACAACAGACAGTTGGGGAAGGAAAACGGTTGCCAACGCGGTTGGTGGGCACCAGTAGTCACAAGAAGTCCCTGTTCACATCTAAGGGCAGAAGCTCTAACCAGTGGCAATAAAGAAGACTGACGACAACTTATACTTGTGTCACTATGTCTATGCGGTTTCTCACTATGTCGTCACCTGAGCAACTTAGGGAGACCACGACACCAAACTTCACAGTTCCAACTTTTCTCCCAGGTTTGTTCATTCATCCCTCATAATGCTTTAATTCGATCTTCATTGTCTCTTTCCTTTGCAAATACTCTAATTCTTTCTTATGCCACTTGTTTAATATATGTATTTTGGAAACTGATTCCACTGTCTCCCTGTGAGGCAGCTGACGTCTCCTATCCCCTGAGCCCTGCAACTTCACCCTTCTCCAGGGGTGAACCACCACTCATGTGTATTTTCTACTTTATTGTAGAAAAATAACTGCGGAGCTGTTAGCCACGCCCCCGTGTGAGGGAAACATTTAAAAGTGAGCGCACCTGTGTGAAGTACCTTAGAAGTGCCTCTTTGCCTGGACGGCTGGCTGTGGACTTCACAGTGATCTTCTGCAACGAATTGCAACAAATACTTTTTGGACTTCAAATGGTACTTCTACAGCATGTTAAGCTTTAAGGTGCACTTGCAACTGATACTATGCCCTGGTAGCAATTATTAATGTGTATTTTCTACTAAGCTCCACCCCTAGGCGAAGTGGTTTGAAGTCAACCCCACAGGGCAATGCAGATATTCGTAAATTTTGTAATGGGTCTTTGTCCGCATTTCGTGCCCAATCTAGTAATATGTCAGCAGTTCCAAACAAAATTGGAATGTTATGTATGGAAAAAGTGGCTGCTGAAGTAAGAGTTGTGGATGACTGTAAAAACACAAAAGCGCATAAACCAGCAATAATTCCTGCGCTAAGGAGCCCTAGAGCGGAGGGTTCGATAACAGATACGGCACTGCTAGACTCTGTGCCTTTCACAGGGCCAACTAAAGATACCTTGGCAGGTACCTTTGGGAAAGTAAAGGAAGCTGCTGATGAGGTGGTTATTGACCTTGATGCAAACGACTCTGTGTTTTCAAATAATCTGCTCCCGGAAAATCTGTCTGCCTCTCCAATAATGTTCTCGGAAAGCAGTAGGTGTGACTCTGCTTCTCTATCCGTTGAGGTGCCTTCCCCGATAAAGTTAATAACTAATAATCACAGCACGAACACCTGTGTCATCATCCAGCAGTCTGATGGCATGCTAGGAATCACACTACATGCAACGAACCTAGCAATGTCAAGCTTGGTGAAATCCTTGGCGGTGTCAAGCTTGGTGAAATCCTTGGCGGTCTGTGAAGAGAAACTATCTGCGCAGGGTTTAAGCCTGGAAAAAATCACAGCCTGGCAAGGGTGCAGGGTCCCGCAAATGCTTACAGGGTTCGACAAAAGAACTCCGACAGGAGAGTTGAAAGTGTGTACGGCCTCTGGTGCATCCCAAACTGAGTGTGCCGTAATTAAGAAGCAACCCTTGAATAAAATTACACATGTTGATAAGGAAATGCAGGTAGTTAAATCAGCGGTACCCTGTTTTAAGGAAATTATTTATGAAGAGGGGGTTGGAAAACAGAAGTGCCCAAATGTGGCTCCAGTCTCAATCGCGGTTGAGCAATGTAAAGGGGTACGTCCAAACAAGGCGTTAACGGGCCCTCGACCGGTTGGGAAAAGTGGTAAAAAAAGTAACCCGAGTGGAAAAAAACGACCTAAAAACCAACAAATACCCAAAAATATAGGCAAAGCTTCGGTGAAACAGTTTTTTAAGGTTATCTCTGTCCCGAAGCGAAGCGCCCCATCTGCATCGCAGGCGATTAAGCAAAAATACCAACAGTTGGCCCAGGGGAAACAAAATGAGCCCCTTAACTTTGTCCCTGCTCATGCAATGGAGTATCCCCCATTGGAGGAACTAATAGAAGCTCTATCAAAAAACCAAAACTGTAGTGATGACAGCAATGTGGGAAATATAGTGCAAACTATCCCAAAAGAGGCTTCTTCACAGTCAAGTAATGCTTCGAAAACAGCAGAGGCTTACTTGAAGGTGCAGAGGGCTGAAATACGGAAAGCTGTAGATGCCTATATGGTAGGCGTTGGCCCCGCCCCACTAGCTCTCCCCTCACATAAGACATCTTGTCCTGACATGAGTGACCCTAAAGTAGGGGTGTGTGGAAGCAGGCTAGAGATCCCGGTGGCAGTCCAAAGTGTGGAATTCTGTCAATTGAACGTAATTGACCCTAGCCAGAGAGAGGGGGTGGAATTGAAGGAAAATCGGTCAGCCCCACTTGTCACTCCCAGTGGGCCATATTCAAAATTATGAACAATGTAATCAAAAAGAAAATGTTGGCGACTTGGCGCACATGTCTGGGGCCATTATGGCTTTAATAGAGAGTGCTCTAAATAAGATGCAAGCGCCAAGTCACCAAAGATCTGTACCGTCCCCGTCTGTTCAAACTTTACACGGGGAGGGGAAGGCTCATAAGTCGCTACATAGCCGTGCGCCTGCTGCATATTCACTGGTGCTAGCTTGTAGGAGTCCGCCATCTACACAATATGATTTAAACAGACGTGCAGTGATGGCTATATTTTCTGAGATTCCACTATTGGAAGATATCATATCCTCGGACATGGCACTAGTGGAATTTACAGTGAAGGGCCAGCTAAACTCTGCAAGAATCTGGTTAAATCCCGAGTTGTCCAGAATGTAATCTGGCAGGCTAAAGCACAGCTCGATAAGTTGGCCTTCGCTTTGTATACGGAGTCTAATCCAACTTTTGATTCAAACAAACTAAGCCCCCATGAGAGATGGCAGAAGGGTTGTATTGCTGAAAGTAATAGAGCGATGAAACCCCAGAGGATGAAGACTACTGGAAGTTTTGATCGCCAGTGTGCCCAGAATTAATGTGAGGATCGGGAGAGAGTGAACCTTGTAATGCTATTAAGTTGAATACTAGGGGTTTCACTCACCTCCTAAATAATGACCATAGGGATTTGAATAGCAGTGACATAGTGCTCTTGCAAGAGACATGGCTGACCACGGTCCCCATTTGGGATAATCACGATGTGTACCTAAATCCAGCCCTAAAACCAGCGGTAGGTCGCCCAACCTCAGGGCTATTGACAGCGGTAAAAATGGGCAGAGGCTTGACCTCTGAACTGTGGGCAGTGCCAAATAAATACATGCTGTTGGTCAAAGTTATGGCAGGGGATACAGGTTACGCAATTGTGAATGTCTACTGGAACCAGATTGCCATGTCAGACGAGAGCTTCTTCTATGACCTAAATTCAATCCTAGACCTGATAGCGGTTGCACCAAATGTGAGGGCGTTGTTGTTGGCAGGTGATTTGAACTTAAATTGCCTGAGTGAGGTAGGCAACCACAACAAAGTGAGATTTAGAAGATGGTCATCATTGGTTAAAGCAAGGGGCCTGGTTGTTCTAAATGGGGCCTTCGAATCTGACATCCCCCCGGTCTCGTCATGGCAAAAAGGTGAAAGTAACTCAATCATAGATTATATCTATGTGAATGAGGGCCAGTGGCCCGCAATGTCGATCTTTAAGGTTTTGAAAACTGATGCGAGCGATCATAATATTCTAGTAGCAAAGTGGGCTGACTGCGCAATGCTTAGCCGCCCCAATAAGGCATCTATGAAACGGTGCTGTGTGATGAATGCGGGTGGGAACAAACTCTGATGGTCGGAGTCAGAAGTATTTCAGCTTGAACGTTTGCTAAGATTAGGGCGCCCAGATTTCAATATACAGCCTGAGAATGTGGCAAACATACAATCTGATGTGTTCCTAGTATTTCACCATCAAAAACTCAAGTCCACGTAGTCTACCCAACACCTCCATGTGTATGATAGAGTGGTTAAAGTAAAGAAATCACAGCTTCGCGCTGACCTGAGACAAGCCCGAAAAGAACTTGTCCACTTGCGAAAACAGCTTGTTACTAAATTAAGAACTACCTACAGGAATTGGTCTAAAAATAATCGCTCTGCCTTGTACCAAGAGGATGGTGCTAACACGTTAAAGATTCTGGCCAGCAAAAACATTGTGAAAATGTGGGCAGTAATTAATCACGTGGTTGTCGTACCTCAACTGGCCTTACAGGCCAGTGCAGTCCCTACCCATATCTGGGTGGCGCACTTTACTTCCCTGTATGCCTTACCTTTGACTATCACTACCCAGGGGGATCTGCGGTATGCGTTGGATTTTCATTTGAAGTTTGAGTTAGCAGATATTTTATACTTAATTAATACTGCTAGTAATTCCAAAGCAAGAGGCCCTGATGGGCTATCTAATTACACGCTTAAAGAACATCCGGAACTATGGGCGTCTATTTTGTTTAAAATATTCTCACTTATAAATGTAACTCAGACCTTACCTAGATCATGGACCCAGGCAATTTATAAAAAGGGGGATAGGCAAGCCCCGAGTAGTTATAGACCCATTTTGTTACTGGATGTTTCTGGTAAATTGTATTGTCGGCTAATCTTAGATAAGCTACAGTTATGGGTGAAGACCAAAAAACGACTTGATCCGTTACAATCGGGATTTGTAAAGGGTCTTGGAACTATTCCAAACATAATGGCCTTGAACATGATACAGGCCCAGCAGACTGAGCGAAGGAAGCCTCTATATATGGCGTTCATAGACTTTAGAGCTGCCTTTGGCTCAGTTGACAGAGCATTGCTGTATCAAAAACTAAAAGCATACGAGTGCCCGCAGTCGCTTATGGCCTTAATAATTTTGTTCCATTCTAAAACATCTATGAGAGTGTGGATCACTCTTGAGCGCAAGCTCTCCCCGGAAATTCCAACGAAACGTGGCTTAAAGCAGGGCTGTGCTCTGGCAGCATTTCTATCTAATTTCTTTATTATAGACTTGGGTCATGAATTTATGAATTGTAACAACGATGCACCGAAGATAGGATCGCAGAAAATCCTGTATTTGTTACATTCGGACGATGCGGCCGGTCCTCTCCAACCGAACCCCTAGCATACGGTGTACCTCAAGTCTCGGTGCTTGGACCCTTCCTCTTCTCTCTCTACACTTCCTCCTAGCCCCTGTTATCTCCTCGTTTGGCATCTCCCATCACTTCTATGCTGACGACACTCAACTCTTCCTTTCTTTCTCCTCTCTCTCATCTGACCTTCACCTAAAACTATCTTCCTGCCTTACTGCCATAAAGAACTGGATGTCTTCCCGCTTTCTTTCCCCTAACACTGACGAGACTGAAGTCGTATTCTTCCCCTCCAACTCTCTTCCCCCTCCCTCTCCTCCGCCTTTCATTCACTTTCCTCCCTCTAATCTCCCTATCTCTCTCCATGCTTGTAATTTAGGCATTCACTTTGACTCCTCCTTCTCCTTCTCCCACCAAATCGCTCTCACTTATTGCACCTGCCGCTATCACCTTTTCAATATTCGTAAAATCTGTCCCTCTCTCACCTTCCATGCTACCAAACTCTTAATCTCCTCCTTTATCTTCTCCTGCCTCTTCTACTTCTCTTCCTTATTCTTTGGCCTACCTACTTCTCATTTCGCCCCCCTCAAATCTATCTACCATTCTGCTGTACGTACCATCTGTCTCCTTACCCCCCGCAACTCCATCTCTGCCTCCCTCTCTTCCCTTGGCTGGCTTCCATTTCACTCCCAACTTAAATTTCACTTTCTCTGCCTCGTCTTCAAATCTCTCCATGGTTTTGCTCCCCCTTATCTCTCATCCCCCCTCTCCTTCTACTCTCCCTCTCGTTCCCTTCGGTCTGCGGACCATTTCCTTCTCATTGTTCCTCCGTCCCTCTGTGCCCCCTCCCGTTTCCGCTCTTTCCAACTCCTAGCCCCCCTGCACTGGAACTCCCTTCCTCTTGCAATCTGCTCTACCACCACCTTTTCCTCGTTCTGAACCTCCCTTAAATCTCTCCTTCTCCACTCTCCTCCTTGAAACTCCTTTCTTTCCTGCCTCCCCTCTCTCCTTTACCTTCCCCCTTGACCATCTCCCTCCCCTCCTTTGCCTCCCCACTTTCACCTTCTGCTTCCCCCTCCTACTCCCCTTCACCCCCCACCCAGCCCTATCCCACTATTCTCCCTATTCCCTTCAGTTAATTGCTCTTCTTGCTGTTTTGTTAATTGATTCATATTGTTATTTGCTTCTACCGTTATACTGTTTATGTTTATGTATGAAGTTGTTCAATTGTACAGTGCTTTGGTGTAAAGCGCTTTATAAACCAATAAATACAAATACAAATACAAGTCTTGTTTTGCTATCACAAACCCTGCATGGCCTCCAACGCATGTTGTCTCGATTGGGAGTTTATGTGGTGGCTAATAATTTGGAAATTAATATATCGAAATCCCAAACCTTGAGCTGTACTGCAAGCCCTGGAGGTGGGAGCCACCGTCCCGTCTATTCTTGGGTTCTGCAAGATGCTAAGTTATCAAATGTCACACAATACAAATATCTTGGGGTCACTATTAAAAACAGACAGGTTATGAGTGATGTCGAGGCAATAGCACGGAACAAACTCCAGCAACTAATTTCCCAGTCCCGTATTTTGATTTATAAATTCGGGAAATTCTCCCTGAAACATATCTTATTATTTTATAAGATGAAGGTGATTCCAATTATCCTATATGGCTCAAAGGGAAGATACCTGGGGAACCAGCATTACTGGGATGCCTTAGAAGCGACATATTGGAAGCAGACTCTTGTCTTTCCAAATAGTATTCCGATAGCGATTTTACGTTAGGAACTTGGCTTGGTTTCCCTTTTTGCACAGGCACTGTGGAGACAGTGTGCCTTTTTCCGTAAATGTATGGTGGGGCTAAAGAGTGGAAACATCCTAGAAACAATAGGCTACAATCTGCTTAAATCAAGTAATGGCTTCCCAAAAACATGGAGAAATGAAGTTGTGAATAACTTGGCAGAAGCAGATATCTCCTTAGACTTGTTGGCTCGGAACCCTACCCGAGCAAAGGTGAAAATTTATCAAGCTGACTGGGCCAGGAACTTGTCAAGGTGTACCCAATATAAAGACTTTAGCATCTGGCTGTTTGGAATGAAGCGCTATGGTATGACATCCCCATACTTATTGAAATACCCGTCACCGAAGGTCTGCTCTGATTACTTAAGATTTAGACTTGATTTATGGAGCATGCGTGAAGTCCTCTGTAAATGGAAATTGTTGACAAGTGATCAAAACTATTGTATATATTGTGTATCTCTACAACAAAGGGAAACACTACAACATCTGGTGGTTGAATGTAGAGCCTTAAATGGAGTGCGAGCAAGATTTTCTAATAACGTGTTCTCGATTCACACAGATCTGGAGAGTGATCAAATATGGCAAATGTTGTTTGCAAATATGAATGTGAGGGTTCAGATTGCTCTAGTTCAATTTTCACGAATAATACTACCAAGTGTAAAGGAAATGTAATTAAGAATATGTGTCATGAAAAACAGTAGAGAACAGACAAGCACAGATGATATATGTGTTGTATCTAATACGCCACTGCTGTAGCCTGCCTGGTCTGGTCTCCTGGTGGGTGTATATGACTTAGGCTCACCAAGATAAGTAATCAATTACTGTGTGGTCCTAATTACATTTTAAAGGGTGTTAAAGAATCTGTACCCTAACTAAGATGGTATATTTTTGTGTTTTATTTTGGTTTTTACCTATTTTGTTATGTAATATATGAATTGTAATTATATGTATTTTTGTACATTAATTTGAAAAGTTGCGTGAAACTAAATGAAATAAAAAAAATAAAAAAGAAAAAAGAACACTAACTCACAAACCCACTCAACATTCTCCTGAGCTGCCTATCATGCATACATCAACATTCCAACAGCATGCACTCCTGGCCATTGATACAATACAAGATTGACTAACTTACATCACAACAAGCACACTCCTCTACCTTCATCATATACCAGAAAAATGTTTCCAGTCCAGAAAGAAATAATGGTGGTCTCCCAGGGACCCCTGGACTAATCCTGCCTCTGAATGTTCCCATTACTCTCAGAAAAGAGATTGCAAGGGAATTGATTAGGGTCAATCCCCCGAGACCACTTACTCTATTGCATCTGTATTATCTGGTGCCTGCCATTCTCAAAACCACCATCACCAGCAATGTCACCATTATTCCCATCCCACATTTACTGGTATCAAAGTTTTTTTTTTTTTAATGTATTTATTTATGGTGCAATAGCCAAAATTTGACTTTTAACACATTTCGGCATACAGTGTACAAAATAAAAACAGTTAAAAAAAAGAAAAATATCATCTAGCAGTTTACAATTAAATAAAACACATGTCTTAAAAGGAAAGGAAAAGATGGGAAAGAAATTCAAATCAACACAAATAGTTCAATCTGTTACTAACTTCAATTCCCTTAAGCATCTTGCCACCTCAATTGATAAAGCCATCTCATTACCAGAAGATAATCTTGCCCAAAAATCATCAGTATTAAATGTGACTCATCATGGACAAATCTACCAAAAAGTCTGGCCCTGCTACTCCAGGTCCCAAGACAATTAGATAATAAATGCTTAATAGTCTGGACTTCACTACTTGGACACCTGTCACAAATTGATAAAGTCCCCCCTTCTTTATCTCTAATAGCTAATAATTCTAGAGCAGGGAGTAAATTTAAACGAAATCTCAGAAAAGTAGATCTAAAACAAGGGTTAGGGGACTTCTTTAAATAAGCAGGCACGAATGATAAGCGTTTATCCAGCAGTGTCAAAGAGGCTGATCTTTTGGTTCTTCGCATATCATCATTCGTATGAATCCAATCAGTCAGTTTCATTTTTTCTTTCACTTTTAAAGGGTTCTGCAGAAGCAGCTCAATATCACAGTCACAGCCAGACAATAGTTCCAAGCATTTTTGTCCTAATCTGTAAAGAAAATCATTGGTCCCTTATTGCAGCTCTATAGCTGCTTCCTCAAAGAGGGAATTCTTAGGAGGATCTAGGATTAATCTGTAGAGAGTCAACCACTTCCACTCTAGCCATGTTCTGAGTGACGAGAGACCGAGTTCATAGCGCAAGCAAACAATGGGAACACAATCTGGCAAACCCAAAGTACGTTTCCAAATCCTAGATTCTAGTACATCCCATTCTATCTCCAGAGCTACAGCGTTATAATCCAAGCCATATAAAATTATGGGAACTACCTTCCCAATATAGAATCTTATAAGGGGAAGGATAGAGAATTTACCAAACTTGGAATTAATTTTTTTCATCTCACCAGTTTTAGATCAATAGATGACAACAGACTACCCTTTGATGGAAAAGATCTCAATTCAGCTCCCAGATAAGTTAGTTCTGAAACAACCTCTACCAGAGACTGATCCAACTTCCAAGCAAAATTCTTCACTATTTTATTCGGTCTCTTAAATAGAAGAATCTTGGATTTTAAGGGGTTTGTATCAAAGTTTGCAGCCCCCTCAACTCATCCTGATGGATTTGGCCACTTCAATGTGGCATGCTGCATAAACATCCAGATATTTGGGAGAGACGGACCATGACTCTTTCAAATGTATGATCCCATGGTTACTTAGAAATGTACACAATCACCATCAATACGTTTGCCTTAGAGCCCAGCAATGTTATATGTAAGGATGAACATTTTGTTAATGCGTTTAACCGCAGACTTCTCAATACCCCTTGGAATACAATTATAGGAATCCTAACCTTTTGTGGAGAAGCATTTGCCAAATGTGTTGAATAAATGGTAATTGTGAAGTCTGCAGCCTTAGTTTGGATGGTGTGGTGTGACATATGCCTTGGTTAACAGCTGTCAATCATTGCCATTCATTGTCCTTTATAGAGGCGGAGGGGTTGTAGCACTTGGAATAAGAGACCCATATGTGCAGGGTGGATGAATCTCTTACAGACTGTGGAATAGGGCATCCCTCTGAGCACCATAGAACTCTAGGGTGTTGGTGTTCAGGTGCCTACACTGGATCATTTAAAGTAACCATGTGGTGGAATAGTTAGGCACTGCCCTAAATGAGCTAGAGCCCCCAATGGCAACACACATGCCACTAGCCCTGAAGGCCTGATCCAAGTGCTACCCAATCCCCATCCTTAACTGTATTGCAGTGGCCTACCCACGTACACACCTAGCCATCCGAATGTCTCTATAGGTCTAGATGTTCCTGCTGGAAGAGAGGACGAGCCCATTCAAGGCGTACTTAATAAGGGCTCAGGCAACATTTTCAACAAAGCCCTGAATCATAGGGGCTGTTCCTACAATGAACACCACAGTAGTAGCTTGTGGGGAACGAATGCGGCTTTCCCCTGTTTTCCTTCTCATATTTCCCCAATAGTACTACCAGAGTTTCTCATTGGATCTCTTACTGGAGGCCTGGTAGGTGGAGATGAAGATTGTAACATGTGTGCTGAAATATGGACTTCTGCTGAGGATCCAGTTGAGGTCACACCTACCTAATTTGCTATATTGGGGTGTTCGATAACTGGAACAGTGTCCATTTTGGGTGCAGCTGTTGAGGCTACATTTGTCAGAAGAGATCTAAGACAAGTGGGGATATATGGTAAAGAAAACAGAAGGGGGCAGAAGGTAGATCATTATTAGAAATACAGGTCACAATCATCGACTTTATGATCCCCAGCCAGTTTCATCACTAATGATTAATTCGAAACGCAGTGAACACAGACGGTAGCACAATATGGGTGGACAATTTCTAAGAGGTTCTCGTTAGGTTGACTGATGTGTGATAGAGTATTATCATGTATGTCACTCACCAGTTTTTTGTTTTTCTTAACAAGTGGTTTAGCATTCATTTGCTGTGTGAGGTTTGGCTTTTGCGTTTTTTCTTATTAAGAGTCTTGCGGCCGAGAACAGCATCACAAGATTTCTTGGCAACATGGATGCTCAGTCAGCCATCTTTTTCGCCTCTGGCCAGTTGCATTTGTCAACAAATTGTTTCTTTTTCTGTTGTTACTGAAAGGGAAGAGTCGGCTGTACGAAAATTACAAACAGCCGAACATTTCAAATAGATATCCCATTTGGTGCTATTATGGTGAACAAGGGGAGCAGGGTTTGCGGCCTAAACAATAATGTTTTTTTTTTAAGTATCCTGCAGCGCCCGTTTCCATGCCATAAGGTAAGTAAGGAGGTGGGTTGAGAGGATTACCAAAAATGTCAGCGGGAGAAAAAAACGAAAGTCATTTTCATTTAAATAACTTTCGTTTTTTTCTCCCTCGGACACTTCTGATTTGATCTAATCATGGACAACCGCTTGAGCATTCTTATGTCAATGACTAATAGCCATGAAAAGTGATCATTGCGGATGCGTACAGAATGTTACAGAGTAGTGAGGGAGCCGGGAACCAATGGGAACTGTTGGCGTATAGGTTTTTTACATTACAGTAAAGGAAGTTGTATATATCACAAAAAGAGGGAAGAGCACAGAGAAGGCGTCCGATATACTGCTGATTATAAAAGGGATTGCATAGAAACATATTTATTCCTGTTATCTCCCATGGCTGGTTATAGATTACCTGATTCCCCTATGCTCCCCTGAAAACAAAGAATTTGTTCCAGGGGTCTGCAATCTTCGACTCTTCCGATGTTTTGGCCCACAACTCCCATCAACCCTAGCTAGCCCAGTCAAGGGTGATGGTTCATAGCAGTTATAGTCCAAAGAACCTGGAGAGCTGCAGGTTGCAGAAAAAAAATCGAATGTAAAATGTGGATTACTTTATATTGGGGATGATGGATGGGCACTGTTGGGAAAAAGGATATACCAGAGCACCATTTGCAAGAGTAATATTGAGATGTGAAGCATCGCCTAACCAATGATTCATTCTCTCTTGAAGTTAAAATAAACAAGAAACTTGACAAAGATGTGGCACACCTTTCACTTTGGAGAATGACTCCTTTCGAGGGTCCTGCCCAATCTGAAAATTAATTTTCATTAAAAGTCACAAATCACAGGCAAAGGTTTGGGAGGGACACTACAATTAGGAGGCGGGTGCACATCAGCATAGCTTCTAACACTCTGTGTCCCAATCAATTCAACCTTCATCTGTTGTGAGCAACATGTTTTGGACGAGAACAGCATCCATTTGATTAAGAAGAATGTTTACAAATAAGGAGGAGAATCCTTCAAATATTGTGATCTCTCTCTACCACGTCACCCAGAGCTAAGTCGCAGCCCGACCTCCCATGAGCGTGCTCTGTAGGTGGCAGAGGAAGGTTATCAGTGGCCTCACCCACGAAAGGTTTGCAAATGTCGACAGCAATCCTCTATAATTTCTACTTTCACAACTAGCCCATTGCAGATTACAAATCCAGGCTTCAGTGGTTATTACTGCCACTGCAACATGTCTGCTAAGGAGTGTCCTCTCCAAAGGACTGGAGAATTCTTGGATTTTCACCGGTTAGAGCCACACCGTGGCACTTCCTACATACCCTCGAAGCTCCCGTCTTACCTCGTCCATCAGGGACTTTCTTGAATCCTTCTCACCTTCACCATCTTCAAGAAACGATAGCTCATGGGATGCTTCTCTGTGTTTGTGTTCTCTACTTTTATTTCTCTGCTTCTTCGAAACCTGATTAAAAGAAAAAGGAAGAAATATGGTATTGGGCTATCTTGAACTGACTCACCATCCAGGAGTTGTATCATCAGGAAACGAGCAGAGTTCCCAACATTAGGTTTATAGATCCAAAGGAGATCTAGTGACACATGGAGAGGGATCACGTGAAGACCAGATGATTACACTCTTGGTGCAGATCAAATCCACTTTCCAATCTGTAACCAACCCTTACACATGATACACTCTATGGACAAGGAAATTCCGAACTAACAAAATTAAAGGTACATTCCTGGCTGAGAGTCAAAACCAACCAGTGTAGGGCTGTGTGTGGTGCAGAGGCCGCTGGCTTACAAGACTTCTGACACACTACCAAATGGGACATGCCACTGAGTCACCTTGGAGAGAGCAGAACCGGCTTTAGAGCAGACTCTGAGGCCGAGCTTGCTTTTTTGTTATGTTGATTCTGACAGGGTTGGAAGTCTTGTCATCTGACGTTTCTAGCAGCAAGTTGCTACTGACAAAACAGTCTGACATGTCTGCCAGCCATAGCATGCAATAGTCATTCACTGCACAGTCTTCTGTTTTGGCACACACATTAACATAGACAGTGTACATGTGTGGGCGGGGTTTAGGATGCAGGAGGTCTTTATGTAAGAGACCAGGCAGGCAACTGTGAGCTGAGGTCCAGGGAGAGCCCCAAAAAGCATCACAGTGTGGTCCACCTTGCTACTATTTTACTGTATGTGTGTGTCAGCACACATGCCTTTGTGAATGTTTCTGGGGCAGGAGTCTGCATTTGTGTGTTTGTGTGGTACTTTTTGTATGTGGTGGGGTATCTGACTGACAGATTCAACACAATGTCAGGAAGTGCAACACACTGCATGGGGAATATTAGAATATTTGGGGAATGTGTTTGATTTTAGCCAGGGTGCAAAATTAAGTGACTAGCACTACATGATATGTGGTTGGGGGGATGGGTACATGCTGGTCATAAAATGGCACTTCATGGCCTGTAGTTACAAGATGCAGGCGAATTAAATCTGGCATCACAATATGTATCTTTGAGGTGGTGGCGCGCAACGGGAATGCAGTGTTAAAACTGGAATGGTGATTGTTAAGGGGCAATGCAGAAACTGGCATTACAATATGTGATTAACTGGTGGAATATCAACTGGAATGACAACGCTGAATCTGGCATGACAATGGCTTGGAGGCAGGGTAGAAACTAACATGGTTATGTGCTTAAATAGGCTGGCGTAACACTGCCATGACAATATTGACACTACCGTAGCAGGATCATTTTCTTAGGCAATGCAGAAACTTCTATGACAATATGCGATTCACTGGAATAATTTGAAACTGCGGAGACAATTTGGAAATCGTAATTACAGTTGTCTGCTTAAAATCAATTGGTAGCCAATGTGGAACTCATTATTAAATAACCAATATTTGAAGTTTGTATTGCGTGTGCACATAACGACTATCTATAAAAAAAAAAGGGGGAACCTGTGAATACAAGCAGATGATGAAATTGATTTCCTGGGAAGAGTGTGATGAGCATTTAGGAGGACATCTCCAGCATTTCATGTACAGGGCAGTTTTCTGGGGCAATGTAGTAGCTAACATGAATATAGGCGCTTATCTTGGCCATTATAAAACTGCCATGCGTATTTTGAAGCTTGCGAGACAAATTATTCGGTGTCATTTATTTGAGAGTCGAGGTAAATGAATAACAAAGTCATGATTTATGGTAGAAAGAAATGTATTTTTATTTTCGTCTGGGTTGTCAGGATTGACCTTTGTACATCTAGGTGGGTTACGGAACGGAATGGCCCAATAGTTTGTGATCAGTGCGGATAGTTTCAGATCCATTTGCGTAGTAGGACTCACATTCCCAACATGCAACAGCTTCTCAATCAGATTCTCATTCTGGGAATCTCGATGAACTTTCTAAATCAAGACCTCTGTATAGCCAAAGTTTCACTACATTTTTTCAAGGAACCTGGTATTAAGTTTCCAGCAGCCAAGTTCGCCAGCTCCAAAGGTTCTCTCAATTTGTTTGGGAACATAGCTCAGAGTCCCACATAATGGTAAGTATTTTAAGGTACTCTGGGTTTTCTGACCCAATGTTATTTTTCTCTTCACTTTGGGACCTTGGATTCAATTCTCCTACAGTAATACGCCCCTCTGTGACCTTTGATTCAGTTTCCCAAAATGCAGCAGTTCGCTAAAATTTAATTATACGTTCACCATGGGACCTTGGAGTCAACTTCCCAACAGACAGTGTTTTCTCAGCAATTAGCACCTATGGGGGAGAGACTAGCCGATTAGGAGGCTATGAACACAGTTCGAACCCAGAATCAAAGCATATTTTCCATCCTGGTCAAACACACTGCTCCCATAGTCTGCCATCTTTCCAGGAATCCCCCGTACTATTGCCCCTCCCCTTCAGCCCTGCACTCCCACCCCACTTGCAGACCAGACTGCTCACATCCCCTCCTGGTCTCTGCTGCCTCCACTCTCCACCATCATCCTCCCCTGTTCGCCAGATGTTGCAATGTAAAAAAGGATTCAGAGGAGGCGCACCTCAATATGTCACGTAGCAGTCATATTTGATTTCAGTTTTTCAAGGCAAGACGTGTGTGATTCCCGTTATTACCCAAATTGACCTTTTACAATTGACCTTTTGTCCTAATTGACCTAATAAGTGTGGTCCTAATTGACCTTCTGCACAATTGACCTTTACCTTCATTTTACTTTTATATATATGTGTGGGGGGGGTTTGCTATAATAAATAATATAATGGCATCGGGTAGGGGGTTGCAGGGTTTTTTGGATTGAGTGAAGGGTTGCGGCGAGGTTACCCCGCATATATGTCCTAATTGACCTCCATTTCATGATCAATTGTGAAAAGTTCAATTCTACCGTGAACAATTGTGAAAAGGTCAATTCGTATACATCTGTGATTCCCCTTGAAGAATGGCTATTGGATTTTCACCGACAGTGGTATAGCATTAATGGCCAAACAAACACTGAGGGGTTTTGCAGTCTGGTAAGAGACTTAAACCCCAATGGAAGGACTTCCCTTTGGTCGGACCTATCACCTCGGGCTACTGGGGCATTAACAGCCAGCAAAGCCCACGTGCGCTGCCTTTAGCACTACATTGGGACCTTGGACTCAGTGTCAGAGCATGCAGCATTTCATCAACAATAAATTCTCTCAGTTTGCTGTGGGACATTTGACTTAGTATTTCAGCATTCAGCATTTTCTCAGCAATTCTCCTCGTTCCACTTCTTGCCTTCGAGGTGATCCCGGTTCTACTCTATGGGTTCCACTCTAAAGCTTTACTAATTGGCTCTCTCCCACTCTCGAGCTGGACCTCGCTCCCCCCATCGCACTCACTTGGTGTGCATACACAGACTTTCCCTCTCACCTTTCGTCTGATTTTGTCCTTTGTTCTAATCTTTCGCACTCACTCAGGTCTCTGGGTTTTCCAAGCAGAGTGGATCATCTCGTTGGATTTGTTAACTCCAGTTTTGTCTCACCCAACCCCCCAGCTAGACATCAACACTTTTCATTTGGTCAGGGTTAATTTCTCCTTGTCTTCAGTCTCCACTGGGTGGATGTCAGACAACATCTCGACAGGATTGGGAAAATATCAGCCTGTGTCACATCTAGACAGGATTGATTAGCCTGCGTCACATCTAGACAGGACTGTGAATATCATCCCGCATCACATCTCGACAGGATTGGGAAAATATCAGCCTGTGTCACATCTAGACAGGATTGATTAGCCTGCGTCACATCTAGACAGGACTGTGAATATCATCCCGCATCACATCTCGACAGGATTGGGAAAATATCAGCCTGTGTCACATCTAGACAGGATTGATTAGCCTGCGTCACATCTAGACAGGACTGTGAATATCAGCCTGTGTCACATCTAGACAGGATTGATTAGCCTGCGTCACATCTAGACAGGACTGTGAATATCATCCTGCATCACATCTCGACAGGATTGGGAAAATATCAGCCTGTGTCACATCTAGACAGGATTGATTAGCCTGCGTCACATCTAGACAGGACTGTGAATATCATCCTGCATCACATCTAGACAGGATTGATTAGCCTTTGTCACATCTAGACAGGATTGTGAATAATAGCCTGTGCCACATTTAGATAGAATTCTGCATATTAGCTTGCGTCACATCTAGACAGAAATGTGGAGTTACTGACGTGCCACATCTAGAAAAAATGTAGAAATGAGCACGCCACAGATCGGGAAAGATTTGTGAAAATTAGCATGCATCACATATAGATAACGATGGCACTAACCAATCCACTAAAAATCTCCCACTTCTTCATAGACCTCTCAAACTCTAACCAAACACAACCACACCTCTAAAGCATACCAAACCGCACGTACTTCACAACACCGCAACAACAAAACAAATCACACATAGCCTTGCACAACAGAACACGACGGCTACCAACCGAAAAGCACACCTCAGCTCAGCGAACAGTGTTAACCAAACTGAAGCTGCCAACAGCACATCAACTGCTCTCTTGCATTTTTATCGCTCAGTCCTACTCAACCCACCCCCTTTCCTTTTCAGATCTGCCAGACCGCCAGGGGACCACTCCAGTGGTGATAGTGCGCGGTACAAATGTCCTTTAACATTAACATTGGCAGGGTATGGGTTTCTCCAGTCACTCAGGCAAGACTGTTTGCCTCACTATTCATGCCACACACTGCATGGGTTCTATGTGAAAATCCAGTCTGCAAAATGTTGCAATGGTGGCGATTTTCTTTTTGCTGATTTCTAATTTCTAAAATGCTTTCCCCAAATATTCTCTCCAGTGTAAGAATATTTGGGGAATGTGTTTGATTTTAGCCAGGGTGCAAAATTAAGTGAATTTTGCACCATGGCTACATTTTTCATGGTGAGATTTTCACTGGATACTGGATACCAAAGCATTCTCCTCGCTGGAGTATGATTAACACACCTTCTCCTCCTGCCTTGACTTTTCAGGAGGATACAGTGCCATTTAATGATTGTTACAAGGGACAGTGAGAAACTCCAAAAGGCAGCTCTCGCAGCTGGGGCACATCTGTGACTCTTCTTGAACTTGGCTTAGCATTGCATGCTTGAGTGAATCTGTTTTGCCAATGTTATAATCGGGTATGGCGAGTTTTCTGGCCATAATGTATAAACTGGCATGAGAATATGATTAACTCAGGATTTGTAAAAGTGGCATATCAATTTAAAAATGCTCTGAAAGAAAATCATAGTAGCTGGCATGATAGCTCGTGATCAACTTGGGCAATTTAAAAGTGGAATGACAATGTGGGAATTTAAGACAGAGTTTTGGGAGAAATGGGGAAACTGGGGTGACTAATTTGCTTAACCTGGTCCATTCAAAACTGGCATGAAAATGTTGAAAGCTGTTGAAAGTCCATGTACCCACTGGAGTGGCACTGTATCCTCCACCCAGCCACTGAAAATTCTACTTCCATTCAGTGCATGGAGGTTCAAACGTGTGCATTTCTCATTTTGCATGAGACAAGCGCTTGTTTAAGGTAACGTGCCGGAAAACCCCAGGAGATTTCTAAATTACAAAAGGCTTCCAGAGGCAGACGCCATTGTTAGGTGATGCAAATTGTTCAAATCTCTAGATGTGCTGTTCCATTCCTTTATTCGACTGTGGATTCCTTTATTTTAATCTTCTTACACATAGAAGGGGTTATGATGTCTTTTCCTCTGATAAATGCAGTCATAGGATTGTGAGGTAACATGGTATTTTCCTATTTTGTAGGAAGTAGAGTTGTCACCTCAGCCGGCATCTCCTGCAATAAAATAATGCCACCTAACTAGGGCATCGAGAGACTGGGATACCCTTTAGAAACTCCCTGGCTCGGTTTTTCCCACTTGCCTTGTAAGGCCTGAAGAAGGAGACACAGAGGCCCTCATTACGACCCTGGCAGTAGGGGGTTAACAGGGCTATCAGAGATGCCGGGACTGTTAACCCCCTACCGCCTCATTACGAGGTCTCCTCGCGGGACCCGGTAAGGATGCCTGGTTAAACCAGGCGTCCTTAGCGGGCCCTGCGAGCAGACCAGGATGCTAACAACGGGCCCTTCATTAACGGGCCCGTTGTTAGCATGCTCCGCATTCCCATTGAGCCCTAAGGGGGCTGAAATGGGAATGGGGATGTACCAAGTCCGGGTTCCTTGAATGGGGAAATACTGGGCCCTCCTAGGAGAATGGCCCGGTATTTCCCCATTCAGGGAACCCAAACACGACCCGAGTTTGGGGGTAGCCATGCCCTTTTTAAGAGCATGGCTACCCCCAAACTCGTAATGAGGCCCAGAGCTTTAAAATGGAGAGTGTAAGAAGTGGTGTCACTGCATGAAAGCTTCCCCGTGCCTCGAAGATTTGCCAAACCTTGGAATGTGTTATAAGGATCAGGGAGTGAGAGGGAGAACGTTCTTACTGTCTTGATCATTTGCCTGCACCCAGGGCAGATTTCGGAGTCACTGAGACCATGTGACAGGTTTTGTTGTGCTGGAACTCTCTTGGGAACTAGTGAGAGGATGAATTTGGAGTTACATGGATAGAAACCCCCTAAACCAGTCAAGTGTAGGCTTGGCTTTGGGCTCTCTTCCTTCGCGCACAGATACAGCATGCTGACCCAACACCTAACTCCTAGCATTTAGGAGTTAAAACTGAAAGACATAGCAGTCCCATGCAAACCAATTTCTTCTTCTCAGCCTCTTTTATGCCAGAGGAACTATGTGCAGCACACCTTTGGTGCCAAGTTAGTGTGGATACAGGGCACCACTCTACACCTCTCAAGATCCAAGGTAACAGTACTTCTTTGGTTAAGTACTACTTGGGTTAGGAATGTAATTGCAGAACACCCTGAATTCATGTGGGCCAATGGGAGTTCAGTTCTCAGGTTTGATGTACTAAGGTGCTCTGGCTGTATGTGCACCACTGAAACCAACCCAACACCCTGGAGGTCGTCGCCATAGTGAAGAGGAGCAGTAACCTGACCCCGCAAGATCCCACAGCAAAGTCCCCAGGACTTACCCTGCCACATCTAGAGCCAACCAAATGCTAGTGTCTGTGAACCATAAGGAGGTCATAACCTTGAATTTTATTTCTGGATAACTTAACCTTAAAGGGGATGCCCAGCCATGGCCAATGCCCCCCTAAACGGAAGACCCTGCGGGCCAACATTCTCTACGTTCGAATTTTGACAGTAACCTCCTAATGCCAACATACTAATTTCCCTTTTCTGAATGTGGTAAGCATGCAGTAATAAGAAAGGCCTGCATCACTGTGAGTCATGTGGGCCATTTAGGCATTTTGGATTCCCAAAGGACTCTTTGGGGAAACACGTTTTTACTGCAAGAGGTAATATTGTTTATTGTCAGTGCCTGGTTCTTAAGATCAAAAGGATCGTTGAGTGTCGAGCTTATATCCTTGGGCTATTTGCTAAGGGTACGACAATGTTCTCAATGTTTGGACTAATGACGCTGTCAGTTTTGTTCCACTGCCTTTCTATGTTTTTTTGTTGTATTGGTCTCGTGTAACACATGGCATCCTGTCTTTGCTTGGAATTTTTGTATTAGGGGGGCTACGAGCTTTTCTCTCTCTCTCCTCGTGCGTCCCTATTGGATGCTTATTTTGATATGCATATCTTGGCTAAATCAATGGTTTGATGACCAAATATGTTTTATGCGTACTTATGATAATCTTGAACACGTTTTCTGAATCTATTGGTTTGCTGATTAAAAATGTTTTTATGTGTAGACATAATCATAATTATGCCACGGCAATTAGCTTTTTAAGTATTGATAATTGTGTACCATTTATAACTGAACTGGATGGTCGGCTGACTAAAAATGTTCTTATGCGTACATTTGATCATAATCACACCAAGTATTTCTTTTAAGGACATTTCGTAATATTAGATAATATCAGATGAAAATTTTAAATTGTTCATCAATTGTATTCTGTATGCACTTTTATGGCTCTGCGTCTAATAAAAGATTTTGATGAGAATGAATATTGTATGTGATACTCCTTTTATGTGGAAGAAATGTTCTACTAAAAAAAGCAGCCGGTTAGCATCAGTTTCAGTTCTGAAACTCTGAATCAGGTGGAATGGGAAATCATCAGGTATTTCCATTACTGGATGTTTTAACACTACTGCTAAACTCGTAATGAGGCCCCACATCTCAGAAAAGATCTCCTCTAGCCAGAAGAAAACATTGCCAGAGATCCAGGGACTTTGCGTCCTCAGCTCTGTGACTTTAGTGGTTTACCATGGTCAGAAACGACTGTTCACAAATGTTCCCTCTGACATGCATTGACCCCCATTCTTCCGTATGGACACTTCTGGATATATCGTTCTGCAGTGTTTTCCTATGGTCATGGCTTTTCAAAGTTTTGGGCGTTCAGTGCTAGGTTGAGGGGCCCGTAGATTCCTCATGTACTCTAGGGTACATGGAAATGGATGACCCTTTCCCGGTGCCACTGCTATCTCCTGGACACAGCAAAGAGATTTGCGGAAAGGGCCCAGTGCCGACCTAAAGGAAAAAGCAATGGCCAGAAAGTGATTCTTCCTTCCTGACCACCTTCCTTGTGCACGGCCATTTTACCTCCTGACTGGAAGGAAGCACTATATCAGCCATGACGGCTTTGCCTCCTTCTCAGCCTTCAAACAACAAACGGGACACCAGCATAAAGGGTAGCTGACATTTGGAACAGTACCTTGCTGTCAATATCAGAACCTGTACGAAAGACTTCACTGATATAAACCAGCCACTGCAAACCCGAATGCTGTGGGTGCAGGCCAACTAGCCCAATGACCAGCAACAATCCTGCAACCATTCAAACATAGCTACTAAAACCCCCTACATGGCGTTTGGTTCTGAAAGTTAGAATGACATGGCTTCTTTTTGGTTCATAGTCATTCCATCGAATGTTTACCATCGAATGACCATTCCATCTAAAAAAATGCATCAAAAAAATTACAATCGAATGCATGTTTTTTCCTTTTTTTTTAATGGGGGGAAAACCCCCTGTTTTTACCCTTCAAAACCCATTATAATTCACTCTAAACCCTTTACCTTGAATAAACATGCATTCGATGCATATTTTTTCGATGCAATTTTGTCGATGGAATGGCATTCGATGGTAATGTTTTAGATGAAATGACTAGATACCCTTCTTTTTCTATCATCTTATAATTTCTAGAGCTCTTTTCATAGTACATTTGACCTATAATAACATGTCTATTTACTATAATAGACACTCTCATGTCAGCCTACAATTGTGTGTCTTTATTCTGTCTGTTGGTTTATGTTTATATGTTTGTATAGAGGTGCAGCCCGCAGGCATCGGGGCCCTTAACATGGAAACGTGGACAACAGTAAATGACAGGACAAGCAGGCCCTATTAATAGGTAGAGGTTGGAGGTCCTGAGGGTAAGTTTATCTAAAGAGGGCTGTTTTCAACATCTTTCTGAACTTAAGATAATTCGGTTCTCGTCTAAGTAGAAGTGGGCGTTCATTCTATTTTACGGAGGCTTTAACAGGAAATGCTCGGCCCAGTCAGTTTACTTTTTTTGCAGTTCCTGATTGAATTAAGCCTTTATTTTCAGACCTTAAGCTCCTACCAGGAGGATATAGGCTGAATTTCTTTTTCAAATACTCAGGAGCTGTTCCATATAAGCAATGGTGGACTAAGGTCATAGCCTTAAAGGTAATGCGGTCTTGAATCGATAACTAGTGGAGGGCTTTCCTCTCTTTGGGTATATGATCCCTTTTGGGTTTGCCGGCGATAGTCCTGACTGCATTATTCTGGACAATTTGGCATTGCTTAATGGATTTTCTACTCGCTCCCATCATGAGCAAATTCCCATAGTCCAATCTGGACAAGACAATGGCTCTGGCTAAAGTGGAACTATTTTGTAGATTCAAATGAGGTCTAATTCCATTTAACAATTTTTGATGGTACCGGCAAGTTTGCCTTAAATAGGGACCATGTGCGTCTGCTCCCAAGGAGGCCTGTAAGTAAACACCAAGGGTTACTTTCTCTGACATCTTGACTGTGATATTTTTTATTTCAAACGCCTTATAGGCTGGGTCAAGTTTGATATTGATTGAGTAGAGCCAAAGACCATGAGTTCCATTTTCCCTCCAATGAGGCACATCCAATTGAACTTCATCCATGCCTCGATGGAGTTATAGATGGTATTAAGTTTGTCATCGTCAGTAGTGTGGCAGCCAGTTAACTCCATAACCAGCTGCGTGTCATCTGCAAAATTAGTGAAAAATATACCCATGTTGGTAAGGAGGGTGCAGAGACAACGCATGTAGATATTGGTGCCTCAGTGAGAGGTTTAATTCAGCCTTGACCCCACAGTCTTCTGCAGCAGTTCAGTTCCATCCAGTCTGTTCAGCTACGCTACCTTATGGGACAAACTCTGAATGGATAATTGATTTCCTAGAATGTCCTGCAGCAGATGAACACATCTATTCTTTGACTTATCTGCAAACTTGCTGATGGACTTCCCAACCTACATGTGCAATTCCTACACTGGTCTCCATGAAAAATGCCTGCACCATCAGAGAGCGTCACATCATAGTCAGGTTCCTTTCTGCAATTGAGAAGGAAAGATGGCTTCCAATATGTTGGCAAGTTTAAATTTAACTCACATACTGTAGCTATCACCTCTGCGTCCCGGTGGAGTACATGGGCGGTAACGGCCGTCCAGCCCTATCCCAGGTAGTGGACCCTTACCACACATGTGTGCTGCTTATATGGGGTTGATTACTATTCACACCCCTGTGCCCAGGGTGCAAATATAAAAATATATATATATATATATATATATATATATATATTTTTTTTTTTTATTTTTTTATTTTTTTTGAGATGGCTCCTTGCATATTGCGTGAGCTCAATATCCCTTAAAAATAAAAACAAGATGCCCACCAACATAGTACCCTTTTTTTTTATTTCCCCAGCGGCAGCTGTGGTCGGGAAGGAGCGCCAAGCCTAGAGCAAAATGCTCCGGTTAAGAAGGTAAGTGTGGAGGAAGAGGCATGACAAGGGTGCATGATGTCTTTGGGGTCGGGAGGCTCCCTGTTGCCTTCCCACAATCAAGATAGCGCACCCCTTGGGAAGGGCCTCGGGTGGCTGGAAAATGATTGGCTGAGCGTCCTTCCCCTGGTAGGAATATTCCATGTTCCTCGGAACATAGTTTTTAAAATCTTATTTTACAAGCCAAGAGGTACTCAGGGATGCCACTCACTGCATCACATTCATTAATGGCTGTTACAAGAATCACCAGTGCTACCAGATACAATGGTAGAACCAGTTAAACCATGCTCCATCTCCTTCTGATAATCATCAATACTAAAGGGAACTATTAAACTCGATTTAACAAACCCACACTACTCTCTGGAATGCTGATCAGTGCTTCACTTTAGATGCCCCGCTGCTGGGTTGCTGAGCATCTGACACATATGCCTGCCAAATTGAAGGCCAGGTCTCTTGTAGGAGTTCTGCACAACGACAGTGACATTCCATAAAAATCGCAGGGTAGCAGAAGTGACGTCACATGCCCTTTGACACCATTGCCAATGACATCACAGAACAAACACAGGCGTTTAACTTAATGAAACTAGAAGAAGGGAATGCAAATGTCCACAGTTAGTGCAATAAAAATAGAAACACTTTCAAATATCTCTAAATTAGGTAAAAGGCAGGCATAGGTGTCCCAATTGGGGGCTGCTAAATTATGTCCCAACCATTATATATTGTGCCACTGTATGCCTGCCCATCAATTCTTTGCTGGTTCTTGCTATTGGGAGCAGTGCACAAAAGAGTATATCTTCTCCATACAAACAGGCTCTATGGTTAGTAGGGTGAAAGTATCACAAAATCAACCTCTAGGGGCAGCATAATGACACTCCTTCTGTGGGTGCAATATTAGCCCTGAACTGGTTTTCTGAAATGCAGTCCCACCCTCCCATAGACCATATTGACTCAGACTGTATCATGGACATGCTTTCATTCTGCGGGAGGCAGTGCCTCTTTCTGTGTTTTTGGCAGGCTTCTGCCATTTGTCTGTGGATGATAAGCTGATCAAAAACTTATAGGAGACCCCAAACTCCTTCTACATGTCTTTTATATACTTGGACATGAAGTTGCTGCCTTCGTCAGACACAACTTCTTTGGGGAAGCCAACCCTAGTGAAAATGCCAAGCAATGCTTTAGAAACTGTCCTGGCAGTTACTGTCTTCAGTGGGATGGCTTCTGGATATCTGGTGCATGGTCAACGAACACCAGAATAAACCTGCTGCCAGAGGATGTTGGAGGGTCACAGGCACCAACAATGTCAATCCCTACCCTCTTAAATGGTACACCCACAACACAGAGTGGTACCAATGAACTCCTGCAGTGGCTCTCTATCTGGACCCCCATCTTGGGCCTGTAGAAGTGCATGGCTAACCTCTCCTTAGTCTTCTCAATGCCAAGATGACTTGCAAGAGGGACCTCATGTGCCAACTGCAGGAGGAAGGGTCTCACTTGGAGGGAGACCAACAACCTCCTATGGTCTCCTTCAGTGGACTATGTGGGCTTACTATACAGGAGCCAACCTTCCCAATGCATTCTGTGTTTCCCAGGAGGTCCACCCTCAAGCTGGGAACAGGCCTGTCTCCCTAGGCCTTCCAAAGATGGGCACTCACATTGGACCTTACTAAACACTTTCCTTTCAGGATCCCCTTCTGCTAGCAAGCTCTTTAATTCAGGGTGGTCATGGGAGTTGAGGATTTCAGGTAGCCCTACTTCCTCATCAGGTTCAGGGGCTTGGCCAACTGCCTCCACCTCAGTGGTAGGCGAGTTGGGGGGAATATTCTCTTTCCCTCATTTTTGTTTCTTGACTCCCTTAGCCTTGGGCTACCCCTTTGGCTTTGACTCAGCCTTGATCTTGGCCAGGGCAGCCTTGGTCAGAGAACTAGTGCAGGCTCGGCCTGCTGTATCTCCCACAAGACCTAAGTGTCTGAGATCATTTCCCAACAGAACTCTCCCAGGGACTTGCCTCTGAACACTCAGAGTTATCCTAACTACTCCACCATTCACAGCTAGAGTTACAAACATAACTGAAAACTTGAGAGGGGGTCCATCAGCTCCTCTGGGTTTACCAAAGTGGAATCCACTATGGTTCTGGTGGCCCTAGTGTCCCTAACGGCAGAGGTGTCTACACCATTTACCATGACACTATCCTTAAAGTAATGCTTTGTGTTATCATGGATGGAGGCATATGCCTCAGCTACTCTAGGGTCCCAGAAACTAAGGCTACTTCTGATCCTATCCCACAGGAGTCCAAAGAGAAGGATGCCCCTGTGAGTATTCCTTCCTCATCACAAAAGAAGGCCAGATTCACAGAGTGGACCCCCAAGGTTTTGACCTTACATCTGGGGTCCCTCTTCACATGGCCATTTGCTCCACAACCCACATGAGATCTACCAGGTCTTGGAACATAGGGAGGCTAAGAATAACCAGAGTTGTGCTTGGGATGATTAGTCCCACTACCATGTACATGGTCATGTGACTTTGCCTTTTTAAATGTTTCATGGTTCTATTCTGATGAAGATATTTCAGATGTGCCACCCTCTTTCTGTTTTTGCCACTTCCTAGAAGCAGGCCTGTCCTTATGGGACACCCTATAGAATACTCATAAATCAGCTGCAGTGGCCTACCTCTTAGGATCTATCTTCTTAGAATCAGCCAAATACTGCTTAAGCTCAGGGGAACAGGGGGCAGAAATATGTTCCAGCATGACCGAATGGATCATGCCTTCAAATGTGGTGACCTTATAACCTTCCACCCAACCAGTCAAGTTTTTTAAAGATTCAGCAACATACGTGCCCCAAGTACTACCTTCTCTTTTCTTGTACTCCCAGAATCTTTTCAAGTATTGGACAAGAGTCGTCCCAAACTTTAAGATCAGTGTTAACTTCAATTTTGCAAAATCTTTTCTCTCAGTCTTTCACATATCCACAATGGCACTGCAGCCAGAGTGGGGCAGTCTACTGAGTAACCATGCAGTCTTATCAGCATCTACTACCTCCTGTACTTCGTAGGCATACTCAGACACAGTCAGCCAGTCCATGATGTCATTTTTCGAATCATACACACTGAGAGATCTTTAGGAAATCTAGGATGTCAGGCGGGACCAGAACCATTACCAGACAGAGCCGCTTGAGGACCTGTTGGCAGCTTCAATCTTGGCAAGCTACACATGAGGTCCCCTATCTTTCTGTTTCTCCA
Source organism: Ambystoma mexicanum (assembly GCF_040938575.1). Taxonomy (NCBI): domain Eukaryota; kingdom Metazoa; phylum Chordata; class Amphibia; order Caudata; family Ambystomatidae; genus Ambystoma; species Ambystoma mexicanum. The sequence goes on along the minus strand of NC_090928.1, from coordinate 189,948,765 downwards.
TCTTTTCCATCTCAAGCTTGGCCATGTTGAACCCAAGTTCCTTTTCTCTAAGCCTAAGCTTTTGTCTCTTGAGTTGCAACACAACCTAGGCCTCAGAGGAAACAGATAACACATTGGATTGAACATCCTCCTCCTCATCTCATCCTCTCTCTCTCGAGGATGGCAGCAACAGACATATTATGACTGTTACTGGTAGCAGCCCCAGCACCTTCTGCAATATCATAGGAGGGGAGAGGCATCATTCTACTTTCCTGCCAATCTGCAATCTTTTGGATCAATTCAGTTTTTGTGCCAGAGGTAGTGATACCTCTTTCTGCACACAGCCTTCCTAAACGGTTCGGACTTACAGTAAGACACCAAGAATTGCCCTTTAAACAGTATCATACGAAAATAAACAATTTATTAGGCCTAAAAATAAACACAAGTGAATAATGAAACACACAGCAAAATCACAACTTAAACAACACAATTTGTAAAATATACACAGTCACTTTGGTCAATGTGGTAAAGTCTGCAATCCCACAAAAACCTGTAAGGGAAAAGGGCAGGCAAATTTTATAGCATCGACTATCTTCAGAGATGGATGACCCTAACATTATAAGTCCAGCCCCACAATGTGTCGAGTCTTATGCTCAATGTTCGATGCGTGCGTAAAAGCGCTCCGTCGTGCTTAAAGTCACAAAGTACAGTTGCTAGGGAGCTGGCAAAGTTAGAGAAAGGATTCTGCATGGTGAAACAAGTTTCCAAGAGTCAGGGAAGAATCTGCTGTGATGAACAAAGCTTTTCCCAACTGTCAAAGTACTTTATTAAGTAGAGGCTACCCAAGCCAGTAGTTTTAGTACTCACTGCCCTTAGCTCGGTTTGGGTCCCAACTTGTCAGGTCCGGAGACGCTCACCTGAGGTACGATTTACCACCCTTGATTCAGTTTCAAAGTGCACAGTCACTGCAGGATCAGACGTGGGTCTGGTTTACACCAGGAGCTTTATCTCTCGTCTCGGTTGAAGGATAAAGAAAACACTGATGCAGCTGGTCTCAGGGCACAAGAAGGAACGTCGCACAGTGATGCAGGGACACCCAACTCTCATGATCTGACGCACGCTTCTCTTTCATGGCCCAAAGCAGCTGGGACAATGAAAGTCAGTGAAAAGGTGCTTTGCTGTGCAAGCTAGGATTCCCCAACATTTTGAGGCAGATCTCATTGCAACAAATCTCCTGCATAGGTGCCAAGCTTCGAGCTGGACAGTCTATTAGATGGCCCAAAGACACTTCCAAACAGGCTCTTCTGCAGGGCAAGCAGGAGACATCGAGTGTGATTGGTCCCACCACTTCAAGGGGTTGAAGCACCTTCACAGGTCTTCAGCGATCGATCGCAAAGCACCAGGATAACAGGGGACTCAGGCTGCCAACCTTCTTCTGCACGGTTCCGGATTGTCATTGGGTCTGCTCGGCTCTTCTGGATACTTGGCTCCATCTATAGGTCAATTCAGACCTGTTGCTGATCTGCAGTTTGCATTCAGGACCCCTCCTCATATCCACAAGTCCAGGGAGTGCTCGCACCCAGCCGGCCAATGAGGAGATCTGCCATACTCTTGCACGATAGAGGTGGTCCGATCAGGGACCACTGCAGCTCCCATGCCCTTGTGCACACCAGACTTCCTGTTACGAGTAGTGTGGTTTGGGACCAGCCAGTCACAGCCCACATCACATCCTGGATACCCACACACATGACCTGCAGTAGCCCACACAAGACGCAGCTTTCACAGGCAACTGCATGCCCAAATAAGGAATTCCTGTGTCACAGAGACCAGGGGGAAGGCCAACAGACAAAATGGTCAAAGAAGGAGATAAAAGACTTTGGGGGTCATTCCGAGGTTGGAGGTAAGGGATTACCGGCGCCTGTAAGGTCACTGATGGCGGTAATCCCTTACCTCCGTATTCCGAGTTCCCTTTGCGGGTCCCTCTTTACCTCCTGCTTTTAGCAGGAGTAAATTATGGGACCCGCAAAGTGACCTTGGAGTAAATTACGGCACCGTAATTTACGGTGCCGTAATTACCTCCTTCCCCATTCCCATTGAGCCCTATGGGGGCAGAAATGGGGATGGGGAAGGGCTATGGTGAATGGGGAATTACCGGTCCATCCAACCTTGGAATGGACCGGAAATTACTCCATTCACCATGCCGGTATTCCATGGAGTAAATAGCTCCATGGTTGCCAACCATGGAGCTATTTACTCCATGGTGTAGTCCTAACTTGGAATGAGGGCCCTTGTGACACAGCCATGACAGACACCAGCCACAGTCATGACCCAAACGGGCAAGCGCATTATGGCTCAGTAAAATGTTATACAACTACACAAAAAGGCATTTGCTGCTACCAGTCCACTCCTAGGCACACTGTCCAGTCAACAAAAGTCCTTAGTGGCAATGGCTACCCACCGTCTTTAAGGTCCATTTCTCAGAAATATCACAATAACATTAGCTTACTGTGTTCTTGGAGGGTTTTCGCACCTATCAGCAAATGGAGGGCTCTTGGAGAACATTGATTTGTTTAAAATAGTAGCACTGCAGGAGACATGGATGACTGAACCCTGTGAGGTTGATGGGTGTAGCACACTCCAAGTATTGACAACCAAGGGGCCAATGGGTAGACCACATGGTGAGCTACTTGTGACGACAGTATGCAATCCATGGCTTCTCACATCAATGCTAAATACAATGCTAAATACATTGATGGTGCAAGCGGTAAAAATCAGTTCTAACATACAAAGATGTGACCGATTCCTATTAGTAAATGTCTATGACCCTCTGAACTATATAGCAACAAAGATTAACATTAAAACAGTGAAAAGAATACTAGAATCCACGAACAGAGAAATCCCAGCGTTAATTACGGGAGACCTCAATGCCAGAATAAATGCCCCAATTGACAGTGCGTTTACATTAAGCAAATCTGGGCTGTCAAACATCAGCAAAACCAATATGCAAGGCAAAAACTGGATTGAGTTGTTTAATGCCATCAACTTCTCAATACTGAATGGAAATTGTAAAGGCGATTCTGAAAAGACATTTCCAAGAATCAGTGGGAAACGTGCCTCTACCATCGATTATGTCTTTACTAATGAAGCAGGAAGGAATTTTGTGAAGGACATGGCTTTATTACACTGAGAAGAAAGCAACCATCTCCCAATGTGTGTATTGTTAGATGCATGTGAGAGCCTGAGTGAAGTCGAAGTAAATCATGCTATCTTCTTAATGCCGGTAATAACCGAATATGCTGAATCCTGTAAACCTAGAGAAAGCTTGTTTCATAGCTATAAAATGTCTCCCCTGTTTCACAGATTGCTGGCAAAATACAGCTGAAACGAAAGGTAAAACCATGATAATCGATTTTCTAACATAATTGAATCTATAAGAACAGTCACTGAAAAAAAATCTTGTTTTAGAATCCCAAGTGAACGGTGGAACAGACCCGAACCAAAAAATCTGCAATATCACTGTAACATCCAATTAGTAAAAAAAACTTTAAGAATAGATATCTCACAGGCACTGAAAAGTGAGCGAGAAGACAAACTACGGCACAACATTCGGAAAACTATTAAAATCCTTAAAATGATATATCGTAGCTGGCTGCATAGACATAAAGCAAAAGCAACATCCGAACTTTGGATGAACCTAGCACATCGCGCTAAGACAAATAAAAATACTTGGATCTGGACCACATTGAGAGCGGCTGCAAAGAAAAACATGCCCATAAACAGTGTCCCGGAAGAAAGTTGGCAGAGCTACATTAGGAACACCTTAGGAGCCACGTTACCGTGGGATGAGGAACATATAGTGGATAAAGCAAAATGGACCTGCAAATCATCCATAGATAACATCTCGAGGATGATAGCAAAATTACCCACATCTAGGGCAACAGGCCCTGACGGCACATGTAATGCCTTCTTAATCATTGCCCCATCTCTGGGGGAAAGCCCTTCATCCTCTATTCAGTGAAATAGGTACAAGTGGAATTGTGCAAGACTCCTTGAAAGAGACCACGATCCTCCCTGTGTACAAAAAAGGCTGTTGGAAACTTCATCTAATTATCGCATGCTAGCCATGTTAGACATCCCAACTAAATGTTTTGCCCGTGTCCTACTGAATGAACTGAACAAGTGGATAAATGATCACCAGATCCTACCCCCTAACCAGACAGGTTTTTGGGCAAAATCGAGTACAAGCCATCATTTACTATGCCTGATTTCAATCATCGAATATGCCTGGGAAAAGTGTAAACTTCCGTTGTATGGGGCATTGATTGATTTTAGCGCTCCCTTTGACACGGTCATGAGGAATAAACTGTGGAACAAATTAGTGACATGGAAAATTCCTCATGGCCTGTTATACATATTTCAGCTGTTCTACACTGACACCAAGGTCAGAGATGTCATGATGCCTACCTCCAAGGAGCCAGGTCCGACCCAGCAACCCCAGAGGGAGGCATCATTCCCCCCACGGAAGTGCCAGCGGGCCCAAGCTGGGGCCCTTTGGACACAGTCCTGGCGCCTTAGGCGCCAGGTTCATGTTAGACCCCTGTCCTGGCGCCTTAGGTGCCAGGCTCATAAAGCTAGACATGTGTTCAAGTGTTTTAAGGTGCACTTACCTGATGCAGACCATGCTGCTACATCCAGGCCCTCTTGAGGCCTGAATGGAACTACTTTACCTGTGGGACTACTTTCCACCTGGGTGTGGTCGGGGAAGGATACATACCTGATCGGTGGAAGGATACATACCTGGAACTTCTTCCAAAGCTATTTAAACCACGCCCGATCAGCAACTCACGCTTCGCATTGTTCTGCTCCTCGCAGCTGGACGCTCACCGTGTCAGCTCCTGCATCTGGACTTCAGCCACGCCTGTCAGCATCCTGGGTCGCCTGCAAAGGGAGATAAGAGAGAATTGGAAAGAGAAAGAAGCCCTTACCAGCTAAAGCTGCATCACGGAGACATCACACCGACGATCCTGAAAGGGAAGACATCATTTTAAAAGCATTTCGCTTCAATCGCTGCAGCGCTGCATTTCACTCACCTTTCCTGGGCGCCTCCATCTTCAGTAGCGATCATCCGGACCCGCACCCACTTCTCAGAGCCTAGAGAGAAAAAGACAAGAAAACAAGGTGAGAGAAGGAAGGGAATAGGAAAGGCTCAGTTTCCTTCTAAGACTTACCTGTTGGGTTATTCCCATTTCATTTCGGGTCGTGCCGCTTCCTGGCATTCCGGACCCCGGCCCCTATGGGGAAAAAAGACAAGGACATTGAATGAGCGAATGCAAAGACATTACCTGAACGCTCATCCAGAACTTACCTGTCATTTACTGGAACTGCACGTTTCATTTTGGGTCGGCGCCATATCTCCGGCATTCCGAACCCCGGCCCCTAAGGGGAAAAAAGACATAAGCATTAGCACTTGCTGCAATAAGACAATGAACATTATTATTAAGCTTGAACTTTTGAACTTGCAACAGAACTCTTACAGCGCCTCACCTGAATAGTCAAGCTTATTTTGAACTCCCATCAAACCTCAATCCAGTGAAGTAACTGGGTTTCAACGCGCCCCTGCATCAGAAGCAGGATGGAGAACTCATCCTTCCAGACCCTAAGGTGAGACTTCAAGGGGAATCGTGGAAGGGTATCGTGGAGGGCTGGAAGGGAGTGGGAGGCTTGAGCATTATTCCATCAGTAGGTAATACTCCCTTTTCACGCACAGGGGAATATTCCTGCGAGCCAGAAAAGACCAGAGTAGAGGGGCCCTTCCAGTCCATCTTCAGAGTCCTGCACTTCACCACTGAAGAAGCATCAGCACTCGAAGCCAGACCTGCGCCTCCGTGGGAATCAGGTGAGCGTGACAGAACGCGAAGCCTACCCACAATTTCCCACCCGGGCGCTATGGAGACTTCCGAGACAGATCAGCTGGCCCAGCTTTTGGGGGAATTACGGGCAGAAGTGCACTCAGCCCGCCAGGAGACTAACGCTCTCAAAAGAGAACTGATCCTATCAAAGGAAAGAACAGATGACCTGGCCAAAAGGTTATTGCAGGCCCAGGCAGGGCACACTCCTTTACCTAATTCCGGAGGTACTTCCACATCAATGGGTTTGAATAACCCGGTTCAAATCAATCTACCTGGACACATGCCTTTGGCCCCGCCTGAACGTTTTGCGGAGGATCCCAAGAAATATGCCGTCTTTATGAACCAATGTCGTTTACACTTTCTATGCAGACCCCAGGCCTTCCCTAACGACCAGACCAAGGTAGCCTTTGTACTATCTTACTTCATTGGCAGTGCTGCCGATTGGTCTATTCCATTGGTAAATCAGGATGATCCCATTCTCCAGGATTTTCAGGGCTTCCAGGCCAGCATGGAAAGATTGTTTGCTCGACAGGCCCTTGATAACGAACTGCTATCCTTACGACAAGGTAATCAGGATCTCCTGTCCTACGTTGCCACCTTTAATAGACTGGTTGTGGAAACTGGATGGCCAGAAAACAAAAGGATCACATTGTTTCATCGAGGTCTGCGCGGAGAGCTTAAGGATGTTCTAGCTCAGATTGTAAATCTACCCCAGGTCTGCGCAGACTACATAGACTTGGTGGTTCAACTTGATCACAGACTTCAAAATAGAAAAGCAGATCGGTTCAAGTACGAAACCCGAGTACCGATCAAAACCCATGCTAACTCCAAGAGTCCCGACGTATCCGAACCTATGCAAATCGGCGGTGTTAAAGGACCATTAACGCCGAAGGAACGGCAAATGCAACTTTGTCTGTATTGCGGGACTTCCTGTCACTTTCTTCGAAATTGTCCGGTTAAACCACCTAAGAAGGTGGTTGGAGCCACTCATAATGATTTATTGACACCTGATTCGGGAAACGACCTAGCCCGACAAGCGTAGGGGTCCGCTTGCCGAGCTTGAAAACAAACTCTTTGACCTCGCATTTTGTCATGCCAATGGTGCTCGTGGACCCAAAACAGCCTCAGCAGTTGCATGCTATAAAAGCGTACATCGACAGTGGAGCTATTGGAAATTACATAGACCGTGAATTGGCTTCTAGGATTAAGCTCCCTCTCCGCCCGAAAGTAACCCAAGATGGAACCGAAATAGCCTCAGGGCCTGTAACGCATTCCACTGTTGAAGTGACACTGGTGGGTCAGGATGGACATCGGGAAGCAATTGTGTTTGATGTGATCAAGGCCCCACAATTTCACGTAATCCTTGGAATTCCTTGGTTAGAAACACATAATCCCAGAATTGACTGGCGAGCAAAGAAGATAAGTTTTCCTGATTGTGAACCAACTTGTTATCCAAGAAATCCAGTTATGGGTCTAGCCTCAGCAACTTCCACCCCTGTACAGCTACCGTCAGAATACCAAGAATTCCAAGACGTTTTTCAGAAGGAACAGGCTAACACGTTACCTCCCCATCGGTCTTATGATTGCCAAATCGATCTGGTACCCAATGCTCAACTACCTTGTAGTAGGATTTATGCTCTTACAGAACCTGAGAACCTGCATCTGCGTCAGTATTTAGATCAGTACCTAGCCAATGGTTTTATTCGCCCGTCCAAGTCTCCTGTCTCCTCAGCTCTGTTCTTCATGCCGAAAAAAGAGGGCGACCTTAGAACATGTATAGACTATCGCGCCCTAAATCAAATAACGATTAAGAATCGTTATCCTCTGCCCCTGATCCCTGAGCTTATCGACCAGGTGAAAGACGCTTGTGTGTACACCAAGTTAGATCTCCGAGGAGCTTATCAGCTTGTGCGTATAAATGAAGGCGACGAATGGAAGACTGCATTCCGCACAAAATTTGGGCTCTTCGAATATCAGGTGATGCCCTTCGGTTTGTGCAATGCACCTACCGCCTTTCAGTACTTTATGAATGATGTTCTTCGGGAACTTATCGATGTCTGTGTCATTGTTTATATTGACGACATCCTGGTGTACTCTTCTTCAGAATCCGATCACAGAAAACATGTTAGGGCAGTTCTTGAGAAATTGCGCCAGCACAGACTATTTGCAAAGCTCGAAAAATGCGTTTTTCATACCACAGAAGTTGAGTTTCTCGGATTCATCCTGACACCTCAAGGAGTCCGAATGGACTCGCGAAAGGTGGACGCCATCCTCAAATGGCCATCTCCTAGCTCGGTGAAGGGAGTTCAGAGCATGCTCGGCTTTGCCAATTTCTATCGAAGATTCATCCTGGAATTTTCCCGAACAGTCCAACCCATCACAGCTCTCCTAAAGAAAAACAAACGCTTTGAATGGACTCTTGAGGCCGAACAAGCCTTTCAGGACCTGAAAACCAAATTCACCTCTGCACCTGTATTGAAGCACCCGCACCCAGATCTCCCTTACATTGTGGAAACCGATGCATCCAGTTCGGCCGTGGGAGCTGTCCTGTCGCAAAGAGACCCAGAAACTAACCAACTACACCCTGTGGCCTTTTGGTCCAGGAAATTTTCTCCTCCTGAAATCAACTACGCAATTACCGACAAAGAGTTACTGGCTATTAAATCTGCTTTCAAGGCTTGGCGTCACTACCTTCTCGGGGCAAGACACACCATCACCGTAATTACGGACCACAGAAATTTACAGTATTTAAAGACGGCCAAAGCTCAATCTTCACGACAACTCCGATGGGCTCTATTCTTTGCGGAATTTGATTTTGTAATTACCTATCGCCCTGGCTGCAAGAATGGTAAAGCGGACGCCTTATCCCGATTGGCATGGAAGAACCCAATTCGAGTTTAGAACCTGTGCCAATCATACCTGAACAAAGAATCTTAGGCCTAACTTCATCGCAAACTATTGAGGACATCCAAACGCAAGTAAAACAACTTCTAGACTCTTCAGCCTTACTGGAATGGAGTCAAAAGGGTCCTCATTACATCGTTAAGGATGATTTACCCTACTTCCAGGAGCGGTTGTTTCTGCCAAGTAAAGAATTGCAAGAACTTGTTATTGCCCATCATCATGAATCATTAATGGAAGGACACCCTGGTATCGCTAAAACGGAGGAAAAAATCAAACGCCACTTCTGGTGGCCTTCTTGGAGAAAAGACATAAAGTCGTTTGTATTGTCTTGCGGAATTTGCGCCCAAAACAAGGGTCACAAGAAAAGGCCAGCTGGCCTACTTCAACCCTTGGATATTCCACCGGCACCATGGCACACCTTGTCAATGGACTTTATAACTGACCTGCCTCCTTGTGCTGGTTACAACACTATCCTTGTAATTGTGGATCTATTCTCCAAAATGGCCCACTTTATCCTTTTAAAAGGCTTGCCTTCAGCTTCCACCTTGGCCAAGGAATTTCTGGAGAATATAGTTTACATACATGGCTTCCCTTCCATATTAGTCTCGGATCGTGGAAGTCAATATATCTCCCATTTTTGGAAGAGGTGTTGCCAACTAGCACAAATAGATGTGCGGTTATCCACCAGCCACCACCCCCAGACCGATGGACAAACCGAGAGAACCAATCAGACTCTCGAGCAATATCTTCGGTGCATGTTACACCAATCCGAGTCAAATTGGAAAGACATCCTTTGGATCGCAGAATATGCATACAACAATTCAGTGCATTCTGGAACCGGACAACTCCTTTTTATACTTTGTATGGTCACCATCCTCGGACCTCTGACCTAGACCCACCTCTGACCCTGGAAATGCCCACAGTAAATCATCTGCATTCCACAATAACCCGAGCCTTCAAAGAAGCTGCAACTCATTTACAGCAAGCCAAGAAAAAGTATAAAGAAAACGCTGATTTGCACCGAAGTAAAACTCCTCCTTACCAAGTAGGAGACCAGGTAAGGCTAGCAACGAAACATTTACCCCTCAAGGGCCCGCGAACCTTCAATCCCAGATTCATAGGACCTTATCCCATCAAGGCTATAATCAATCCCGTGGCCTTTAAACTGGATTTACCGTCTAACATGCGTATTCATCCAGTTTTTCATGCATCACTTTTGAAGCCAGTACAACCAGGGACCCGACTGTCCAAGCCTCCAGACCCAGTTCAAATTGAAGGGGAATTAGAATTCGAAGTTAAAGACATTTTAGACTCCAAGGTGTTAAAGTCTAAACTCTTCTATCTTGTTGACTGGAAGGGATATGGACCTCAGGAGAGATCGTGGGAGCCTAGTAACCATGTTCACGCACCTCGATTAATACAAAGGTTCCACCGGAGATTTCCGAACAAGCCAAAACCCCCGGAGGGAACAACCTTGGGAGGGGCCTTGAGGGGGGTACTGTCATGATGCCTACCTCCAAGGAGCCAGGTCCGACCCAGCAACCACAGAGGCAGGCATCATTCCCCCCACGGAAGTGCCTGCGGGCCCTAGCTGGGGCCCGTTGGACACAGTCCTGGCGCCTTAGGTGCCAGGCTTATGTCAGACCCCTGTCCTGGCGCCTTAGGCGCCAGGCTCATAAAGCTAGACATGTGTTCAAGTTTTTTAATGTGCACTTGCCTGATGCAGACCATGCTGCTACATCCAGGCCCTCTTGAGGCCTGAATGGAACTACTTTACCTGTGGGACTACTTTCCACCTGGGTGTGGTCGGGGAAGGATACATACCTGATCGGTGGAAGGATACATACCTGGAACTTCTTTCAAAGCTATTTAAACCACGCCCGATCAGCAACTCACGCTTCGCGTTGTTCTGCTCCTCGCAGCTGGACGCTCACCATGTCAGCTCCTGCATCTGGACTTCAGCCACGCCTGTCAGCATCCTGGGTCGCCTGCAAAGGGAGATAAGAGAGAATTGGAGAGAAAGAAGACCTTACCAGCTAAAGCTGCATCACGGAAACATCACACCGACAATCCTGAAAGGGAAGACATCATTTTAAAAGCATTTCGATTCGATCGCTGCAGCGCTGCATTTCACTCACCTTTCCTGAGCGCCTCCATCTTCAGCAGCGATCACCCGGATCCGCACCCACTTCTCAGAGCCTAGAGAGAAAAAGACAAGAAAACAAGGTGAGAGAAGGAAGGGAATAGGAAAGGCTCAGTTTCCTTCTAAGACTTACCTGTTGGGTTATTCCCATTTCATTTTGGGTCCTTCCGCTTCCTGGCATTCCGGACCCCGGCCCCTATGGGGAAAAAAGACAAGGGCATTGAATGAGCGAATGCAAAGACATTACCTGAACGCTCATCCAGAACTTACCTGTCATTTACTGGAACTGCACGTTTCACTTCGGGTCGGCGCCATATCTCCGGCATTCCGAACCCCGGCCTCTAAGGGGAAAAAAGACATTAGCATTAGCGCTTGCTGCAATAAGACAATGAACATTATTATTAAGCTTGAACTTTTGAACTTGCAACAGAACTCTTACAGCGCCTCACCTGAATAGTCAAGCTTATTTTGAACTCCCATCAAAACTCAATCCAGTGAAGTAACTGGGTTTCAACGCGCCCCTGCATCAGAAGCAGGATGGAGAACTCATCCTTCCAGACCTTAAGGTGAGACTTCACGGGGAATCGTGGAAGGGTATCGTGGAGGGCTGGAAGGGAGTGGGAGGCTTGAGCATTATTCCATCAGTAGGTAATACTCCCTTTTCACGCACAGGGGAATATTCCTGCGAGCCAGAAAAGACCAGAGTACAGGGGTCCTTCCAGTCCATTTTCAGAGTCCTGCGCTTCACCACTGAAGAAGCATCAGCACTCGAAGCCAGACCTGCGCCTCCGTGGGAATCAGGTGAGCGTGACAAGAGATCGAACCAATAGCGTGGGCAAAATATCTGAGCCTTTTACTACAAAGCGTGGAATAAACCAGGGTTGCATCTTAGCTGCCACACTGTTCAATCTCTATCTGGCTGATTTAGCAGAGGCAGTAAGACTAGAAGAGGCATGTCCAGTAAAATTTGGGGCATTTATTTACAACTGGTTGGGTTATGCAGACAATCTCTTGCTCTTAGACTATACACCAAAAGGTCTGCAAGTGTTGTTAAATGCTCTGGGAGATTATGCATGGCCTATGCGTAAATACCAAGAAAACAAAGATAGAAGCATTTTTAGGTAAATCCAAGAAGAAAAAGGCACCTAACATAAAATGGACACTAGATGAAAAAGAGGTTGAATGTGTAGAGTATTAAAAATAGTTGGGATACTCATTGACAATAAGCTGAGTTGGTCGCAACAATGGACAGCGAACAAAGCAAACTACATGAGAATTGCATAAGCACTAAGCCACTTTATTGGACAACAAGGAGGATGTCCTATCAAAACAATTCTATTGCTTTACTCCTCTAAAATCATCCCATGTATGATATACGGAGCGGAAGTGTGGAGTTCTAAATATTGAACTGAACTTACCAAACTTGAGGTGAAAATCTTACGATTATTATTTAGGATGCCCAAGTCGTTGTCCATTGAGTATATCCTACTAGAGTTTGACCTCTTGAAAGTAACGGGAGCAATTGACCATAAAATGGGCGTACCGCGTGAGGTGCGTTATTATCGCCTGTGTGGGGAGATGACTATTGAAATGGCGAACACATTAGATGTGATTGTAATATTCTAAAAGCGTTAAGAATAAATGTTATCCGAGCATACTCTAACCTGTCTGAATTTAACAACAAGCATTCACTATGGGTCCAATTAATGCAGGGGAATGATGCTAACTTAATTCACCATATCATGAAATGTTATACAGTGAGCATGAAGCTTTTAGAAGAATTAACTAATGAATAGGGCGTATCGATTTTTTTGTCTCGTTTGAATTACATATTAATGATGAAATGCTAGGCGTATAAGTCTTGTAACTGTTATTTAACATTGAAAATATAAGATGTCGGGAAAATGTGTACTGTCTGCAGTATACACAAAGCTTTTAGCAGAAGTATGAATGAAAAGGGTGTACCTATTTTAGTGATTAGGCTGTACTTTCCATTCAATAATGAAATGCTTGGATGCAGTATTTGTAATTGTTCTTAACCCTTGTAAACTTAAGATGTATGTAAATTGTCTGTTTTATACAAAGTCAATATTGGCTGTATGTATAATATTTTATTTTTTTAAAGTCATTAGTGGATGACTAGGGCCGAAAACACAAGGACCCCATTGCGCGGTACAGTAGTATACTTTGTGTAGTTATCAAATGTTAAAATAAGTGGTAACAAAGTAACAAACCTAAGAGAAACAAAGATTCTCAGTACTGAGAGCCTGAAGGATGTGTCAGTTTCCCCATAGCATGAGCGAAAGCCCACCATAGTGCAGCAGAAGGCTTTGCTCCACTGGAAACAGTCAGATCAGGTTGCAGCAAAAAAGCAAAATGTATGGCGGGGTCCACAAATATAGAGGTAAATTAGTCATAAGAGAAATGTGCCCTAACAGCAACAATAGCCTGATCAGTGGCAGCATGTCATTAACTGACTAGTCCAGGCTGTAATTCTTGGAAATATCTCAAACTAGTATCATGCTGGTGTCATGACAATGAAATGTCATCATCGCTCAGAACCAATAAAAATGCTATCACGTGTGAAAACACTCATCAGGAAGCTGAATGCAATTGAGTACATAAGGGTAAGAAAGGTGTATGCAGATAACTGGGAATAGATGAAGGGGTAAAGCCGCTAGAAAATGTTACCAGAAAACCAGTGGCGGCTGGTGAATATTTTATTGGAGGGGTGTAAATGCTTCTCAACAAAATGTGCAAGCGACCGAGCGTTGCAAAGGAACCTTGAACCCACCATGGTGACTGCGTTGGGGGGTCCTCCCTCCGAGAATTGTTTTAAAATAATGGATTAAAATGATGCATTTTACAGCATACTTTCTGTGAAACACTGGGTCAAAAGCCACATAGTTTGCATTCGATTTTGTACGATATTATGAACAGAAATCCAATAAATGCAAGTAACCAAGAGTGCACAGGAGCATTTTCAAACTCCTTTTCATGATGACTTTGCACGCAATAAATGGCAGTATAAAAAACACATTTTCATGTTGGCTGTGGCCATACATGTCTGAGCAGGCTGTGCTAATACATGCCAGTTCTGCTATATAAGAACATGCTCCTGTTGTCTTTGCAAGTAAAAATGTATGTCATGCTGCTCATAGAAAAAATATCCAGAGTAGCTGCACCAATGTAGGCCAGTCTAGCCACCTAATAGCATTCATTATGCTTATTTTGCCCTTGATGCCCAGTAAAAAATGCTATGCCACAGAAATAAAACATAACCAGACTGACTGCAGCAATGTAGGCCAGTCTAGTCACATAACACTTATGTTTGATTTATTTTAATCTTGACGCACAGCAAGCAATGGCATGCTAGAGTCAGATAACGTAACCAGACTGAATGCAGCCACGTGGGCCAGTCTAGCTGGAAGTCTCCCCGACTACCAGTGCTGCAACAACAAATGTAACCAAACACACAATCTAATCATTTTTGATAATGGCAACAGAGCAGAGATCTGTTTCCGTGTCGTTTCCAGAAAGAATCATGTACAACTGCAAGTTATAATAGAGCTTCATAGAGAGCTTTGTGCCAGATTACTCCCTCTGCTAAGCACTATGTTCATATTACCCAACTGGAAGGTAGTAGTTTAGCAGAGCCAAAAAAAAACACATGGATGTTCTAGTAATCAAACGTTTAAGGATGCACCAATAATTTAATTCGATGAAAAGACAGAAAAAGGTGGGGTTCTCTTTAGGCATTTTGTGAGCCGCTCATTAATTCCATAATCACGTGCTTCTTAAACTCAGAAATTGAGACAAAGGTAAACGAATTATACCTTAACTTCTTCCCTGCTCGATTCTGAATGGACAATGCTCTGATTACTTATCGTTAATCTTTCTTACTTCCAGTCCTTCTCATGCTCATCACAGTACTGGCAGAGAGAGTAAGTACTGTGACAAGAAAGAGGATTGTGCAGCTAATAGTACTGTTACTTGCTGCCTCAGCTTTAGCGCAACATTCAGAGGACTGCACTGTTCCAAGCACTGGGTTACACTCTGATAATAATGAAGGCGAGCCAAACCATGGGTGCCAACCTTTGATTATCAGTGCTGGTTCCGCCATTTTGTTTACATTCTGTGCTGTTTTTCCGCTGCTGTTTTCTTCAGGTGTCCATCACTCTAACACCTTGACATGAAAATGACATGGTGAAAAAGCGCATCTCCTGCCGTGCTGACGAGAGATCAGCATACTTGCCAACCCTACTGATTTAGGCAGTAGGCTACTGCTTTTTAAGCATTCCTACCGCCTACAGATTTGGGTGTCAGATCCTACTGCTTTTTACAGTGGAAGGTAATTTATGTGACTCGCAAGTCAATTAATCAGTGCCATGGGCGGGAAAATGATCAATTTGAGTGATGGGCTCAGATCAATCCAGTGACCTGACAACTACATGACTCTGGAAAAACCATAACAAATAAGGGTGCTGCTCCAAAGGGTAACTCTGCCCTGCACTCTGGCCGGGACAGGCCTTCTTAGGTGAACCACCAGTGAAGGCAAGTGGCAGAGCGTAACGCCATCACACAGCATCTGCCTATCAGACTGGGGAGGGTGTCAGGCTCCATGTTGTTCAGTGTTCAACCTGCACTGCAGGAATAGATATGTTCTGCCCAGGCTGCACACGTTGCCTACCAGCTCTGTGTGATTATTTTCTGTGAAGTTAGGTAATTGAATTTGGTGTTAACTTACCATTCACAAAATGATACATTTTAAACATTTGAGCGTCTTTGCATGTTGTCCTGTTTGAGAGGCTGTGCATTTTAGAATACTCCAGTGGTGCCAACAATGAGTGTTTGTAATTTCCTGTGATGGCATTGATACATTGATATGCTAAGTATCATTTTTGAAATTTGAAAAATCCTACATCTTTTTGGTCACAGAAAGTTGGCAAGTATGGATCAGGGCCCAGGTCATAACATTCGAGGCAGCGGAAAACGAGAACAGCTCTGGAGGAATGCCTACGTGCGACCCTGCATACTCCACGCTCTGAGGACAAGGCCTTCCCGCCATGAAGGCGAAGCACACAGCGTCACCCCCTGCAGGAATGGATTAGCAAAGTGGCCATGCCGAGCATTTCATTCCACAAAACTCATTGATATATTTCCAGCTCCTAAAAACGGTATTATGAACAATACTGTTCCTGTTTAACAGAACATTCTGGATGATGGGAGACGTGCGATTTGGCAGCAGACCAGGTGATTCCCCGCCTTAATGTCAATCATACTGTCGCCTCATTGCGAGTTTGACCGTATTAGCATAATGTAACAGGACAGGGTCGCATGATTTAGAGTCATGCAAACCCTTCAGTTATTTCCCATTTTGGGGACCCATGACTTTGTAGGGAAATGCCACGGTACTGCATGCGGTGGTATGCACATGTGAATGCATGTATGTAGGTGATATATTTAGCAGGAACCCAGCTAGAAGGCAACAGAGTTCTGTTGAATAGAAGGAGTGGTGCACCATGGCGGGAGGATCGTCTTGTCAGTCTATGGTCTTTGTCTGTGAAGTCAGAACCGCATATGGTGACACTTGCAGGTTTTGGGCCGTTCGCATTGGGAAACTCAAATTCTTCTTAAAAACCAGATGTTTTATAACTACCGCCAAACTTGTAATGCAAGGTGTCCGAAACTAGAGAACGAGGCGGTCTATCTAGAGCGCCGAGGCCCATCACTATTGATCATTTTGAACAGCAGAACAATCTTTCTAGTTGTTTTTTTTTGGTGTTTTGTAGAGCAAAACCTTTTGTCCTGCAGCGCTTTAAAGTTCTTCTCCTTCTTTTGGGTGGGTTCAAGTTGTATGTTCAGGCCTGATGTTGATTTGCTACTAAGATGGTCTGATCAGCCAATGGGTTGTTATATCTGGAATTTGAAGGAGAGGGGCCACTGAAGTGTTTTTCGTTGGTTCCATTGTTTTATGTATTGATTTAAAGTTGTCTAATGAGTGGAGCCAGGAGTTTGGAGTTTCCTAGCAGTTCCAGAATTGTACTCTGCACTTGGCATCTATTCCTACACCGAAAAAATCCTTATCACTTACAAACCATTTGTTGCAGTTGAATCTGTGTTAATATGGTACATGTTAACACAGATTAACATGTTGCACGACACTCAGGTCATCAAAGCCCATTTTTAAGGCCTTCATCTTGCTCCTGTCTAGGCTCTCCCCCTCGGACATCTGCTGTTTACTGCCTGCTCTCCCCCGTCTTGTCGGAGGGTAAGAGCAGTTTCCATGCACTCTATTCCTGACGCCCTCCCGGCCTGAATACTTCAATTGTAATTACGTGGCCGGTTCTGGTCTCATCCCTCACCTTGTTGTGTCCTTCTATCTGGCACCTGCCTGCACCCCCTCCCCCTGTTCACATAGCCGGTCTTTGAGTCCTGTTGTTCAGCATTCTGTGGGCACCATGTTCCCCCTTCCCTATGGTTGCCGCAATGCTCAAGTTGCTGTCTTCCTCTACCACAACCTCGCCAACAGAGACACAGCATGTTGGCAGTCTCTTTCCTCACCCTGCATAATGCGGAGGTGAGCACACTGTCTGGCTCCTACCTGAGCTGCACCATCAACTTTTTCTCTCTAACCAGACAAGCAGCTACCAGACTTTTACTCCTTGTCCCTATGGGTTCCTTTGTGGGTCTGCCCTCACTGCTTGATTACTGTCCTGTAGTAAGTTTGACTTGTGTCTCTTTTCCACGAGCATTCATGTCTTTTAACTTGAGGCCTCTTTCACCTTGCACCAATTTATGATGTCCGGCATCTTCTGATGGCTGTGTTATTTTATGTGTCTGCTGGCCCTACTTAAATGCTGCATTTTATTGTACTGGTGGAAAATCGAATCTAGATGTGCTTTAATCTGCATTTAACTTCATTTTGCTGCATTTCTACTGCATTGCTGGAAAATCGAATCTAGTGGTGTTTAAAATCTGCTAGCTCTACTCAAATGATGCATCTTAATAAATCAAATCCCTTTGCCCTAATTCCTTGGGCTGTTCATAATGCGTTGCTTATCTACCGAGCGTGAAATTCAATTCAAGTTCCATCTGTAAAATACTGCAATTCAATTGCTAGGCCTTATCTTGATTATCTCTTCTGGATGCTCTCGCTATTGGCGGCTGCGCCCCACATTTGTGAACTGGTCTTGCACACCATCTCCTTTTGTAACGTAGGCCCATTTCCTCATTACCCTTGATGTACTGTTTCACTTGTTGCATGTGACTATTCCTCACCTGATTTACTGTTAGGTTGCCTGGCGAGTTCCTTGTGCATTGTGCAGTCCCTTTTTCTACTCTCCACCCCCCTGTACCTATGGTGCTCTCAATCTCTCCTATTTATTCTAATTGCTACACTATCTCCTTTCCTACCCCTCTCACAAAGTCTGGAAGGAAAACATTTACGAAAGCACTCCTGTTCTCCAACCCACGATTGCCCATTGCTGACACCTACGTCAATGCTTCCTCCAGGCAAATTATTACCAACATCCTCTTTACTGTTCTCTCTCCTGACCTAAGGATTCCCCATTTGGTCGCTATCCTCTCCCCTTTTTCTTCCTCCACCATTAATGGTGCAACCAGATCAGAAGTTCTCGTGGCATACTTCCCATCCTCTAGGTGCATCATTAATGTCTGACAGAATGGTACTATCATGGCCCAGGGCTCTCAGCCCAACCTCCTCCTTCTTGACAGGAGTCTCCTGTCTGTCATCAACTTCCTCCCTTATCCTGCCATTCCTTCAGCTATTATTCCACTAGCCCCTTCGTCCCCACTGATGGGTGTACCTCGCCCCAGTACCCCACCTGCAAAGACCATCAAAGGTGGCAACCAGCTTTACCTTGTCACCTCAACTCTTGCCCTTCTGTCAAACAATCCTCTGACATCTATCACCTCCTTGAAGACTTTGACTTTCACATCCTCTTTCTTACTGAGACGTGGTTCAATGCCAGCTCTGTCACTGCTTTTGACACTCTGCTTTCTGAGGGTTACAAGATCCTCTCCAAGCCCAGGTTAAACCAGTCTGGAGGCGAAGTGGCCCTTGTCTTCCCTGAATGGGTCCCTGCTACTGTGATACCTATTCAATCATACTCCTCCTTTGAATGTCTTATTTGCAAGTTTTGTGTCTCTCCTGCCTTCTCACTCACTGTCGCTACTGTCTATAGGATTCCTGGGCCGATCTTCCACTTCCTTTCGGAGTGGGCCGACCTCACCTCATCTCTTCTAACCTCTACCTCTAAGCTTCTTCTCCCTCCTTCTGCCATTCCTTCAGCTATTATCCCACTGGCTCCTTTGTCCCCACTGACGGGTGTACCTCGCCCCAGTACACCACCTGGGAAGACCATCAAAGGTGGCAACCAGCTTCACCTTACCACCCTCAACTCTTGCCCTTCTGTCAAATACTCCTCTGACATCTATCACCTCCTTGAACACTTTGACCTTCATATTCTCGCTCTCACCGAGACGTGGTTTAATGCCAGCTCTGTCACTGCTTTTGTCACTCTGCTTCCTGAGGGTTACAAGATCCTATACAAGCCCAGGTTAAACCGGTCTGTAGGTGAAGTGGCCCTTGTTTTCCATGTATGGGTCCCTGCTACAATGATACCTATTAAATCATACTCCTCCTTTGAATGTTTTGTTTGCAAGCTTTGTGTCTCTCCTACCTTCTCGCTCACTATCGATACTCGCTACAGGATTCCTGGGCCTATCTTCCAATTCCTTTCGAGTGGGCCGACCTCACCTCATCTCTTCTAACCTCTACCTCTAAGCTTCTCCTCCGCTGAGACTTCAATATTCATCTGGATTCATTTGATGCGGCCACTCTATTTTTCTGCATCCTCTGTGACTCTCACTCACCATTCTTCCCTCTGGCCCAACCCACTCAGCCGGACACATCTTGGATGCACTCATCTCAGCTGATATCTCCTTCTCCTTCTCTAACCCTATCACTACTCTTCTCTCCTGGAATGACCATGCTCTCCTGTCCTCGTGTTCAGGAGGAGAGGAATTCACTCACGGGCCCATAGGTCAGCACTCACCCTCTGTCAGGAATGTCTGTAATCTCCTCTTCCTCCTGAGATGCTCCAGACTCCCTTTCCTCCCCTTCCTCCTCACCTTGAAGTCTCCGGCGTTGAGTTAGCTTAGGATTTTCCTTTGTTCGAGTCTTCACTCCTTGTTTTTTTTGAAGATAGGGACGACCAAGGTAGGATGCCACAGTGACACCCTTTGGGTGATCTGTGGCAACCTTCCTCGGTCACTGGTCAATGGGGAAAAAGCCAGTGGCACAAAAAACCCCGGAAGATTTGGATCTTCAAACGCAGAGAGGTAGTAGGAAACACACTCCGGAGGCAGCAGCAGAGGGAGAGTAATCTGATGAACACGGTCCAGAAATGGAAGAAATTCCAATGAGAATCGGGTATGTGATCAGATAAATGGAAAAGTTCCAGTACAGATAGACAGTAGAGGGCTTGGTGAGGCAATCCACAAGACAGGCTGAGGTCAGTACACCGGGATATCAACAGGAAGTAGTTCCGATACTGGATAAGCAGATGAGGGCTGGGCGAGGCAATCCACAAGACAGGCAATGGTCGGTACACGGAGATGTAAGCAGATAGGAACAGAGGAGGGCAAACAAAGAGGACCAAGAGAGGTAAGTACAATACAGGAAGGAAGCAAGAATAAACAGAATAATTATAGAGAGAAAAGCACAAGACGGGAGGGAGGAAGGATAAGAGACGGGAACGGAACAGACAAGGGAGGAGGAGTCAAGAAGGCAAAGAGAAATACTGGTTAAAGGTTCGGAGCGCAAGGAACGGAACAAAAAGGAAAAGAAGGAACAACGGTGGGAAAAAGGGAAACTCCACGAAAAAACAGCAGCGCTGGAAACAGGACGAAAACACTGTACGTTGCAACGCACCTGACCCCGGAAGTGAAAGGATTAAATACCGGTGTCAGGAATGTCACTACGACAACTAGACCTGCACAGCGCGCTTCCCAAAAAACGTGATGGAACCCGCTATGGCGGGCGCAGCTTCCACTTCTTCCAAAGCCGCCAGGTTCCCTGAGGCGTGACAGTATGCCCCCTCCTAAGGTCCACCCCACCAGGTTTATTGGGATGTCTGAAATGGAACATACGCAACAGGAGGGGAGTATTTAAATGTGCTCTGGGTTCCCACGTGTCTTCAGACCTCGGGTATCCTTTCCAGTGGACTAAGTACTCTAAACGTCCCTTATGATATCGAGAGTCACATATTTGGGATACCTCATAGATGTCTTCAGCGGGATCTGGTGGGATCGGAGTGTTTTTCCTTCTTCGGGACCACTTATCTTCCATGAAGGCCTTCAATTGAGAGGTGTGAAACACCGGATGTACACAAAGTAATCGTGTAGGCAGCTGTAAGCGAAAGGCTACTGGGTTGACTACTTGTGTTATCTTGTATGGTCCAATAAATCTAGAGGACAGCTTAGATGGGCGTACCCAACGTGGTAAGAATTTAGTGGACAGAAGTACTTTGGGACCGACTCCCCAATCGGGCACCGGTCTCCTGTGTTTATTAGCTTGGGATCTATTTCTCTCTTGAGCTTCTATGAGTCCCAGCCTAGCCTTGTTTTGGGCCTCTCGGATAGTTGCTAACGAAGCTTCCACAGAGGGCACAGAGGTCTCAATGTTGGTCAAGGGAAGAAAGGTACAGGGATGATAACCGTACGTACAAAAAAAAGGGCTAGTACCAAGGGCTGAGTGGCAAGTGTTGTTATAGGAGAATTCGGCCGTCGGGAGTAACTGGACCCAATAATCCTGTTGTTGGTTGACAAAACACCGGAGATACTGCTCTAAGGTACCATTTAGACGTTCAGTTTGTCCATTAGATTGTGGATGGAACCCAGAGGTCAAGGCCCTTTCAATGCCTAATCTTTTGCATAAGGCAGACCAGAAATGAGAGGTGTACTGGCTGCCACGGTCTGAGATGATCTTAGTAGGCATACCATGTAGCTTAAATATGTCTCTCAGGAAAACCTCCGCCATGCGAGATGCAGAAGGTACCCCAGGTAGAGGTGAAAAATGCACCATTTTAGTGAATGAATCGATGACCACCATTATACAGGTACAACCCTGAGACTCTGGCAACTCTACGATGAAGTCGGTCGATATAGTGGTCCATGGGCCTGTGGGAATGGCACCGGATTCCAACATTCCCAGAGGTTTTTGTGTGGAATACTTGTTACGAAGACAGGTAACACAAGACTGAAAGTATTGTCTGGTCTCTTCCTTCATCTTTGGCCAAAAAAAATACCTTGATAAGAGTTCTTGAGTATTACGAATACCACGGTGACCCGCAATCTTGGTATCATGGCACCAGGATAACGCTGTCTTCCTTAACGACGGAGTTGGCAGATACAACTTGTCCTTGACCATATATAACCCATCCTTGATTACATAATCGGTCTTGTCGCTATGTTTTACTGCTTCAAATCTCCCTCCAGAATCGTCCTTCACCTGTTGCAGGAACGTGGACACCACTCCAATTCTCTGAGATCTTGCAAACATCAATTCTGTAGTAGCTTCTTGTTCAGACAGGTAGTCACTGCGTCGGGACAGGGCATCAGCCACTAAGTTTTGTTCACCCGGAATGTAAGTAATATTGAAGTCAAATTGGGCGAAAAAATGAGCCCACCTTGCCTGTCTTGTGTTATAACAATCAAATTGATGCAATACCTGCAAATTCTTATGATCCTTCCGGAGGGTAAAAGGGTGTTCTCCACCTTGGAGGAGGTGTCGCCACTCTGTGCAGGCTAATTTCATGGCCAGCAATTCCCTCTCTATCACAGAGTAGTTACGTTGGCTGGGGTTCAGTGTTTTGGAATAATAGGACACCGGATGTTCCTTCCCCTCATACTCTTGCAGTAATACTGCCCCAATAGCGGCAGAAGATGCGTCAGCTTCCACTATAAAGGGACGGAGCTGGTCAGGTTGCCTTAATATGGGAGCTGGAAAGAAAGCTTGTTTGAGTTGTTGGAAACTCTCCTCGGCTTGAGGAGACCATTGGAAAGGGGAGGAAGATTTCTTAAGAAGCGAGGTCATCGGGAGCACCCGTTGTGAGAAATTTGGTATAAATTTCCGGTAGAAATTCGATAAACCAAGGAATCTCTGGATGTCTTTAACAGACTTGGGAGACGGCCAATCTAGAATAGAATTGACCTTCTGAGGGTCCATAGCAATTCCCTCTGAGGAAAGAATGTATCCTAAATATGATATGGACGTTGCCAAAAACACACACTTTTCCAATTTGACTGAGAGGTGATTGTCTTTGAGTCTGTGAAAAACTTCCTTGACATGAGTGTTATGCTCAACTTGGGTGTGGGAAAAGACCAATATGTCATCAAGATAAATGATGACAGAGTGTCCCAGGAGATCCGAAAAAAGTCTGTCCATGAAACGTTGGAATATCGATGGAGCATTTACAAGGCCGAAGGGCATCACTTGATACTCATGCAAACCAAAAGGGGTCCTAAAGGCAGTCTTCCACTCATCTCCGGTTTGTATCCGAAGCAAATGGTAAGCGTTGCGTAAGTCTAGTTTTGTAAACACAGTGGCCGACTGCACGGCATAAATGATTTCAGAGATGAGGGGCATAGGATATCTGTCCTTAATGGTTACCTTGTTTAATCCTCTGTAATCTATACAGGGGCGTAGCTCTTGAGTGTCTTTCTTGGGAATGAAGAGTAAAGAGGCACCAGCAGGAGATTTGGATAGTCTGATCAACTCATTGGCTAGGTTTTTGTCTAGGTAGTCTCTCAGATACTGCCTTTCTTGCATAGTCAAGGGATACATGCGACCAAATGGGACTAAGGCATCTGGGTGCAATTCAATACAGCAATCTTTGGGTCTGTGAGGAGGGAGCTCCAACGGAATTTTCTCTGTTACCACTTCAGTGTATCCACTCAAATAGGATGGTAAGCAATGGATGCTCTTAGATTCCACCCCACAGGAAGTTTGAATCGTAGAAAAGGTTGGTTTCGGCAAACAGCTTGCCTTGCAGAAGGGTGAATGAAAACTTAACAGGTTTCTGGACCAGTCAATGGTGGGATTATGCCGACGTAACCATCCAATGCCTAGAATCAAAGGGAAGTGAGCAGCTCTGATGATATCAAAGGAAAGGCGTTCAGTATGCTGCATGATACGCATGGTGAGAACTTCAGTAGAATGGGTAATAAGGCTGGAGCTCAAAGGCTCGCCATCTACTCCCTCCACCGTCTGGTCCTCGGTCTTGGCTATCCGAGTCAGTCCTTGGCTCTCTGCCCAGTGGGTATCAATGAAATTTCCTGCGGCTCCACAATCCAGAAGGGCCTGAGTCTGTATTGAGGTCTGGCCGCTCAAAAGGGTGACTGTCCTCACCATAAGTCGATCATCGTTAGAACACTCCAAAGTGGTGACTGAGAGGGTAAAAAAGGGACTGGAATCCTTCCCTCGGTAATACGTCCCTAAATTTACCGAGGGTGCTCGTTTCCCGAGCGTCTGGGAGGCACATCAGGACAGTCTCGAAGTAAGTGAGTCGAAGATCCACAGTACATGCATAGATTCCCTTCTCGCCTCCTCCTGCGTTCTTCAGCCGAGAGAGGGGAGCGGGTGATGCCGATCTGCATAGGCTCTTCTCGAGAGAGACGAGTAGAGGGAGGTGGTGCAGAAGGAGAAGGAACTGCAGGCATCGGAATACCACTCTTTATCGTACGTCGCTCAGCTCACCGTTCAGACAGTCGGAAATCAATCCAGAGTGTAGCAGTGATCAGGTCAGCAAAGGTTAAGGGGCGTTCGATTCGTGCAAGTTTGTCTTTTAAGTCTTCTCGCAGACCCCTCCGAAAGATGGCATACTGCGCCTGTTCTTGCCAACCTGCTTCCGCTGCGATCTGTTTAAATGAGGTGAAAGTCAGAATTTCCTTGTCTGATGTCCAACAGATCCTCGGAGGCCAAATAGGTGCTCTCTGTTTGAAGGAAGGTTTGCTTCATCAAGGTCTTGAAAGCCTCATAATCTTGAAGCACAGGATCAGTTCTATTGACTAAAGGGGTGGCCCAAGCCAAGGCATTGCCTGACATGTGGGTTATCATAAACCCAACCTTGGCATGACCAGAAGTAAAGGCCAGTGGACGAAATGAGAAATGCAAGTGACACGCATCCAAGAACTCCTTTAGTCTCTTTGGTGTCCCATCAAACTTCCCAGAGACTAACGGTAGGGGAGGCAAGTCGGTAGTCGGTGGTTCCCGCTCCGCTATCCTCTGTTGTAGCACTGCATTCGCGCCCTTAAGATTCTGGACTTCCAGGCTCAGGTTTTGGACTGCTGCTACTAGCTCCTGAACCTGCTGCGGAGTGGCCATGTCGAATTCGGGGCGTTGCAAACTGTCAGGAATGTCTGTAATCTCCTCTTCCTCCTGAGATGCTCCAGACTCCCTTTCCTCCCCTTCCTCCTCACCTTGAAGTCTCCGGCGTTGAGTCAGCTTAGGATTGTCCTTTGTTCGAGTCTTCACTCCTTGTTTTTTTTTGAAGATAGGGACCACCAAGGTAGGACGCCACAGTGACACCCTTTGGGTGATCTGTAGCAACCCTCCTCGGTCGCTGGTCAATGGGGAAAAAGCCAGTGGCACAAAAAACCCTGGAAGATTTGGATCTTCAAACGCAGAGAGGTAGTAGGAAACACACTCCGGAGGCAGCAGCAGAGGGAGAGTAATCTGATGAACACGGTCCAGAAATGGAAGAAATTCCAATGAGAATCGGGTATGAGACCAGATAAATGGAAAAGTTCCAGTACAGATAGACAGTAGAGGGCTTGGCGAGGCAATCCACAAGACAGGCTGAGGTCAGTACACTAGGATATCAACAGGAAGTAGTTCCGATACTGGATAAGCAGATGAGGGCTGGGCGAGGCAATCCACAAGACAGGCAATGGTCGGTACACAGAGATGTAAGCAGATAGGAACAGAGGAGGGCAAATGAAGAGGACCAAGAGAGGTAAGTACAATACAGGAAGGAAGCAAGAATAAACAGAACAATTTAGAGAGAAAAGCACAAGACGGGAGGGAGGAAGGATAAGAGACGGGAACGGAACAGACAAGGGAGGAGGAGTCAAGAAGGCGAAGAGAAATACTGGTTAAAGGTACGGAGCGCAAGGAACGGAAAAAAAAAGGAAAAGAAGGAACAGCGGTGGGAAAAAGGGAAACTCCACGAAAAAACAGCAGCGCTGGAAACAGGACGAAAACACTGTACGTTGCAACGCACCTGACCCCGGAAGTGAAAGGATTAAATACCGGTGTCAGGAACGTCGCTACGACAACTAGACCTGCACAGCGCGCTTCCCAAAAAACGTGATGGAACCCGCTATGGCGGGCGCAGCTTCCACTTCTACCAAAGCCGCCAGGTTCCCTGAGGCGTGACACCCTCCAGAACTTGTAAGACAAGATAGCTGCACCATGTGAGGACAGGGGGTGCAGGATTCACTTACTCCAACACAAGGCAATAATGAGGGCTCAGTAAGTTGGCAAAGGGAAGTCTGTTTAATGACAATTACATCAAACAGAGACACAAATGGAAATCAGCAGCATTGTGATCACCTGTCTCGTTCCGACTTCCTCGAACCTCAGTCGAACAGCAATTCTTATAGGCAAAAATCGTCATCACTGACTTCTAATTCTTCAAAAATCATCATGCAATATAATTGGTTAGGAAAGGTAACTTAAGTAAAGGTATTATATCTGTATATGATAATAGGGCATGTGGATTGGATAACTCTTATCGGGTGAGCATCTACGCCCATCCCTCTATATCACGCGTGATAGATGTCACTATATCTACAACGTCCTATTGGTTACAGTATCTATAGGACTCCAGATAACTTAGTCCATTGTGATTGGGCAGGTTACACCCCTAGACATACATTTCCACTTTTAATTACCAGCATTCAGAATGGACACCCCTGTGCTGTGCCTGGTGTCCCAAGTTTCACCCTGCCTCCCTTCCATCAATCAGTGCTTTAGGGCGATGTGTCAACTAGTTGGCTAAGGATGGCCTCAAAACTGTAGTCTCTTATCAGGAAAAGTTATGGCATCCTCGGGTCCTGGATGACACCAGGTGATGGTACTTCTTCGCGCCTTGCTGGTCACGTGTTATTTCACCATGAATCTGCTTCAGTTTCCAGCTTTTAGTGCATTTAATTCTGTTTCAGCCTCGCCACCTGCATGGGCCCCCCTTATCTTGACCTTCATGAGGCAGGCGGGTATGCTGTGAAGTTGGAGTCTTGTGAGCTGAAGCTCTCCTCCCCTTCTCTGGTTGACCTCGATTTCCTAGGCATGAGCCACTCTTTGTTGAGTTTCGATTACGCTCCTTCTCTTGCTTTTGTCTGGGTTACGAAACTTGGCCTGTCAGGCCTCTGGCCGCCTGGGTACATTTCTGCTTTTACAAAATGGAGTCACACTTGTATAACGTGCCTTATTGAGGTAGATATATGGTTGGCGCTTGCCGCTCTATCTTCTACTAAGCATTGCAGGCAGTATTGATTTCTTAGCATCTTGCGTTTCAAGCCTATTTACACACGTTTAACAGGTTGGTTGCTTCCATCTTGTCTCGTAGCACCGTTTCCTTACGTTTTAACATTGCCTCTTCTCTGTGTCCATTACATTTATTTTCGTAGTTACTCGCACTGGCGTGCTTGTCTTCGATAACTGCTTTTGTTCATTCACGAGTCTGTTCAGGCCCTTGTGTCATTTCCACTGGCCTTCCATTAAGGCTTTCGGGGTCTCTTCGTGGACCGTATGTAGGTACTCCTCATTTCGTATCAGCGGCTGGTATGGCTGTCTGATAGGGTACCGTGCTGCCCAGGGTTGTCTGGTTATGGGTGCTTCAACAGGTATGGATCTTCTGATGTATACTGGGCAGAGTTCCAGTGCAGCTCTTTGTAGGTTCATTTGCTCTTCATACGTCACATACCTTGGCGAGTATGCTCCTGATACCTCGCAATGAGGGGAAGGGGTGCAGGCCATGTCTGGGACCTCCTCTACACTCCCCCCTCTGGTAGGTTCATCGACCACTTCTGCAACCTCCTTTGTATTTATTTCTTTTGGTTCTTCAGTGTCATGTTCATCGTCTTCAGGGTTTGTACATGCTGGTGTGAATGTGTGAGCCTTTAGAGTCCATATTTTTATCACTCCGATCAAACTCCCTGCTGTTTTCACATGTTCGTCTTTGTTCCATGTCATTAGCTGACATTGTCCATTTGGGCTGCAGTAGATCCATTTTCCTTCATACCTTCTTCGTTTCTTAGGGTATGTGAACTTTGTTCCCTCTGGCGCAAATTTGCTGGCTTTCACAAAGTCTTTTATTTCTTCATCAGTCAGGTCTCTGGGCTTCCATCCTGGCTCGACATGAACCATTATTTTCATCCCTATGGCTTTCTTCACAGTTTCCTGGCACTGTGCAAGGATTATCTTGATAACACAGAATCCTAGCAATACCATGGCTAGTAGAGCTCCCAGAAAGTTGAATATATCTGCCATCCATTGTGGGACACACGAGATTAGGTCTCCAAACCAGCTGTCATCATCCACTTCATCACTTTCATCGATCATCTGGTTTTTCAGGCTTGTCAACATGCTTATGGCCTCTGTTAGGGTTCCGTTTTCTTCATCGTGTGATGGTACAAATGTGCAACATGATTCTCCGATTTTTGCATAAACACCTCCATCCAATGAAGTGATCATGTCAAGCACATATCTGTTCTGGATGGTCATCAGTCGGATTGCTCTCAGCTCTTCTTTGATCGCGTTGAATCCTTTTATAGTGGTATTGATGGTCTGCAATAACTCCCATCTGGTTATCTGCAACCATTTAGCGTTCAATCCAACTTGGATGTGGGGCAGGAGTAGTTTTGTGAATACTGTTGAGGTGAGGCTGAACAGCCTGTGTTCATACAGGATTGCATGGAATGCCTCTTCTGATTTGGGAGAAAAGTAATTTTCCCTCTTTATCCTGGATACCAGTTCCACAGATCTCCTTCTTAGATGAGCATCTGCTTTCGGGAAACTGTCCAACTTCCGGTCATTCTTAGGGATCACTAGCATGGGAATGTGGACGTTCACTAGTGTGCACATGCCTCCCCAGTTTTTCGGCAGTCTTATGTATGCCTTGGATCCACACGCCCAATAATGGTCCATGACAACTGCGGTACCTTGTGTCATTCCTGGGGCTTCAAAGATTCTTCCGCAGTTTTGATTCTCTCCCATCTTCCTTGTGCCATTGTTTCTGGAGCATAGTTTCGGGCTCTCCAGTGGCACTATCTGCAGGTGTCCCCCTCTATCTTCGACCCATGTTAGGAACTTTACTAGCTTTGGCCACAGAGGTTTGCATAACCTCTGTGAATTCTCTATTGCTTCCTTGCAGGCTCCAAAACCATCCATGCTCGGCAGATTACTACTCCGTCCTCCCATCCATCTGGGGAGACTACTGACCCCCAGATCTGCATTTGGCCTATGTTCTTCCAGATTTGAGCCTCTCCTGCAGTCTTCCCTTGAACGTTCAGTCTCGAGTTAACTTCCCATTTTATCCCTGATCATTTGATGCCCGGGTTCTCGTACCTGATCACATGATTTCTGGTGTGCGCTCGGTTTCTTGTTTTAATGTCCTGGATGTAGCCATCTTCATCCGGGTAATCCTTTTCGTTGGCCCATATCAATGAGGCGTCTCTTCCCATAAATTGTCCTCTGGTGTTGCACATTGCTACATGTGATATACAGTGTGCTGTAGGCACATCAATTTCTACAGCTACGAAGATCTTGGATTTTCCCATGCTGTATGGTAGGAGAGCACAGATGAAGCATTCTCCTTCCGACTTGCTTCGTCCGACTTCCTTCATGTGCTGGTACCATATGTTGTTTCCTAGATGGGCTGTGCTGTCCAGGTAATTGTTAAGTTCATTGTTAATTTCGTGTAGGGATTCTCTTGATTCTCAGCATTCTTCTGTAGTTTGCTATGACTATGTCTCTAAATGCGTCTGTTCTGCTTTTCCTCTCTGGGTGTCTCGGTGGAGCAGGCTGCCTCGCTATGGTAGGTGAAGGTTTTGTTTTTCTCATCCTCTCCTCTTGTTGGTTTTCATCGTGGTTCTCTGGCCGCCATTGGCTCACCATCTCCTCAACGTGAGGCTGAGTTATAGATCTGGTGCTTGTTTGCAGTGCTCGAGCTGGCGTGTTTGTCGTTATAGTCTCTGCAGTTCTATGTTCCAGCTCCTCGTGCAGTTTCTTTGCTCTGACAATGAATGGGAACAAATAGTCTATCAGCACTAGTGTTTTATCTGTGAATTCCTTTGTGGCTACTTCTGTTCTTTTGAGGGATTCTGCTATGCCCTCTCTCTTTACTGGTTCACTTGGCTCCTCTTGAGTACTTCCACTGTTTTCTGGAATAGATTGTTCGGCATGCAGTCTCCTCTTCTCTGCTGCTTTTGTTGGAGGCCCTGTAGCCATTGACACTTGCCCTTGTCTGTGTGCATCCTGTGTGTGGGTGCGTGCAGTGGTCAGTGCAGCGTTTTCATTCATTCCGTGCTGACCCTGTCTCCAGCTTTTCTCTTCATTTGTTACCTCAAATGTGTCTAAATCATTGCTTATTATATTTAAATTTAGTTCGCTACTTTTATCATCAGGTTTCCTTGGGACTGGAATGACTATATAGGGTCTGGGTGCTTTCGTAGGCCCCAGATGTTCATTATCTGGTGGGTGTACTAAGATCGGGACACTTCGTGCACCAATAAAGAGAGCAGTTCTGATTGTTAATGACAGAAAAACAATAATAATACCTGTGCATATACACACAATCGTTCGGAACAACAATTTGCAGCATTTTCTTCCAGGGAAGTGGGGGCGCCCTTCTGTTGGGGGTAAAACCAAGTTACTGTTCTGGGCCCCCATTTCGAATGAGTTCATAGTCAGTGATTTATTCCTTCTTTTGCTCAGGTCTCGTATTTCGAGAGTTCGTTACTATTAGAGGGACGAGTGCTTCTCCAAATGTCCCCCCTCACGTGAGTGACGACGGTAGTCTCTGGGTACTAAGTACAGTTCCTGTGCTAGATTATGGAAAAGGGTTAGACTAGCACCTTTGGTACGCCACATTCATTATACATATCGATAATAGGTGAGGTCCCAATGCACGCCTCGAATTTGCCTTGGTCCTGAGGACATGCTGGAATTTGTTCAATGCGAAGGAAGGAGAAGATGGAACTTCTAAAAATCACACAAAAATAAAATCTTGTAAAAATAAAAACAAAAATAAAAATAAAATTGAACATAGGAAAAAATAGGAAAAAATGAGAAAAATGCAGGAAAATGAAAATAAGATGGTGAAGTTCTTGTGTCCGCTCCTTTCACTCGGGCTCTCGGCGACAAATTGAAGAACAGTGTCTCTCTCCTCGATCTGCTCCACGGCAGAAGGATGACAAAAAGTTTTACTGCGGATCTCCTCCTCCTAAGGCTCTCCTTAGCAGTGGATGTCCGTAATTGCTTCTCAGTTGCGTTATGATAGCTCTCAGGAGCTTGTTTAATTGTGCGGTCTTTACCCGGTCTCTGAGGAATGTGGGTACGTCAACATTGTTGGGTCTACCCACTAGTCCTGGAGAGTTCTCAATGAAGTGGAAGAAGACTTGATATGCATATCTGTCATGATTCCTGCCCCCGGAAGACCAGACCAGGCCCAGCAGCCCCGGAATCAGGCATCATGCCACTTGGAGCATGCCCAAAAGCCCCAGTTAGGGGCTGTTTGGGTACAGTCCTGGCGCCTATGGCGCCTGGCTCATAAAGATAAAGTCAATCCTGGCGCCATAGGCGCCAGGCTCATTATTGATAACTTACCTGAGGCAGACCATGCTGCATGAAGGCTCAAGCCAAATGAGGCTTAGGATGGACTATTTTACTGAAGGGACTATTTTGTTACTTGGGTGGGGCTGTGGAAGAATACTTACCTGGATCTTCTTCCAAGGCTATTTAAACCACGCCCGGACAGCCACACGTGCTTCGCGTTATTCTGCTTGCTGCAGCGTAACGCTCACCGTGTTTTCAGCAGCTCCAGTCTTCAGCCACGCCCGCTTCAGTCCTGGGACTCCTGAAACAAGAAGAAAAGAAGGATACAGGTTAGAACAGGAGTTTTAACTTTAATCCTTACCTGAATCCTGATCCATTTCGCCACGGAACTGAAAGACAGAAGTCTTTGAAGCATCGCTTCGCATTCCTTCGGCGCCGCGCTGAACTCACCTGCTTGGCGGTACTTCAGCATTCCATCACGCTCTCTCCATCTCGCGGCCGCCCTCCGACACCTAAGGAGACAAAGACAGCAAGGTGAGCAAGGGCACTCTCTAAGGCTATACAAGCTACCCCCAAGGACTTACCTGATTTACCACGGGAGGTACTCACCTCATCTCGGGTCGGCACAGTCAACTCTGCTTCATCGCCGTACCCCAGCCCCTAAGGGGAAAACCACAATAGACTTACCTGAATCTTACCGAGTGCCATTTGGAAATCTTCGAGTGGATTAATCGGCAACCTGCAAGGAATCGGACAGAGTGAAGAGCAGACATTTGAACTCTTATGAACAATTGGACTTTAGAGTCAATACTGGAACTCACCAATTCCTCTACGCCAGTGAAGTAACTGGTCATCAAGGCACCCCTGCGGTCGACGCAGGATGGAGAGCTCATCCTTCCAAACCATCAGGTGAGACTAAGGAGGGGACATCAAGAGTGATCTGTGGGAAGACAACGGGAGTGGGGAAGGTGGGTTGACACTCAATTCCACGGGTGGTTAATTCCTCTTCTCCTTTGCAGAAGAATATTCTTGCGAGCCAGACAAACTAGGCTGAGCTGGCCAGTCCAGTCAGTCATCTCGGCGCTACATGTCACGCTGGTGGAAATAACAGCGGCCCGGTTCTGGTCGACGCCCCCGTGGGAACCAGGTGAGCGTAACAATATCTGCTGTCTTCTGGTGACAACGACATTTGCTCTGACTTTCTGGTCTCTAGATCACAGGCCTTTCTTGTGACGTGAACAGTTTTTACACTTTCCTGCTGCGTGGATTGCGACCACGTAATTCAGTTTGTACCACACTTGGTTTAGGAATTCGTTGTTTCTTGGATCTCTGATAAAGGTTAGGGTATCTGTGGTTCTCCCGACAAGTCCTGGGCATTCCTCTATGATGCGGAAGAAGAGTGTGTATGTCAGTTCATCAATGATCACTTGTGGTGGAAGCATCTGTACCCTTATCACTGTACTCGTGCAGTGCGATGAAAGCTTCCGTGATGACAGTCAGTAGTTGCCAGATTATTTTCTTGTTGGCCGGATCTTGAATGAAGTCTGTGATACTGGTGACTCTCCCTACAAGTGATGGATATGTCTCTAATACTAGCTGGAAACATGAAAGCACATCCTCTGTGATGTTTCTACGGGTGGATACCATAAGTTCTGTGAACAAAGTCTCAATACTGATTGCTTCAGGATACTGTGTTACACTCTCAGGCAATGTCTTATTTGCAGTCTATCAGAGTCTTGATTCTTTGTACTAATTGCGCATGTCGTGCTTTCGAAAGTTCATTTTATCAATGTTGTTGTGGCTTAGGATGTGCTTCTCTTTACCCTGCAACTGGGATGTACATAGTGTTCGTTATGTCCTTATTTCCCCTTGTGTGGGGAACCTGTCCAGTTCTATGCCACACTTTCTTCATCTTTGTCTTGGTTTTCTGCTCATGCGTCCTTCTTCCTCGCCATGGATCTTGTCTGCACATGCTGAGGTTCTTCCCCATTGTCTGTGGTTTCTTTACAGTTGGATGCAACAGGAGGGCTCTCTCCTACATAGGGTTTAATTTCATTCAGGAAGATCCATGCCCTTCTGCCCTGGAGCTTGACGGCAGAGGGGGTGCAGTCCTCTACGATGAAAGGGCCATTAAATCTTGGCTCGTCCCACCTTTTCCTGGTAAAGTTCTTCACAAGTACGCTGTCACCAGGGAAGACGAGGGGCGCATGTACACCTTGCTCGGTGTCTGCTTCAGCACTTCCTGCTGAGTTCCGTGCTGGGCCGTCCCCTTTTCGCCATCGCTGCAGCTGGCCTGTAATGAAAGAGGCACTGGATGTCATACAGTCAAGGTACTTGTGCGTCTCTGATCCCAGGACCACACTAGTCGGCTGGGCATCACACCTAGCTCTATCTCGGGGGGTAAGAGGGGTCCTCATCCTTCTGCCTGTAACTATCTTGTGCAGCGTGAGATGATGGTCGGAGCCTGGTTGGTTCCGAAGTGCATACAATGCCAATGGTAGACAGTGCAGCCATCCCTTCTTTAATGTGAGCTTCAACTTGGCTATCCTCTCCTTAAGCAAGCCGTTGATCCGTTCACATATCCCATTCCCCCCAGGATGATACGCCGATGAGAACTTGAGCTTTATACCAAGCAACAAGCTAATCTGTTCGAAAACTGAATTTACAAAGTGAGCCCCGTTATCTGATCTCATTACTTCGCACACCCCCCACCTAGGGAACACCTCCCTCACTAGGAACTTGTCAGCACAGGTAGCGTCTGGGTGTGTACAGGGACCTGCTTCTATCCATCTAGAGAATGGACACACCATCACAATTAAATACCTGTACCCGTTGCACACTTGGATCATGTCGACATAGTCAATATGCAAATGATCGAATGGACCATTTGGTCTGGGAATGATTCCTCTCACTACTTTTAATGTGTGCCCAGCGGTGAATTGCTGGCAGATTATGTAGTTCACCATAAAAAATGCAACTTACTCTGCTAAATTCGGTGTGAACCAGTCTTCTGCGAGCGTTGCAGCAAGATTTTCTTTTGTCATATGGATGGGGTAGTGTAGTTGTTCTAATGCTACTTCTAGAAGGGCGACAGGCATTACTGGTTTACCAGTGCTGTCTTGCCTCCAGAACCCGTCGGAGGGGTTTAAAGAACACCCTCAACGCTTCCACAAATTTTTCTCCTCCTGAGGTGCCTCCCCCTGGAGCTCCATTAGCTGAGTCTGCCCTATATTGCTATAGGCTTCTGGTGTGGCTTGCGCTACCATCATCCTCTCATTGGTACGTGTCACCGCCACGTCCATGATTGCTCAGTTTTGGATGCCATGCGCTTGGCTTCCGTGTCCGCTTCATGATTTCAATGTGACACGAAATCCGTCCCCTTGGCATGAGCGGCGCCTTTCACGACCACTATGCCCACTGGGAGCTGTAGTGCTTTTATCAGCCTATCCAATAAGGTTGCATGTTGCACTGGCGTGCCGTTTGCTCAGAGGTGGCCCCTCCTTTTCCAGCGCGCTAGACCTGCATGTACTGTGAACGTCACGTAGGCTGAGTCACTGTACACAGTTACTTCCTGGTCTGCATGATTCTCAATGGCGAGTATCAGTGCCAGCAGTTCTGCAGCTTGCGCAGAATAGTGAGAGGGTATTCGCGCACTGATGAGCACTCGAAACTCTCAGTTCGCTAGGTGTTTTATCACGGCCACGCCTGTATACCTTTGTCCGTCTTCTTGGTCGATTCTTGAAGATCTGTCAATAAAGACGATCTCTCCACTTGCCAGGGCGTTTTCCTTTACCCTGGGGATCTCATCATAGAATTCTTCATAGTTTGCACAGTCGTGTATAGGTTTTCCCTCTGTGACTGGCTCAGCTATGAATGTAGCAGGATTCACAGTTGTACATCAAACTATTTTGATTGATGGGTTAGAGATAATCACCTCATAGGCAGATGTTCTCTGAGATGTCAGTGTGCCCTTTGGCTTCTCTAGTATGGCGAATAGCGAATGTTCAACATATAATGTCATGGAGCACCCCATCACAATGGATGATGCTTTTTCGATAACGAATGCAGCAGCAGCTAGATTTTGTTTGCACGGGAAGTGGCCCTTCATAACCGGGTCCAAACTCCCGCTGTAATATGCTAGGGGCTTGTACCCCAGCGAGGTTCACTGCGTGAGCACTGCCGTCATAAAATTACCATCAGAGTGTGAGAACAGGTAGAATTCCTCTGCATAATTAGGAATCCCGAGAACTGGGGCCTTACAATTTGCCCCCTTGAGTTCGGCAAACCCTTTCTCCATTGCCTCAGTCCATTCAATTTCTCCTTTTGTTGCCTGGGCTTTCTTTAAAGCCTGAAGCAAGGGCTTGGTATACGAGCTGTAGTCAAAGACCCATGCTCTGACATAATTGCACAGGCCTAAGAAGTTCTGCATTTGTTTTAACGTGCGCGGCTTGCCCGTGTTCATGATGGCTTCAGCCCTTTCTAGGGTTACCTTCTTCCCCTCATGAGAGATCAGTTGCCCTATGCACAACACCTCCTGTTGGCAGTACAGCAACCTTTCCTTATCAACTTTGTATCCCTTTTCCGCCAATATAGTCAATAACTGGACAGAGTCGCGCCTGCATTGCTCTTCAGTGGTGCTGCAGATCAGAATGTCATCTACGTACTGCAAAACAACACTGTCCACCGCAATATTGCCTAGGTCCATTTGCAGGACTCTGTTGAAAATAGACGGGGACTCGCCATACCCCTGTGGCAACCTCGTACTTTTCAGGCGCATTTGTCTGAAGGTAAATGATGTCAGGTCCTGAGAGTCACGGTGCAGTGGAATTGAAAAAAATGTGTTTTTCAAATCAATCACTGTGAAATATTTTGCCTCAGTGGGTATATTACACAGTATTGTGGATGGATTGGGGACTAGAGGGAACTTGGCCTCAACGATATCGTTTAATGCTCGTAAATCTTGGATTAAGCGCCAGGACCCTCGCTTTGATTTTTTGACGGGGTAAATCACCGTATTGCAAGGTGATTCTGACGTCACTAGGATGCCCTGCTCCATCATGGCGGAAATTGTCTTCGCAATCCCTTCATCTGCCTCTCTAGACATGGGATATCGTCACACCTGTGGTAAAATTGTTCCTGGTTTCAGTTTAATTTTCACTTCACCTGCCCCCTTCAGGAAGCCTACATCATAGGGCCCTGTAGTCCATACCGCGGCAGGCACTTGGGCCATGTCGTCATCAAAGTATTCTGGACGTATCAGCGCCAACATCATTCTCTGTGGCACCTCCCGTCTGATCATTTTGACCCAAAATGTGAGACTTACTTCCACTCTTGTATCCTCTAGGTCAGGGTGCTCTTCGAACAGATCGTCATCGGTGATGTCAGTCACTCGATACCCTTCTTCGATGGCGATAATCGCACACCATTGTCTGCCTTCGTCATCATATCCTTCGATCAATACCACTTTCCATCGCACTGCGGCAAATGGTATCATTAAGGGAAATACTTGTCCCTCCTCTTCGTGCATGGGTATTCTTGGTCTGAACAGAAACTCATCAGGGGTTCTCATAGCTTGGTCTGCAAGGCCTGGCAGTCCCGCCATAAGCACCCGCACGCCATATGCAAAGACCTCTGGCTCTAACGGTACAGCTCTCATAGCTATCCGTCCTGAATATGCTCTCATCATTTCGCACACGTTTGAATTATGCATTCCTGGAGTGGAGCACACTATACCATTCTCCGTAAACGAGATGGTCATGTTTAATTTAGTCATCAGGTCTCGGCCCAGAATATTTACTGGGGTCTGACATGAATACAATAGGTGTACATTCATTTCGCGCTCTCCCACGGAGACTGGGAGTACGTCTGTAAAGGGAACTCTACTATGAGCTCCAATGAAACTCTGAGTATCTATAGCCGTGCCGGACAAGGAAAATAAGCCCTCTCGTATGCACGAGCGTGTTGCACCCGTGTCAACTAAAAAGGAATATTCTTTCCTCCCTATGGTGACATTCACCCTTGGTTCCATGTTAGGGTCTGGTGTCACTGATAGGATAGAGCACATCAGAGTCCCCCGTGAGCTGCCCTATTTCATATATAAGTTCGGCCCACTGTATACTTGTTGATTTCCCCCAGCCCCAGGGTTAACTCCCCCTCCGGAGCTAGTGCCCTGTGACATTTGGGTTGGTGCCTGCTGGCATTGTCCCGGCGCAAGTTCCCCATGTTCGGTGGTTGAACCACTTGCTGTGCACCTGGCTGCACACCTGACGCCTGCGGCTGCACTGTGTAATTTTGTGCACCGCCCTGTTGAGGGACGGCAGGCTGATTCACCATGCCTGCCCCCATCCCTTGGCTGTTTTGCCACATGCCTTGGCTTTTGCACATACGCGCCACATGTCCTCACATTCCACACAGCCAACACACTGGCGGTGGTCGGGCCATCTGTCCATCTGGCATAGCTGGACCACCCATCTGCACGTTCTGAAAGCCATTTTGATTATTCTGAAATCCTCCCTGGTTACCTCGAAACCCTCCTTGATTACTCTGCCATCCTCTTTCTCCAAAACCCCTTCCTCTTGGGTAAAATCCTGCGTTACCTTGATTATTCTGCGAAGGGTTGGTCGCTTGTTGTGCGCTTGGTTCAGCTGGCCTGGTGAGCATGGCTCCCTCGAGAGCATACTTCGAGAGCTTCTTTTGCACCAGCTTCGCTTCCTCGCCCTTACGAGTTGCGTCCTTTTTCCGATTCTTTTCTTGCAACAATCTACAGTAGTGTGCAATTGTCAACCGTATTTCGGCCCATGGTTTTGCTTCTACTCCTACCAATTTTTTGAGCTGTTTCTGCACCGGTTCAGGCAACCCTTTGCATAATATGTGGTAGAATACAGGGTAGATTTTGTCCAAGACTCATGCTTTTCGAGCACCCACGCGTCGTAAAAATTCTGGATATAAATCAACGGGTCCTCTGACTCTTTCATTTTTCGAGTCATTATAGCCCCCATATCAGAAGTGTCTGGATATAGCGTTTGCA
The DNA here is from genome assembly GCF_040938575.1 of Ambystoma mexicanum. Taxonomy (NCBI): domain Eukaryota; kingdom Metazoa; phylum Chordata; class Amphibia; order Caudata; family Ambystomatidae; genus Ambystoma; species Ambystoma mexicanum. The sequence continues at coordinate 189,909,940 of NC_090928.1, read as the reverse complement.
GCGCTTTCCACACTGCTACCCTACAGTTATTAAATGGCACTCCGTCATGGGAGGTGTTAGTTAGGGTTATCCTAGGATAGCCTGCCCGTTTCCATACATCATCTGCTCTTTCACCAAGTATGGCAATTAGGAGGCCCTTAATGTCCCCTATAGCTAAGGTGACACCCCCCGTCATTTTCTCTAACTCATGTATCCACTTTCCAGCTCCCGATGTCAGCATAGGAAGCTTATTTTTAAGGTTCTCTCGGTCCATATGTGGCCATGAAATATACTGTGGTCTGGTTCCCCCTTTTCTAGCAACGAGAATTGGAATGCACAGTCCGCCTTCTCTTTCCCCATAGCTCTCCGGTCTGTCACCAGGGTGGCATTCCTGCCTTGCCGTCTACCTAGCAATGCCCTTAATCTGTCTGCATAGGCAGGTGCTGATGCCCCCCTCTGATCGTGGGGTGTTCCTTCATGTCGTCCGGACTGCGCGGCAGACTTTGGTGCCCTACTTGTGGACACACTAGCGTCTGACCATCGTACCCCTCAGTCCCCTGGGAGCCGTTTTTCACACTGACCACACTGACGACCTTCTTCATGTGCCACATCCTCCATTTCCCCACCAGAGTCAGATTCTGAATACTCCCAGTTTACACAACTCCTTGCATCTTCTTCGTTCTGCCCAATCTCCAGCCTATCTAGGGACAGTCCCCTGCTCCCACTCCTTCGGGTGACATCCTCAGTGTCATATAGCTGAGTGCTCTCTAAGCACTCATCTTCCCTTCCCCCATCGGATATCTGCTCTAGCCCCATCTTGTCGTATATTTTACCGATCGTTTCCCCAACGCTTCTGGTGTCAAAGTCATCTTCAATATTTGTCCCGCTTGTACCTGGTACCGCACCGCTTGCAGGAAAGAATTCTTCTATGTCTTCCTATTCTACTGCAGGATTGGGTTTAATCACTTCCCACTCCAAATATTCAAGATCCCGTGCCCTCTGTCTGTGCTTACGTTCTATTTCCGCGTCTATTTCCTTTCGCTTCTTTGCTTCTTCCCTAGCCTTATCTACTTCCCTCATCCGTTCATTTCTACGTTCTTTTGCCCTTCTACTTTCCGCGTCTTCCCACTTTTTTACTTTCCTTTCGTGCACTCTCCTTTCTTCCTCCAAACTTAACATGTTCTGCCTGTACTTTTTATAGGCTGCGTACTGTGTGCAACTGAGCGGTATTACCTGCTCTTTGCAATATAGTTGTTCTCGCCTTAGCCTATCTTTCTTTCTAGTCCTCATCTCTTTCTTCCATCCCTTTCTCTCTCTCTCTCCTTTGCGTCTCATCAGACTTCTCCCTTGTCCTCAAATCATCACTTCCTTTTCTATCTAACTTCAGTAATATTTGACCTCCCATCCATTCGTCTTTCGCGATTGCTACCTCATCACCTCTACCTTCATTTCCTTTATGTTTATTTCCCTCTTTCTCCTTCTCTGGACGTGCACAACTCTGTGCCCAATCTTTCCCTTTATCTTCGCATCTCTCTTTGTCCCTTGAGACTGCGGAGGCGATATTGTTTTCCTGTTCTTTTCCCTTATTATCGTCACTACTGTACGTAGGCGACTCATATGCGGAGTTCCTATACCCCGTGGCTGCTTTAAGTTCTCTTAGTGGGTAAAGACCCTCTGACTTGCTTCCTTCAATGACTGGCTCAGGCGGGGCTGGTGGCGCGGTAGGCGTCTCACCCCCCTCTGTACACACATTTAGTATCCAGTCTGTGGGTGGTTCTTCCACCTTTGTTTCTTCAAACATTTTCCATAACTCTAGAACAGCAAGACGTTTCTCTAACTTCTTGCCCGAATATGTGGCATGTAGGAAGGTAGTCATGTGCTGTAAAACAGCCTTAGAGAGTGACCCGTTCTGGGGCCATGGCATAAACATTTTATTGGCGGTACCTTTAACCCACTCCTGGCTGTATTTCTTTAGTTTGGGTGCATGCTTGGGCAGTTGCATGCACAAATGCGCAAGCAGGGTAACTTCCTCCATTTTTAATTTTGTCACTAACAGTATTTACACAGTTCTTTAACCCTCCAATGGTATGAGCGAGCACCACATACGCAAGCTCCAATCCAATCTTTTCCCGCCAAAATTTATACCAACAATTTACTCAAAACCCATCAATTCAAAGGCGATTCCCTCTTAGTTACAGAATCGCTTAAAGCCAAAATGCATTTCAACCAATCATTAATACAATTATTTTACATTTGACATACAACAAGACACATATGACAGACACTCGACAGACTAGACGGACACCAGCTGGTCATACATATACCTGCCTTCTAATCAATACCGCGTCATGGGATGTGAACAAACCCCTTTGATGCCGTCTTTAATCGTCACCGTAGCCTAAATTGTCCCCCCACTGTGGGCTATGGGTTCACGTTCCTTCTGACCATTCTTTAAAGTGCAGGAATAAGGTGAATCCTTACATTTTTTTCTCTCAGGTGCCCCCCTGGTAATCCTTACGTTTTGTCTCAGGTGCCCCCCTGGTAATCCTTACGCTTTATCTCGGGTGTCCCCCCGGTATCCACTCTTTATTTCTCATGCTCGAGTCATTACCTCCTATATATATATATATATATAGTCTCCTCTATTTCTAACTACTTTTTTTTTTCTCCGCCACCCTCCGTTACCTTTCCCTTACTTAATCTAATGCCTACAAGACATTTGTCAAAATAACGAGTTTGTTGTTTCACTCACCGATCGCATCTTTTCCTCTCTGGAACTTCGGGATCACCGCCCCTTCCTCTTCCCGCCTTTAAGGTTTTCGTCGGATTGGCTGCCTGTGGGAATGAGAAGGGTTATGCTTGGAAAGGCGGGTTCCTTTAGACCCACTGCAGACTTTTGAAGTTTCATTCTATCATTGTCCACTGGGAGCTTCTCAGTCTACTCAGCCGGAATGGCGAAAGGACTCGTGATCTTACCGAAGGCCTAGAGTTACTTCTTGCTGTCGGTCTAAAGGTGTCTTATAACTATATCAATCGATAATCAATAATCAATGGCCGAAACCATCCTCACGCTACCAAGTGTTCAGGAGAAGAGGAATTCACTGACGGGTCCATAGGTCAGCACTTAACCTCCAGAATTTGTAAGACAAGATAGTTGCACCATGTGAGGACATGGGGTGCAGGATTCACTTACTCCAACACGACGCAATAATGAGGACTCAGTAAGTTGGCAAAGGGAAGTCTGTTTAATGACAATTACATCAAACAGAGAAACAAATGGAAATCAGCAGCATAGTGATCACCTGTCTCGTTCCGACCTCCTCGAACCTCAGTCGAACAGCAATTCTTATAGGCAAAAATCGTCATCACTGACGTCTAATTCTTCAAAAATCATCATGCAATATAATTGGTTAGGAAAGGTAACTTAAGTAAAGGTGTTATATCTGTATATGATAATAGGGCATGTGGATTGGATAACTCTTATCGGGTGGGCGTCTACGCCCATCCCTCTACATCATGCGTGATAGACATCACTACATCTATGACGTCCTATTGGTTACAGTATCTATAGGACTCCAGATAACTTAGTCCATTGTGATGGGGCAGGTTACACCCCTAGACATACATTTTCACTTTTAATTAGCAGCATGCAGAATGGACACCCCCGTGCCTTGTGTCCCAAGTTTCACCCTGCCTCCCTTCCATCAATCAGTGCTTTAGGGCGATGTGTCAATTAATTGGTTAAGGATGGCCTCGAAACTGTAGTCTCTTATCGGGAAAAGTTATGGCATCCTCGGGTCCTGGATGACATCAGGCGATGGTACTTCTTCGCGCCTGGCTGGTCACGTGTTAGTTCACCATGAATCTGCGTCAGTTTCGAGCTTTTAGTGCATTTAATTCTGTTTCAGCCTCGCCACCTGCATGGGCCCCACTTATCTTGACCTTCATGAGGTAGGCTGGTATGCTCTGAAGTTGGAGTCTTGTGAGCTGACGCTCTCCTCCCCTTCTCTGGTTGACCTCGATTTCCTAGGCATGAGCCGCTCTTTGTTGAGTTTCGATTCCGCTCCTTCTCTTGCTTTTGGCTGGGTTACGAAACTTGGCCTGTCAGGCCTCTGGCCGCCTGGGTACATTTCTGCTTTTACAAAATGAAGTCGCACTTGTATAACGTGCCTTATTGAGGTAGATATATGGTTGGCGCTTGCCGCTCTATCTTCTACTAAGCATTGCAAGCAGTATTGATTTCTTAGCATCTTGCGTTTCAAGCCTATTTACACACGTTTAACAGGTCGGTTGCTTCCATCTTGTCTCCTAGCACGTTTCCTTACATTTTAACATTGTCTGTTCTTTGTGTCCATTACATTTATTTTCTTAGTTACATGCACTGGCGTGCTTGTCTTCGATAACCGCTTTTGTTCATTCACGAGTCTGTTCAGGCCCTTGTGTCGTTTCCACTGGCCTTCCATTAAGGCTCTTAGGGTCTCTTCATGGACCGTCTGTAGGTACTCTTCATTTCGTCTCAGCGGCTGGTACGGCTGTCTGATAGGGTACCGTGCTGCCCAGGGTTGTCTGGTTATGGGTGCTTCAACAGGTATTGATCTTCTGATGTATACTGGGCAGAGTCCCAGTGCAGCTCTTTGTAGGTTCATTTGCTCTTCATACGTCACATACCTTGGCGAGTACGCTCCTGATACCTCAAAATGAGGGCAAGGGGTGCAGGCCATGTCTGAGACCTCCTCTACACTCCCATCTTGAGCTCCGGAGCTCCCCGGCTAAGCCTCTGCCTGCACTGCCAGGCTCCTTCTCTGACATTCGATCAATGAAGCAAGTGACAGTAGCTGCTTTTGCCGCCTCCTACACCCCCTATTCCTACTATTCACTCTCACACTGACTCAGCTCTTACTAACCTTCACATTTCCATCTCCAACACCCTTGACATCATCGCCCTTGCCATGAGGATCTGCATGAAGCCAACTGACAAGTGCAATTGCTGGTATGATTCCAATCTAGCCTTGCTGAAACGCATGGGCAAATCTGGGCAACAGAAGTGGTTGGCTTCTAGCACATGCTTTGACAAACTGGCATGCCGCCTGGTCCAAAGTATACAGAGGTGGAGCCAAGTACCCCCACCTAAAGCTCCTCCCCTATGCTGCCTATATGTTGGGAGCCAGAGTGTGAGACTTGTGCAGTACCGGTGAAAATACTGATACCGTAAAGGATCCTGGAAGTAAGATTCCCATTGAGGAAGCCATGCAAGCATTCAAGACAATATTATAGCCATTTGAATGAAATCCCAGAAGAAGTGTGAAAACGGAGCAAAAGAGAAGCATGCTGATGTCATACAGGGCAGGGCCGACACACTCAGAAGAAGAGACTGAAGAATATAGACATTCTATAGAAACAAAGGAGGAGGTGTTAAAGATTAGCAACATTTTGGGCTCGAGATTAAGATGCTCATGCTACAGAAATAATGAAGAAGATATCAAGTCATTTTTCAAGTGTACACATGCAGTAACGCAAGTAGACAAAGTATTTTTAAAGGCTACCCATGTAGTGAATAGATTGAGGCGATGCGCCAATTTATGTGCATAGGAATGTATGGACTATTAATGATTCCGCAACGCATTTTAGCAGAGCTAGATCCAGTGAAAAGAAAGGCTTTCAGTGTGTCACAGTTGGAAAAGCAGTTGACACTTTCATAGGTGAATCAAGAGAGGCTTGGTTGGCCCAGCACCAGGGAGTCAAGGCCACTGTGAACCCGAATGTTCATGCAGTAGTTACAGAATGTGTGAAATGAACAAACTCCTGTCTTGGATGAGGAGTGAGAACATTGAAGACGTCAGAGGTTCATTTCATACTATTTTAAATGCAGAAAGACTCTGAAACCTGGGCTGCAGTCACGTGGATGGATGAAAATAGATACTGAGTTGAGCTATATCGAAATCAAGAGACAGGGTATGCCTATACTCCCTCCTATTCTCAAGCACAGAGAACATTTCCAAGGCCAAGTTCAAAGCCTTAATTGACTGGCAGTCTGCAAGAGTGATGATTGACGACAGGCTAATTGGTGGGAAGCTATGTTATGACCAGCCCACCAGCACCTAGATGTTAGCCTGTGTGCTTCTTGAGTAGGTGGAATATTACAGAGGGGTACAAGGGTGCCAACCAATTATAGAGGGCCACATAGTATTGAGCCCTATAGTTTGTATAACCAATGGGACGTCCTGTATTTGATGATGTTTGTAGTGACCTGCACTAGAGGAGGGCTTAGTTGCCCCACCTTCCGAACAAGTATGGAACGTATACCTAGAGGTTCCCGTTAAGCAAATCACTTTCCCAAGTAGGTTTTTGTAGTTTGCAACGTAGATTGATGTCAATGATGACGAGTTTTAACTATAAATGCTATGTTTTTTATTAAATGCATTGAGTGAGAAGATCGAGCGAGTTTGTTGATGTTCGTTATACTTCCTGTTTTAGATAATTGATATTAAAGCAGATGAACTTTGCCAACTTCCTGAGTCAGTTTGATTATTGAATTTTGAGTATATTCTGCATCCCCATCTATCTCAAAGTATTGTTACCCCATCTTACAGGGCTTGTGTAGGTACACAAGTTCAACCGACTCTCCATCCACTCAAAGAAACAGGCCCATATCCAATTACGCATCACTGGGGCCTCAAACAACACGGCAGAACTTTTCAAAATCTGCAAGGAACTGGCCAATCCTATTGCAGTCGCCACCTCTCCTCTTTCTTCTTAGGCCCCCTGCATGGCGCTGGCCTCCCATTTCACAACCAAAACTCAGCACATCCTGTCCTCTCTCTCCTCTTCTCCCCTCCCACCTGCCTGCGCATGGCCTGCACCGTTCCTCCCCTCTGTCTTCCCCCTACTCTCCTCCTTCTTGCCATTGCACCTGATAAGGTTACCAAGATATTCTGTTCTATGAAAGTCTCCTCCAAACAGGTCCTACCCTGCTCCTCTACAACTATCCAGGACAACATTGCCTCTCTCACTCCCTCCTTGGCTAAGTTCTACAACCACTCTTTTGCCACTGGCTCCTTCCCTTCACCTTTCAAGCACTCCCTTGTGCACCCCTCCTAAAAAAGCCATCTGCTCACCCTTCCTGCCTGGTCTTATCTCCACTACCCCTTATTGGGCAAAGTCGTGGAGAAGCTGGTCATCTCCCAACTAATCCATCACACTGAATTGGTCGGCTGCCTCTATGACCACCAGTCTGGCTTCGGAGCAGCAAGAGGCATGGAAACTGTTCACCTGAACACCTGTGACGACTTGCTCACAAACCTCAACTCCAACACCCCTTTCGCCCTTATCCTCCTGGATTTGTCCTCTGCCTTTGACACAGTTAATCATTCCATCCTCATAAATCGGGTCTTTGATACTCTGGGTATCACGGACCGGGCACTGGACTGGTTGACCTCTTTCCTCTCGAATCGTCGTTCTCAAGTGCAGCTGGGTACTTTTCTCTCCTCCGCCTCACCCTCAACCTGTGTAGTCCCTCAGGGCTCCGTCCTTTCTCCATGGCTCTTCAAAATGTACCTTGCCCCTTTGGCCCATTTGATCTCCACCATCTCTCCTCTTTTCCAGTGTTATACTGATGACACACAACTCTCCTTTAAGCTTCTGTAGAGGAGCAGGTAGACGCTATCTCACCAGCTCTGGCCCGCTCACCTCCGTCATAGTGGAACAGTTGGAGAAGAGCAATAAATGGGACCCCCTGCATTGTTCCCATACTGCATTGAGTGTATGAGAGATGTTCTGCACTCAGACAACCATACATAATGTACCCTAACGCTGAAAGCGCGGAAGGATGTCGCATGGAAGAATGCTACATGGAAGGATGTCACCTGCCAAGATGTCAGAATGCATCAATGAATATTATGGACGGACGTTAAAGTAAAATCTAACGAGGACAAAGTGAAGTCATAACGAAGATATATGAACCTATGCTGAAACAATATGAAAATACTTAGAAGTAATGATGTAACAGAAGCACTAAGCGTAACATGTACCTAAAGCTAAAGTAATCATGGATCTAAAGAAGATGAAGTAACTTACTGACCAATAACTGTAAATATGCAGCAATTCAAGGTAGAAAGAAGACATATAGAAGCATGCTATAGAGGAAAATATAACGTGGCAATGAAGGCCATAATGGGAAAATGGATGCTGGCTCACATTGAACTTAACCAAGCTACCTCAGCAACAGGCCAAGGCTGTAGAATCAGGAGACACAGAAAAACAGCTCTGTGTGCAGACTTGACGATGAGTCAAGGTTGGCTCAGTTAAAGATGCTATTTCGAGGGATAAACACAGAGCACAAAGCAAATACATGGATAAGCTCTGAATGTGGGACATTCTCGATATATAAAAGAAGAAAACATCTCTGAGAGCCAAACTGTTGGTCAATTAAAAGTATACAAAATTCATAGGAGATAGAGTGAGCAAGTCTCGAGGCCAAGAGGAGCAACAGCACCCAGCATAATTAAATAAAATAGCAGTAAATAGAAGGCTGAAATGGGCAAATTCGTGGTCTCCTCACATGTGACTCAGAAGTCAAAAACAAGGACTATTCATTAGAGCCTCAAGCTAAGATAGTGGGGTGCTCATACTCACTTGAATGTTCCAGCACAGTGAACAGGCAACAAGTTCAACTACAAAGGAAGACTTTGGCTGATGGACTACCGATGCGAGATGATGGACTAATTGGGAAAATGGGCCTGTCTGACAGGATTCAAACACTTAAGTTTCTTTTCACGTACGTGCTGCTAAAAGAGCCAAAAGTCCAAGGTTGCTATAGTATGCCAACCAATCAGTGTGGCTGAGGGACAACCTAAAGTGCAATATATCATAGACCAATCCACTGTTGTTTTGTCCGCTATAATTAGTACTATACGTATTAAGAGGTAGTTCAAGGCATGCCCTACAGGATAGGGGTTACCAATGATGTACTAATCCCTATATGATCTATAAGTAGATATGTTTCCTTAACTAATTCCTTCCCTTGATAGGTTTTGTATATTGTGACGTAGAATGACGTCATAGGTGACGCATATTGGGGTATAAGACCTCCATGTAATCAAGCTGCTATGCAAGTGTGCATGCATCAGTCTGATGCCTGTGAGATTTCCCTACTTCATTAAATTGACAATAAAGTAGTACTTTGACATATTCTTTGAGTTGGTCCGATTATTTGGTTTGAGATCATTATTGTAATTCCATCCAGCACAAACAGATGCTTGAAGGTGAAAGAGCACATTTCCCTCCTCTTCCACCTCTCCTTCCTCTCTCATTCCCGGCTGTCTGAATGCTATTCAGGCACGGTGCGCTGCTAATGATCTCTGCCTTAACCCCAGTAAGACCGATATCATTCTCAATGGGACTCCTATACCACCTACCCCCTTCCCTCCTTCACTCTGCCTCCCTCCTTGGGCCCTCTCCCCTCACCCTCATTTGAGACAATAAACGTGTATGTCATCTTTTACTCCTTGCTCTCCTTTTCTCCTCATATCGCTGACCTTGCCAAGAAGGGTTCCATGTATTAACATCATGGCAAAAATGACCATCTACACAAAATGTTGCAGCAAAAATGCAGTGGTTTTGCCGCCGCAATTCATGTAATGGATGCGGGGGACAACCCCACAAGCTCCGCACCCATTATACCATGTAGCTGGAGCGGTGGACACCCATGCAATCCCTGCTCCCCTTAAATAGTATAATGGGTACACCTCTACAGGGTCAAAAACAGCATTTTTGCCACAATTTATTTTACAGACTACTTTTTTTTTTGCCACGATTTTATTACTGCACACCCCAAGAAGGCCCACTATCAGTTTCACCTCCTTAGAGGTATTCTCCCTTTCCTCACCTTCCCCAGAAAAATCAACATCTTTAGATCTCTGGTTCTCTCAAGGCTTGATTACTGTAACAGCCTCTTCCTTAATCCCATTAGCCCCCTTCAACTAATCCAGAATAGGGCTGCAAGACTTATCCTTGGCCTTAAGCCCAGGGACTGCATCTCTCTAGCCCTAAAATCTCTCCACTGGCTCCCGATGGCTGCAAGGATCAAATGCAAACCCTTGGCATCATCCACAAGTTGTTATGGGGCCTGGGAACTCGCTACTCTGTCTCCCTAAATACCTCCCTGCTAGAGTCCATTTCTCCAAGCAGAGAATGGGGGGTAGATCTCTCTCTTCGGCAGGAGCCTCCCTTTTGAATGGCCTCCCTGCCCCTCTCCGACTTGAGCCGATCTACTTAAGTGCTGGAAGCTCCCCAAGACCTTCCGCCTCTCCTCCTCCTTCCCTCTCCCCCTCCCCTGCTAGTCTCCTCCTGCCACTGTATCTGGTTGCCTGTGTTCCCTTATGAGTCTTACTGGGGTCAGGCCCTCCATTCTTTCCGCCTCTTCACCCCTTCCTACCTGCACTTGCCCTTGGGCACCCTCTCCATGACTAGCCTTCTGAGGCCGGTCCACCTTTGTCCTTGCACTTGAACCAACACCCCTGGTTTCCCTGGGCACTTGCCCTCCGGGCACCCTTTAGCACTTGCCCCTCCCTGGACCCCCACACACCAGCACTTCTCCCTCTCCACCCTCTGCCTATCCCATCCATTTACCCTGATCTCCCCCCCTCACCACCCTGCACATTTTATACTGCACTTGCACAATCCGAATGTCACAAGGCCTAGTAGGTCAGTTATTGTTGTTTTTCTCCTATGTTTCCACCCCCAGTTTTTGGTCTTGTGGCGCCTGGAAACACTTTTGCTCTATAGGTGCCATACAAATATTCAATAAATAAATGAATAAATACAATAAATCATTATTTCTAAATAAGACCAAGTCCTGGATCTCCTTGTCTGAGAAATCACAGAAGGGGCTGATTTTCTTGATGATGTGCAGTTGGAAAAGAGCTTTCTTGGATGCTTGATCTATTTGGGGGATGATGGACAGGCTATCATCGTGAATGATCCCCAGATTTGAAGGTTTGAACTCTCCCTGTCTATTTCATCCTACATACTTTGGTTTATTGCGAATTCCATAACGATTATTGTTTTTAACTCACATTTTATCATTCATTATTTGAAATATTATCTTAACATCTTTTATTGTCTCCTTCATCTTTACCTGCAGTCTGTTCTTTGTGTTTAACTTTGAAACAGAATATAATGTATTTAATTTGGATCTTTATCTGAATACCGGAAAATCAGAGACAGCCTTGCAGCATGCACTGATACGAATGTGCAGCTGGTTGCAGATTACAGTTTGAGTGGTGTGAGCAGTGTGACTAGCAGTTTTGCAGGGGAGACTGCATATTCTTGCCCGTGGACTAAGAGAGTCTTTCTTCAGTGTTACTGACTGTTCCAACTGGCTTCACCTCAAAACCTCCTGCGGTGTGAGCAGTGTGACCGGCAGTTTGGCAGTTTGGTGAGTGAGGTACCGCCTGCCTTGCATTGCACTGCACCTTTGGTGAAAAGATGAAGGATTTATATGTGCCACCGACAGAGCTTCCCGTCTGAGCCACGGGGCATCCAGCGACCGGGACTTGTGATGCCCTCTTCCATCTACTATCTGAGGAATGCCCCCTGAGGTAAGGCAAGCACCTTGTCCACCACGCTAGTTAAGATGCCTGGGGAGATTATAGTTTCTGCAGTTGGTATGTGTGACACCTCAGCACTGCGAAGTGACTCTAAGTCAAAAACTAAAGACAAATGTAAACCTTCTCCTTTACCACTTTCACGCGTGGTTGCATGTAATGAAACTGCGGCTGGCTTAGTTGCAGCAGCAGCCTCAGTGGCTGTGTCTGCTCCTCCCGTGCTTGCTACCCACAAAGTTGTATGATTCCATGCATCTACGCCATTGTCTACTGATATCTCGGATTAAAGAGGGATGGGGCATTTAGCTGCCTCTTCTGCCTCTCCCCAATGGGCTAACGTGGCAGCTAAATCAGTGAAGCCGGCTGTCTTCATATTTGGTCCAAGTACTGTGGGTGCTCCAACTGATCATGCTTTTCCTACGGACTTAGAGCTTGTCGCAAGTTCATCTCACTGTGCTTCCCTGACTTTGCCTTCTTCAGTGTCACCAGTTCTACTAGCATCGGGTGGAGTGGTCCAGGATAATTCCTTCTAGTCTCTTCTTTCAGCAAGCAAGGGCTTGCTTCATGAGATCACCGACATGGAAATCCTCTCAAATTACGGGGATACAGACCCACTAGTGGGTGGGGACTTGGCGATATGAAAACAACAGTTACTACCGCCAAGTCTCCAGCTAATTTTCCAATACCTGTTCCACCACTGTGCCCGTTGTTGTCAGCCGCACAGCAATTAGGCTGCTGGATTACATGGTCCCCAGCTGTAGAGGCATTCGGGGCTGGGGCTATTGGTCGCCCTAGACCCCGTTTGGAGGAACTGATTGTCGTTTCAGAGTCCCGCATAGCGAGTTCACCAGTTTTATGTGATCATGTTGCCGCCTGTCAAGTCCCGGAGGTGACTAAGAGTAGTTAACTGCCTCCAATTACATTGGCCACCAACAAGGGGCAGTCTCCCATTTTATTATTCAGTGGCAGCCCCTGGCTGGAGATGTCACTTGCTAGAGGGTCAAGTACATTTTTTCCAACCCCCTTATGCTTTGATGAAGCCTCCAAAGCACCACCGGTGGTGACTTTTCCCCCAGTCAGCGAGCATGGCTCCATTGCCCAGGTGGACTTTATGATGTCCCTAATTCCTACTTTGCATGCCAATTTAACCTTCACTCTTAAGGCCTTAACTGTTTCACAGGTAAAGGTGGGATGTGCTTTGTCTGAACAAGCACTTTTATTGAACAACTTGTCTGATAGATTTTCCTACATGGAAGGGTTACTTAGGGGACAAGATCATGTTCACCAACTATATAGGTTTTCTGCTGGGTGTGACTCAGCAGGGGCTCCCCTGCCCCCTGTGTGCCTCAACCTGATAACCTGGCTGTGAGGCCTAACTGTGAGAACAATGGCACTACTCCCTCTTCTGAAATAATTGAGGCTATAAATGTGGAGAATGTATCTATTTTATGTTCATTACCATAGGTTGAGCAGAGTTTTTTTGAATGATCAAATGCTTCCATGTGGATCCACTTCCTCCATAAGTGAAAGTGTGATGCAGGTGGCTGAGGACCTGTTGGCGGAGAGGGAGGTGAGGGTGGTTTCTGCTCTTGATGTTGTTGTGAAAGGGGTGGCCTTCCCAATTTTTCAAAGGAAGAAAAATCAGAAAAGGAGTAAAAAGGATGAAGTTGTTCTTGAGAATAAAAAAATTAAAAAAAAAAAAAACTGTAAAGATCAACTCTTCTAGGAGGTACCGGATATTTTTGCAAAATGTATTCCTTTACAGGGTGCCACTCCCATCTCACCCCCAAGTGTGTCCTTGTTGGCGCACCGTTCCACTCAAACCAATCAAGTAAGAGAAGAGAATGGAGCCTATCAGTCCAATGTCTCGGGCCAACCTGATTCTAGGGCCGTTAGGCCGTTTTTATTAGAATTCTTACAGGATGTAGAGGTTGGTATGGGGGTAAGACAGGAAACGGCTCCTGACACAAATGTTTTACCTACTTCTGTTTGTGTGTTGCCTTCGTCGCTTAGAGACCTTCCAGCCTTTGCCTCATGGCAGTGGCTTTCAGACCTACCCCTTTGGATCAAGTGGGCTTGGGATCTAGAAGGGTAATGCTAAGGGCTAGTCTGGATGTGCCGGGAGAGGGGAGGACACAATGTGAACCTGTTTTGCTCTGTGAACCACTTTAGGCACAGACAGATTCCATGACTCCAGCCTTCAGACCAGAGATTGGACAAGGTAATCCTTCACTTGCACTCACGCTTGGTTTTAAACCAGATTAAGGCTGCTTCTGACTATATTAGAACACGGGGTGTGACGTCAGCCTCTTTAACCCCAAACCTCCGCCTCTACCTAAAACATCTGCCTAGAATAGGGGGAAGTGAAGGATTTAACCTAGCTGCTCAGCCGGTCTTTCAAATTAAGTGCTTTAACAGCCATGATCGAAGGAGGGAGATTTTCACCTCAGATGTTGGTCTGGCTAACTCTACTGATAACACTGTTTGAGCTTATTGGTGGCCTCTCTGGCACCACAACCAAGCCTAATGGCATAGCAAAAGCAGTGCATGTTCAGCAGAGATTTTAAAATTATATCTTGGAACACGAGGGGATCTGCTCACTTGTTACAAGACGGTAGTATAGACTTGGTGGCGGTGGACATCTCCTATTTACAGGAGACGTTGCTCCTGGAACCACCTCTTGTAGACAGGTTTGCAATTTCTTTTATCCCAGTTTACAAGGGGGATAAGGGTCACCCCGCCTCAAGCTTACTGTGATGAGTCAGAGCGGACATGTCTGTTGTCCCTATGCTTTCTGCTTAACCTAATGCATTTCTTTAGGCCGTGGAGTTAAAGTCGATCTTCTGGTTTACCCGGAAGTTAGCTACACCTTAGTGTTGAATATTTATTGGAACCCAAAAAAATTAGATAGGAAGAACTGTTTGAGTTCATCAAAGAGATTATGTTTGGATGAAAAACCCTTAGGAATTCCTACATGATTCTCATATGCGGTGACCTGAATCCATTATGCGTTCAACCACCTCATAGAGGTTGTGGCCGCAAAACTGATCATGCTATAATTAAAAGAGGGGTGGCATTTCTCTCCCTGATGGATGCATGGGGTCTCTGTATTGTGAATGGCAATGTCACAGGTTATGATCCTCCTCAGCACACATGGTAAAGGGATGCCCAGAGCAACGTGCTGGTCTGCTTTTTGGATTCTGAAGGGATTTTCAGACCAGCCCCATCTTTTGTGGTTAAGACAACAAAACTAAGGGACCATCTCCCTCTCTATTTGTGTTGCTGAATCCAAGGCAGACGCTTTCCCATTGGTTTACAAGGTAAATCCTGGGGGCACCCACCTGGCTTGGAGTGACTATATTATAAGGATATTTGATAACACTCTGGAGGCCCTACTTAAAGGCAAATATATCTATGAGCTGTTGAGTAAAGTTTCCTATGTAGTATTGCTGAATATTGTCTTTAGTAGAATGCGGCCTCGCAGTAAAGTCTTAGTTATCCATGGGCATGTATTTGTTCCTGTGCTCCAAGGTAAAGAAAAGGGATTTATGTAGAATGCTGCGTGATACTCCTTCAACATATTTGATCCACCACAGATGGCTCAAAACTGTATATAAGAACTGGATTCAACACTATAGGCACACTGAACTCTCAGAGAATGCTCTAGGTAATGGCCTCAAAAGATACTCGATCTGTATGGAGCCTCCTCAATTTGGATCCTCAATGGCAATCTAAGTTCCAGGTAAAACCCATACATGAGTCAAAATGGGTGGGGCACTTTTATAACATCTATGGCGGTGTGAGCGTAGACAACGCTCCTCAGGAGACCGCCTTGAATGTGCCCTGAGGGGTTGGATATAGATCTGGAAGACCTGACTGGTTTGATTATCCTTAGTTCCAACTCAAGGGTGCCAGGCCCTGACGGACTGTACATGATGGTACTTAAAGGTAACCCAATCTTCTGGCCAGATGTCTTATTAAAAATCTTTAGGTTGGTCTTGATTAACAATAAGTTGCCTGACTCTTGGTTGAACTCAATTTGGTCCCTATTTTTAAAAAAAGGGTCCCGGGCTAATCCCGCCAATTATCACACCATCACACTTTTAGATGTGCCATCAAACATTTTTGCTTCCATAGTGCTGCATGATTTGCTCGCATGGCCCAAGGGAGAATGGAGGTTGGATCCTCACCAAACGGGTTTCATGAGAGGAATGGGGATGAATGCAAATGGCTTTGTCTTCAGTCTCCTAAAATGTGAATCTGTGACAAAGTAGAGACCTGGCTTTATTTTGTTCATTGATTTTTCAATGGCATGTGATAGTGTCAACAGAGATTTGTTGTGGCAAAAGCTTTTTTACTGGGGCTGCCCAAAGGGTCTCTTAAGTATGGTCATTGCCTTGCATTCTAACACATATGTTAGGGTGAGATTGAATGGTAGGGGGGCTTTGTCAAGTATGATCCAAAGTAGGCATGGCCTCAAGCAAGGCTGCGTCTTTGCCCCCCTCCTACGTAATCTCTTTATTTCTGACATTGAAGGTGCCCTCACAGAGATACGTTGTTTCCCGCCCTATTTAGTAGACAGTACGACAAACTATCTTCTGTACGCTGACGACCTAGTCTTGTTGGATTTTACCCCGATAGGCCTACAAAGGAAAACGTACAGGCTTGGCAGAATATAGAAGGTGTAATAAACTAATAATTAATGTCAACAAGACTAGAGTCTGCCAATTCAGGGCTGGCACGAGAAGGCATTATAGTAATTACCAATGGTTCTTGGGAAATTCCAAAATTGAGCAGTTGCCGAACTTAGTGCATCTGGGCTTCTGTTTGAGGGCCACAGCTACAACAAATCCTTCCTCCAACAAAAGTTTAAGTTTACATCTTTGGCAGCTAAGGCTTCCCTCATTATTAAGAAGTGTGGGTATTTCTCAATGGTACCGGTAGTAAAAGTCCTCCCAGTAATGACATATGAGGCTGAAACACTACTCCTCTATCTGACGACCAACTGGGGCAAATTAGAAGGTCGATTTTGGAGAAGAGTTTTTACTCTGCCACCAGGGGTTCCTGCAGCGGTGACACGCTAGGAGCTGGCACTCTTGTCTTTTGCTGCCCACATTGCTTGGAAACAACTAGGCCTACTGTCTAAAATCATGTCTGCTGAAATGGCCTCGATGTGGTGGGAATTGAAACAGGTTAATGAGGGAACAATGTGTGCCTCTTTCAACAAATGGATCCTGAATTGTAATGACATTATGACCAAATATGAAGTAAATTTGCTTACATTGCAGGCTACCCACCTCCTTGTTGAGAAGAAAATGTGGGAGTGGGAATGAATCTTTACTATTCAGGAAGTCCGTGGGTTCAAGTTATTTTGTGTAGTGCTCCTTGACGTGAGATCTTTTTGTGTTTTACCAAACTACATGCTCAGATTTCCATGTTCCTATTGGAGATCTCAATGTTTGCGCTTGTGGCTCATTCTGCTCCCGACGAGAGAGGTTTTGGGGGCTTGAGAGGTGGTTGAGCACAACCTAAGAACCCCTGGTTTCTGTATGTCGGAGAGTACCATTGAAACCATTGTTCATGTGTGACTGGAATGTGAGTTTTTGCACTTAGAGCACCCTTTTTGTGATTTTTAAAGTTTATCAAGTGGGGTTTTGTGGAAACAAATTATGAAATCCAAAAATAATTGTAAGAGACTTACAGGATTACGTTTTCTGAAAGATTTGTTTAAATAATGACCGCCCAACTGTCTATTTGTGTTTTTATCCATATTATGAAATTATGTTTTTATCAGTGTTCTAATTGAGAGTTGTTAAATAATATGAATTGTAATGATTGGTATTAACTTATTTTGTACTCATAACTGTGAAAGTATTTTAGAATTTATTTCACAATAACCAATATGAATACAATGTATATAATTTAGATCTTTATCCAAATTATCGGGAAACAAAGACTGACCTTGCAGATACCAGGCTGAGAAGGCTGCACTTGCAAGGTCTGTCTTTTGTACCCCGCCCAGTCCCCAGGGACATCATTTGGGGGTTGCCAGGGGTCGCACCTGCGACCCCTGAGGTCTCCCTTTCTACCCGTGGTCTCCCTTGTTACTGAAGCCATGTGGCTCTTTATTTCCAGAGTGGCTGGTTTTCTTGTTCAGGTCGCTTAAAAAAAACAGGTGGTTCCACAAGTGTAGCACTTTGAGCTGTGATCCCAAATAAGAAAGAATAGGATTAACAAATAATTTGTCTTTCTGGAATTCTATACAATAATTGGTAGACTCATTAAAGGCACACTTCAGGGGTGAGTCACTGATTTAGTCGGTTCTTAAACACCTCCAATTCACAATGAAGACAAAAACGTCCAAAAAGCATTTAGAGTAGAATAAGCATCAATTTCGTACTATGGATTTTGCTTTTCACAAGTTGCAGTTATAGCATGTTTTCTTTCTGCCATTGTCTCTGTTATGATCACCACAAGACATTCCATCTCGGTGTCTTCGGTCACTTGACAAAATCATTGTGCCTAAAACCTTGTGTACAGTGTAGAACTGTTTGAATATAGCACATAAAGTGGCACTTGATTGTATTGTGACACAATTAATGCTTTGTTGTTATGTGTCTATCCTTCCTATCTCCATGGCATGCTATTCAGGATGTTTGTTTGCATTGCATGCATGAGGTAACGAGTGCCCAGAGTACGGGATGCTGTGTGAGGGCGCTGCTTTCCCTCCGCTACTCTAAATTCTTTAATGCACAGTTATGAACCCTCCCAATGGTATGTATTTTGCCAACCTCAAAAGCCTGAAAAGTAGATCCATGTAGGCTTGACATGTGGCCCACTTTGCACCAGTCCTCCAAATGAACTGGCCTGCTGTTACATCTCAGTTACCAGTGTAATGGTATCCACTACACAGTATAATTTGCTTTCTGTCTTTGATAACATGTTATTGCTCATTTTATAGCTGGTAAGAAATCTATAGCCGGTAAAATAGCTCAGTGGGTTGAGTGCTCGCTGGCTGCTGTGATGTGTGTGTAATCTGCAGTTTGCAGGTTCGAATCCCGGGAAGGCCAGCTCAGCCTTTCATCCTCTTGAGGTTGATAAATGAGTACCAACACAGGTTGGGTGATATTATATGTATGTTTGCACTATATAAAGCACTTAATGGTAAGTGCAATATAATAACACATCATTATCATTTTGGCCTTGGACGTCTGCTTGCATTCACAGTAAGTTGGTAATATGGGCCTATACACACTGATATCAACGATACATATGGTGATCCATTCTTGTGTAAAATGTATATCACATTACAGTGATACCATAACCATATTTTAAATCGTGTACTAAAGAACAACGCTATGTGATGCCACTTCCTGTTTGTGAAGGGGTGAAAGGTTGTGTTTCATCGCTTCCTGTGATGTCACTTCGGGGTGGGCTCACTTTCTGTGATGTCATCAGAGGTTAAGGGTTGCATGATGTCACTTCTGCCACTCCTGGCATTTTGGTGAACTGATGTCCCTGCCTGTCCCAGTTCCTTTTTGGGGGGGTCGCCTTGAAACACCCCTCTTCTGGGCCACCCCCTCAGCCTCTCTATGCCACTTACCTGCTGTGGGCTTCGGCGCCCTTCACTCATGGTCTGCAGGCCACGAAGAGCAGCATGCCGCGCATTTGCAGGGGAGTGACCTAAGATTTGGTAATCCGAAAGAAATCATTTCCGTTTGGCCAGCTGTTTTTTTCAGTTGTTGAGACACGGTCACCCACCCAAAAGTGGGGAATTCAGGTCTGATCGGATATGGGGCATATGGTATGTTTCAGTTTTATTTTCTTTATTTTTATTTTATTGTTTAAAGCGTGGACCTAGCCCGAGAGCAGGGGAGCACGGTACAAGGTTTGAGGAGCTTGCGTTTGGGCTGGCATCTTTTAACAGTAGCGCAGTTCTGTGAGTCGTGTTCTGTGTGTTCATTGGGATCATTCCATGGTCAGGTGCTGTTGTAAAAGCCACGTTTCGGTTTCCATATAGGGAAAAACCTGGAGCACTTCAGTGCAGGACGGTTGACTATACAAGCAAAAAGAGGCCATGCTTTGCCATGGCCCTTGCACCAGCTCAGGTGGTAGGGAAATAGCTGTGCTTGGCTCTGGCAATGGCGAGGTGAGAGTAAGGTCAATTCCTACCTACTCACTCCTTGGACCGCAAACTAATAGGTACTGCAGACATGGGAGATCAGTGATCCTAAGCTCTTAATTGAGGGTGGGCTTTGATTTGTGAGTCTCTGACAGTAATGCCCTGCACAAGACTACGTGGATGTTTTGAGGCCTCCTAGGAATCTTACGCAAATGGCTCTTGACGAGCGACAGGCTGCCTTTAAACCTGGGTCTGGGAGTTAACAGAAAAATCCAGCCATTTCCACAGTTTTCTACCTGGAATGCAGCTGCGTTCCCTTTTTAAAAGAGGGTAGAAGGGTGATCTTGAGTCCCGCAGGAGTGTCAAGTCGGCTTACCTAAGACCACATTTATGGGTGAGGATAGTGAGAAGCTGCTGTAGTATGATGAACTCCTGAATACTAAGGCATGAAGGTGCACTAAAACACACAGGGCCTCAGAAGACAGGACAACAAAAAGGAAATCAACCAGTTCCAGTGTCGGTAGTACAAGGGGGTCAGAATCGGAATGAGGAGTTATTCAAACAGGTACGTTTTCAATTGTTTTCTAGACCAAAGATGGTGCTTTTCCAGTCGTAACTCAGTGGGGAGAGTATTCCATGCCCGCACAACAAAAACAGGGAAGGAGCATCCGTAGCCTCGCATTTATTTGTATTTGGGGGTGATCAGGAGTCCACCTGAACTAGAACAGAGCATTCTTGAGGGAGCGTAAGAGGTTTCAAGCACTCTTTGAGGTAACAGCACATCCCCGTGCCGACATTTATTAGCTAGCGAGAGGGCCTTAAGTTTTCTTGTGGCTGAGACTGTTAGCCAGTGAGTCTTCCTTCTTGCGCCTGAAACATGCTCTGATCTCGGAAGATCGTAAATAATGCGGACAACCTCATTTTGTAGTACCTGAAGTCTGTCCAGACAGCCTTTATTTGCTCCAATCCGTAGAGCACTACAATAGCCAATACGTGGCATTATAATGGCCCTGACTAATGTCTCTCGTTTTGTTTTCCAAATACTTTTTATTAGGTTTGATATTTCTTAATATTCTTAAGTGGTATTGAAAGTTGGCAACGACCCTGTCCGCCTGTGCCTCTGAATTCATAGATGCCTCTAGGAAGATACCTAGATTCTTGACTTTGTATGTGACTCCTGTTCAATTCCCTTCAATGCTCATGTGTTTATAGTCAGAACTTAGTTTAGCTCTAGTTTGAGGAGAGCCGAAAATCATCAGTTCCCTTTTTATTACTGTTCAGACACATCCAATTGTTTGACATCCAATTTGTTATGGTGTCATAGATATGCATGAGTCTGTCTGAGTCAGTCTTATAACAACCACTCCGCCATCTACGTAGTTGGTGAAGTGAATATCCGAACATGTTAGAATGTCACATAAGGGTCTAATATACAGATTGATCAAGGTTGGCCACAGGCAAACTCCCTGTGGAACTCAGCAGTGTATTAACTATGCAGTCGAGCTGGCATCTCCCCAGCCTACCTTTGAGGACCTATTGCCCAAGAAAGAGCAGACCCAACGTATGGCTTCCTGTGGCCACTAGAGTCTCTAGTAAGCACCTGCGGTCCAGCAGGTCAAAGGCGGCTGATAAATCCAGGAGAATCAGCAACCCTGACCTGCCTCTCTCCATCCAGAAGTGCACTTTCTGTTCCATGATGACTTCTGAAACTTGATTGTTTCAGATGAAAGACACCTGTATTTTCCAGATGTTGCTGAAGTTGTACAGTGGCTGCCTTATCTATGATTTTCGGGAGGAACAGAGTATTGCTAATGGGGAGCAGGTTACTTAAGTCTCTTGGATTCAGGTTAGGCTTTTTTTATCAAAGGTGTCACAACTACGCGTTTGATGGGCTCGGGTACAGAACTGAAATTAAAAGATGTGTTTACTAAGAAAACAGTGAATATTTCTGTATTTTTTAAAATGAGTTTAGTTGGGACGATATCACCTACACAGGCGGTCTAGGTGAATTTTACTGTATTTACTAGCGATCGTCATTCAGCATTTTTGCATTTCGTGGTTTATTGCATAATTTTACTTAGATGCACAAGTGATTAGAAGGCATTTGTCAGGCTTCTATTCCCACCTACGTTGGCATTTACCTTACTTTCCATTCTTCAAACAACAAACGTGTTTCTGTTCTCATGAAGTACATCAAACTACAATCCCCAGAAGGCTTGGTTGTTCTCGCGCTGCTCAAATTTGTAAATCAGGCGCGAGAGCGATGGCACAAGAACATCAAGCGGTCTGTGGCAGTGTGTGAAGGGTAGGGAAGGAGGTACGTTAATTCCTTTATTACATACCGTTCCTTCACATACAAATGAAAAATATTATGGGCATCCTGGAAGTCCTGGATACCATTAATGCTGCAAGAGTTAGACTGGAGACTTTTAGCAACCCACCTGCTACGCGAGACATATCCATTTCACTGAAGTCACGTAAGGCTCTTGTGCTCCCAACTATGGCATGCGTTGCCAGTAATACCATCTTCACCACTGTACCACACATGCCACCCATCTCGCCTCCCCCTTATGAGGTTATTTTCAAGGCCCATAATGAGTGGGGGGGGGGAGAGGTAGGGAAGGCGCTTCTCAGTCGATGCTACCCCTGTAGTAGGGCAGAGCCACACAGTAGCACATCAATCCACTGTGCACAGCTGTGAATGTACCATAGGCAGAGTGCCAAGGGAGGAGTGCACACTGGTCACTACTGTAAATAATATTAGGGGAACAGCCATTCAACCCACATGCACATTGAAAATGATATTGCTGAATACCAGGTCGCTTATTAAGCATGCCCTGGAAGTAGCTACGCATATAGAAGAGCGCAACATAGACATATGCGCACTTATGGAAACGTGGAGCTATGAGGCAGCTGGGCCATCTCTAGGTTTGGACATACCAGTAGGGTACTGCATTCTGCGGCAGGATAGGGGAGAAAACAGAGGGTGCGGAGTAGCACTGATTTTCAAATCAGACATCAACATTTGGGAGGTCAAGGTGGAAGATACCCCAGGATCTGAACAAATACTTGTGAAAATAGGTATTAGCGCCAAAATGACCCTCAGCCTTCTATTGTTATACAGGGCACCTGCAGCAGGACTCAACTTCCCTGATCAGTTGAGTAACTGCCTATTACCTCTGCTTAAACCTAACACAACAATGTTAATATTAGGTGATTTAACTCTGGCTAAGTAGTGACCTGGATGCTACAGCGCAGACCCCGGAGGCCGCATTGGACACTCTAGTATTTCAAAAATCAGTTAGCGCGCCCACGCATATAAAGGGACACACTTTGGATTGGGTGGCTTCTCATAATATGAGCATCTCAGACATCGAAATCCTGCCATGCCCCAGGTTGGACCATTCATGTATTTATTTCCAGACGAGTAATGAATGCTTCACAAGGAAAATAGGCAACGATAAAGTCTCGATGTTAGTATGAGATTTTAAGAAACTAACACGAGAGAACCTAAAACCATGGGCTACTACCTTAACATCAGAGATCCTTCAATCAGAAACTTTACAAGAGATGACCAATTCGCTTCTTGAATCCTTCAAGGGAATCTCAGAAGCAATGGCACTGTTAAAGGAAAAACTTTGCCATGAAGGACACAAACGTAATAATTGGTTTAACACAGATGTTCAGAGCTCAAAGCTAAAATAATTAAGTATTGTTATGCTTGGAGAAAAGTCGGGATGTTGCAAGCCTGGAAATATATAAAAAAGCAGTTAGGCTTTACAAAACCGCGATTCTGCTGGCCAAAAAAGGGTCGCTAAATGATAGAATCATAAACTCAAGCTCAGATACCAAGGAACTTTTTAAAATCCTAAAAGAACAAGAACATCCGAAAGGACCAAATAACAAACCATTGCTGAAAGATGAGGCATGGTGTGCCGATATCCAGGCAGCCATGATGGGCAAGCTAGAGAAGATTAAAGAAGGTATTGAGGCAAAAAACATCCTCTAAATAAAGATCCAGAGCATGTTGTGATAATAGCAAATTCTGGCGCTCAGCAGGTTTTCAATTTCTCACCCATCTCTGAATCGGAATTGGCTAGGGTCATCATGCAGCTTGAAGCCACCAGATGCATGGGGATCCCTGTTCCTCTATGATTATTAAAGCGTGTTCCTCTATGCTCGACTCTCACCAAATTTGTTAACACTTCATTTGCACGAAATTATGTTCCAGAAGATTTAAAGAAAGCATGGATCACCCCCCTTTTAAAGAAGCCAGATCTCTGCCCCTTAACGCCAACAACCTACAGACCAATCACTAATACTCCTTTTCTTCTAAAGATCCTGGTTAGGGTGGCCTACAATCAGATTTCGTTGCACCTTAGCAGCTCTCAGATTCTACACAAGTTTCAATCAGGGTTTAGACAAAATCACGGGACCGAGACCGCTCTCCTGGCCTTGAAATCTAAGTTGTTGGAAGCCATGGATAATGGCCAGGTCTCCATACTTATGATCCTGGATCTCTCGGCAGTCTTTGACCTAGTGGATCATTCCATCTTTATCAGCAGGTTAAAGGACATCGCCCTATTTTCTGAACATGCAGCACAATGGAGTGCGTCCTTCCTAAGCGAAAGACAGTGCAGAGTTTCCGGTGGTGAGGCGGAGGCTAAACCTGTTTCTTTGGCTTATGCAGTGCCCCAGGGAGCCTATGTTTCTCCATCTCTTTACAACGTCTTCTTGCTGCCTTTTTTCAGCTCACTAGAACATAACAGCATTTTATTCGCCAACTACACAGATGACACATAATGTGTCATCCCTATAACAGGGTAACATAGCATAGATGAAAGCAACATCAATAAAGCCTATGATACCATCCATACTTGGATGGTACTGAATGGCCTAGCCGTTAACAATGAAAAAACAGAACTTATGTTGGTGGGAACAGACAATAGGCTAGCCAAGTTAGGTCCGATGTTTAACAGTTTCAGTATCGCAAATTGCAAGATCGAATTATTCTTGACCGGAATTTGAACATTAAAGCTCCGGTGAGAAATCTGGTATCCACATCAACTTATTATATCAAGTTGCTCGCGCACCTTCGGCCTCTCATGCCAGAAATAAATGCAGAGACCATAGCTAGAGCTATAGTTAGCTCAAAGATTGATCATTGTTGCAGACTCCTCATCGGCATTACGCAGGTGGAGACTAACCGTTTGCAGGTCATTCAGAATGGTGCAGTCACGGTGGTCAAGGGCTTAAAGTGGAGAGACCATGTGTCAGAGGCCAGGCAGAGCTTGCATTGGCTCCCTGTGAAAGCAAGAGTGCATTTCAGAATGCTATTGAATACTCACAAACGTGTCATGGGTCGCATGCCAGCCTACTTGATGGACTTTATAGTGGAGAAACGGAGCCTGTGAGCTCTTAGATCCAATAAGATCAACCTCTTGAAAACATTAGAATGTAAAACAACCAAAGCTCTCAAGGGAGCATTTAGTATAGCGGCTCCTATAGCTTGGAATGCGCTCCCACCGGACCTCAGAAACATTGGGCCTAATTCACAGAAGCGTTTTATAATGGCAACCCCCCCCCACCCACGTTAAAAATAAACTGAAAACAATCCTATTTTATTAGTTTCCCCGCCATATGGCGGCTTCCTTTCACATCCATTTTGAGTGTGAATATGATCATCCAATCTTGTATATGTCTGTTCTGTCTGTGTTATGTTTATGATCTTAAGCTTTCGGGCACCTGGTGCATGGAAGAAATGTAAAGAAAAGTAAAGTAGGGAGGATACTCTTGAGAAGGCTCCTAGCTTCCAAATGCAGGTTCTGGTGCAGTTTTCATGGTGGGCAGGACGTTTTGCTGGATGGCTACTGATGGGATGGGAGGTGATTATGATAGTGAGAGTGCAGCATTACAGGCATGTCCAATTAGAGAAGCACTATAAATGATTACTTCCCATGCAACACAGACACCTTCTCCACGCCCCCAAACATACCATTCCGTTTTCCCCGCTGGCTAGATTATGAGGTGAGAGGCATTAACGTCATGCATTATTGCCCAGAATACTGCTGGTGGTAGATGCAACCTAACAATGAGTTTGAAAATTCCACAAAAAGGCTTTCAATTTTTACCTCCACCCAACAGGGTGACATAAAAAATGTAAAAGATCCCCGGAAGATTTTAAACATGTTCGCATGCAGTGAAGAGAAGAGCAGCATTTCCCATCCCTGCAGGACAAAATATCTGCATGGAGACTGCAAAAAGGGATGAAAAGGTGTTTTTTTAAAAAAAAAAAACATACTATTTTCTGCATTATAAAATAAAAGTGTACTGTAGCACTATTTTCCAAGGGGTAGCCCATTTTCCTTGCTGCCCTTTTACCAGCGTGTCAAATTTATCTGTGGATCCATTTTAATGTACCAACATATGGTCTAACGACAATTGTGCCTGCTATATATTTCACTTCATTGAAGATATATTGATAATATCCTGATCCTTTGGAGTAGTGACCTCGTGAAGTTGTTTTCATTGCTAGACTTTAGGTTGGGGTTACCTAATGGGGTTACCTAATGTTCTATAACGACTGCAGCACTTTTCAACACATCTATTGTTCTTAACAATCATATTGACACATCTTTTAAGCCAGAGCGCGCCTTGCCCTGGTTAACGCCCACACACACATCTGTAGTCAATAAGAGATAGCTTTCTTGGACTTACTATTAAAAGACAGGGATCAATTACATGCGACCTTGCATCGTAAACCCACGGATCGCAATACCACCTTACACTGTCATAGCCAACATCCTTTGAGTCTCTGTAAAAATATTGTGTTTAATCAGTTTTTGAGGGCTCGATGTAATTGGCTTGTGAAAGCTGAGATTATGATGCACTGTCTAACCAAGAGCCCCTTAAAATAATTCTAAGTAACCATTAAAACGTGCTCTGAAGAAGGCCAGATTTTATGACAGACCAAGCTTCGAATACAGCAAAAATTGACAGGCTGGTTTGTGTAACCACGTACAGTCCATTAAGTAACCGGATTCGGAAGGGTGCAAATAAGAATTGCCACATATTTCAACTTTAAGATCCAGATTTACCAAACCGGTGTTTGCCTTCAAAAGAGGTCAATTGACGCCAGTCATTGGTTCATGCACTAAGAAAGGATGATTAACCAAATGCCATTTGCACATATTTGGGACTGTCTCCGGTGTGCGGCCATTACCCATGCAGCAATTGCACGGTGTGCAGTTTAATCATGAAAGCGACAGAATTTACACTGGATAACAAGGCTTGGACACTCAAAGGCCATACAAATTGTAAAACCAAGAATGTGGTATATGTCATTGTTTGTCCGTGGGAAATATGTTTATTTATATTTATAGAGCGCATTGCAGCCCTCGGGCATTGAGGCGCTCTGAAGGACATGGATGAAGGCATGATTCAGGGTTACAGTAATCCGGCCCCACAAAAATACTTGGTGCAGAATGATAAGATACATAGTGAACAGGTACATTGGGCATATGTGATATGGGGAAAACTATCAGATGAGCACATATCAGAATCAACAAGCATCACTCTTGTATTTGTAATCATGTACCGACAGCCCCTCTTGTTTTCCATTTCAAAGAAGCTCAACTTAATGAAATTAGTTTAAACGGCTGATCCTTGAAAAAGTTGAGGGTAATGCCAGAGGTGGATACATTGCACATAGACTATCTGAGAGGGGACAGTTTTGATTTGATAATCTAAAATCACATGTACTTATACGACCGTCCCCTTTTCTCCGTACTTGTGGGATGCTCGGTTTTTTGGGACGGGACAGGAGCAATTTTTGGTAGCATTCCAAAAACATTGTCCTTTTTTTATGTATAGGTGGAGTCTACGCGCGTATGGCTTCCTGAACCCCACCCAGAGCATCGCCCTTCAGTCCTTCACTCTGCACTGTGGGGATCGGATGCACATAACATTACAGGTTTTTTGTCTTTTGCTGCTTTTTGTCCTTCCATTTGTCTTCCTGCCTCGGCTCCGCAGTCAGCCATTGTGTCTACGCCATCAGCTGCATCAGGTGCGGATTCCAGGGTAAAGTCCTTGCCATTTGGATCATTTTGGGAAAGAACCTGATAGTATGAGAATGGATTGGAATCCAAAAATGCCACTACCACCGACAATCTCACTTCGGCCTATTTTGGCACCATTACACTACATTGATCGTGGTTGGGAGGACCTTCTTGGCAGCCAGTGTCCACGGAATCATGGAGGGATAATTCATTTGGCAGACCGGTTCCAACTCCACAGCCAATACCATCTTCAGAAAAGGCATTTTTCTGCTGTTTCCAAAACCTCATGCACTCAGACCCAACACAAACCTACTTTAAGGGCCTCTTTGGTGACGTTTTTCCCAGAACCTCCAAGGCCATGAAAGTACCGCCTCCTCCTCCAAGGCCAGTGGAAGTACCAGCTCCGCCTCCTCCTCCTATGGTGGAGCATCCTGCTGAGCCAAAGGAGCTTCAACCAGTACCACATGCTGCACACTCAGCACCTCCTGCTGAAAGTCTCACGATTAGGGTGTGGCAGATGCGCATGAGGAAGAGGAGGTGCTGCCTTCACCAAACAGGACGTTTCATGACTGTGTGATTGATCTTATGTCTTATTTAGACATCCCAAGACCTGAACTTCCAACTCTACAGGCATGGGTTTTGTCAGGGGCTCTTATTTTAAAAAAACAGGAACATTCAGGCCTTTTCCTTCAAAAGGATATTTTATCTTAGGCCAGGAAAGTGTGGGGAAAACCTCACACAGGCCAACACAAACAAAAACATAGACTCTCGCTATAGGCTTCAGGCATCTGAGGAAATTCCCCATGCCACTTGTCCCCTCCCGTCTGCTATGATGGTGGCAGAGGCTACCCTCCATTCAAAGTCTTTGGCTTCATCATCCTTGGCATCACAATTCTTGTCAAAGGAGGATAGGTTATTGGAGGGGGTCAGGAAGAAAATATTTGCAAATGCGCCCCCCCCCCCCCAGCTCCATCAAGCAAATACTGAAGCAGTTCTAACGGCGTCTAACCTAAAACTCTGGAAGGAGCTGTCGGAATTTAAACAGTTCATTCCGCAAGACAAGTTTGACCATTTCAAGAATGATCTAGAAGCTGCGGCACATCACATAGATACTTTGGCGCGCTGCAATATGATCAGGGTCGATGTCAACCGTCAAGTGTGGCTCCACAAAAGCAAGTTCACGAAGAAGGTCCAAAAGAAGGTTTGGGATCTTCCTTTCTAGGGTAAAAAACTCTTCCACAGCTCTACCGATGACGAGCTGGCAAAAACCAAGGCCAGTACTTCAGCTGCGAAATCACTGTATGTCCTTCAGCAGTGAATTCCTCTTACCCCCAAAAGACAGACTTACA
This sequence comes from Ambystoma mexicanum, assembly GCF_040938575.1. Lineage (NCBI taxonomy): Eukaryota > Metazoa > Chordata > Amphibia > Caudata > Ambystomatidae > Ambystoma > Ambystoma mexicanum. Next base: position 189,880,830 of record NC_090928.1, on the reverse strand, counting down.
TTATTTATTTTATTGGTAATTTATTATGCACCTATACACAGGTGTCTCAAAGCGCAACAAGGCAAGGGAGGGAGGAACAATCTTACTAGGCCTTGCACATTCAGATCGTGCAAGTGCAGGTTATTTATAGAGCGCCTAATCCCAAGATCAGTTTCAAGCATGGATCCAGGATTTGAACCTGTGTTGCTCCGCCTGGTCTTGCTTCCAAAACCTGCGCATTGCCACAGAGCTATCCTCCATCCCATATCCTTCTTTGGTTATCAGGAGTTTAAAAATCAAAAGACGTGCCAGCCTGACCACTCCCCTAGCAGCCCTTGATGCAAGCAACAGAGAACAAGTGGTTGAGGATTTTTCTCCCACTCAGGAGCCTCCACCTCAGGCACCAATACTTCCACTTTTGATAAAAATCCCAAATTATGGTTTGGAATGGTCCCGCCTGTGGGGGATGCATCTCTCTACTGCTAGAGGCTTGGCAGACCATCATAAAGGATCCTTGGGTTCTGTCTGTAACCGTTTTGGGCTTCCCTGTTCCTCTCCCGCCTTTTCCTCCTTCCCATCCTCCTCTATAACAGACAGGATGTCCCTCTCTCCGTTGGGAGGTTCAGAAACATTTGGACATAAGGGCTATAGAATGATCCCTTCTGGCAGAAGAGGTAAGTGGCTTCTACTCCAAGTGCCGAAATTCAACTAGGCTGGCCTGCGCACTATTTTAGACCTGTCAGACTTCAATCTTCACATTCCCCAGGAAAGATTCACGATGACCACGCCGACACAGATCCACTCGTCTCTTGTAAAGGACGATTGGCTTTGTGTAGTGGATCTTCAGGATGCGTACCTTCCTCTACCAATATGGCCTCAGCATTGTAAATGTCTTTGTTTGTCATTAGGGGCGAGCATTTCCAGTACCGACTCCTCCCCTTCGGACTGAGTTCAGCACCAAGAGTCTTCACAAAGATGATGGCTGTGATAGCAGCATTTCTCAGGCTTCGGGAAGTTCGCGTCTATCCTTATCTGGACGACTGCTCCATAGTTGTCGTAGTCCTCAGAAAATCAGGCTCAGCAATACAAATGTTGCTTCAGTTTCTTTTCAAACTGGGATTGTCAGTGAACTGGAAGAAGTCTTTAATGATGATCTTGCTAGAACTGATTTTCCTGGGCTTTTGATGGAACACAACGAGGGCAAAGGTCTTTCTATCAGATTATAGAATGATGGATTTAGTCCATACATGTTCCCTTTTCATGAATACCACCCACAGTTCAGCATGGTGGTACCAGAGGCTTCTGTGCTTACTGGCATCCTGCGCTTTAGCTCTTCCTATAGCAAGTACAAACATGAGAATACACTGATGGCACTCAGACAGAACTGGTCTCAAGTGACGGATCCAGGCTCTCAGTTGATTCAAGCGTCTTTGGATATGATTCCAGACTTCGAGTGTGGTTGGATTACTGCAATCTCTTGGAGACTTCCCCTTTTTTGAACCGTGTCCTAAGGTGACGTTGACAATGGATTCCTCCGTGCTCGGCCGGTCAGTGTCGCTGGATCCTCTGGAGGTGTTCGTTCTGTAGTCTCCCTTCGACATGGAACACCACATCAACTACCTCAAATGACTAGCAATTTTTCTGGACCTGAAGGCATTAAAGTCCATGTTTTATGTGAACAAGCAAGGGAGGACCACCTTCACCTGGTGGGCCTATCTCTTCAGATATGGGAATTGGCAGTACAGAAGGGAATTTGGCTGCAGGCGGTGCGCATTCCTGGCTAGGAAATCCCAGTAAAGGATTTCCTCAGTTACTGGTCTTCTACAAACCAAAAGAAGGAGTTAAATGATCAAGTGCTTTCCTATCTCTTCTGCTACACTCACCAACAGGAAACCTCTGCCATATATTTCCATGGATGGTCCGGGCAGAAGCTCCCTGGGAGATGCCATGGAGATTTCCTGCGACAAAATATTAGCATTCACCTTTCCTCTGCTCCCTTGATTTGATCGCACCTTACTGAAGCTGCAGAAGGTGCAGAACTGCATGCTGGTTTTTACAGCACCTTGGTGGCCAGCCAGGTTCTTGTTTTCAGAGTGAGCTTATGGCCCTTAGGAACGTGCATATGGAATGGATGGGATTACACCAGAGAAATTCTGAGTCCAAATAACAGGTGATTTTCGGAAACATTCAAATACACTATTTTGCATTGGTCTCCTAACTGTAAGGTGCTTCGTTATATGGACTGATATAATTGGTTGGCATGCATGTGCCATGTCTGGAACATTCAGTTAATTTAGCAGCACGTAAGCCCAGACCCAGGTGCGAGGAGCTACCTCACCACCCAATTAGCCCAACATCTCTCATCACCAATGACTTCTGCCATGAAATTCTCTTTGTACTAGGCCTTGCAGTGTATCCTTGTCTTTGAGAATGCACAGGAGTAAGGACACTCGCTACCGTGTCTGGAGCTCAACGTTCAAGCTCTATTTCCATCCTGGGCTCACATGACAGGAGACCATGATCTAAATCAATTAAAGTTTGGCGTCCTTTGTGTTCTTTCTTGAACATTAACGTGAGAAGGTTCATCCTCTGCATACTTGTTCTTCTTCAACATATATAGCTGACCTCGCTTCTTGAATCTTGACTCCAGGCCAGGCAGCCTTGCCATGCAGCTCCATGAGCCCATTATTCTTACTGCGACACAGTTTTCCATTCCCGCTTCATTGGTTCTGGCTTACTTAATTCATGATACCAATGTCTAGTTTCTGTACAATGGTGGCTTTGCCTACATTCTATTCACTACTTGTAGCTGGCTTCTATGATGACTTAATCTACCTTGCGTTTCAGCATCTGTACATTTATTGAACGGTTGTTCTCTGCAGCACTTCTTTTTTATACTTTGAGAGTTCACTTGATCCTTACTTCATCATTAGCCCTCTAGGATCCATACATTATCTTCAGCCAATGTCTCGAGACGTTGTGAACACTTTCTTATGACGAAACTAGCTCTTCTTCTTTGCTCATTTTCATATTTTTTCAGGGAGTTCCTCCCGCAGGTTATCATCAATTCGGGTGTACATTCGATAAGGTTCTCTTAAAGGGTATCTTCTTTCAAACACTCGCTGTAGCATTGGCACAACAGCTGGTAGCAAAAACGACATAGTCTCATGTCTCCAATATTGGGGATGTAGGGGGCGGGATCTCCTGCAGAGGTATACAGCTGCTCCTCTACAAGAGTTAAAGACACTGTCAGTCTCTCCACCAACCCAGCTGCCGAGATTCCCAATCTCCTGCACCAGAATGACCAACAGGTGTGGCATCCCTCAACACAATCTCTCAGCTTAGTGGCCTGGTTCCTGAAATCAGGTCAGTAGCACAGCTCAACCTATATACAGTGATAATATGGGCATTATCCATGTGGCACTGAATCCCTCTACGCGTGCACAGAACAAAAGCAAATGGATCTGCTTCTGTCACTGGTGCTTAGACAAACAGATCAATCCTCATCAGGCTTCAGTGGATTGCGCCCTCACCTTTATCTCAGACTTGGCATCCACAGCATTCATATGCACTCTTGCTGTACATAACTGTCGGCTATCAGGGTATCCCTCAATACTTATTCTTCATTGTTCACTCTCGCAAACCCAGTGATAACATTTAATTTCACAGGTCTTCTACATCTCTTTCCTCCCGTAAAGCCTCCCCAGGTGAAATTGGACATGAATGTGGTGCTCAACACCTGCCATAGGCCGTTCAAACCCAGGGTGATGGTGGACTTAAAATTGCTGACCTGGAAGGTGGCCTTCCTGGTCGCCATCACTTCAGCAAGAACATTTGGCGAGCTGCAGACCCTCTGTATTTAAGTTCCTTTTATGTCCTTCCTGTGATGAATCTAGTGAGATCATCACTAGGAACCTGGTATGGGCCTCCTCTCATGTGGCCAGGGAACGGCAACCGCTACCTGATCCTGGCCCTGGGGGTATTATCATGTGAGAGGATCACATGGGAGATGACTCATGCTGGGGAAAAGTGGGGACTTCCTTATCTTATAATACCCCTATAATTCTAGAACCTTTGATGGCTTACTGTAAAATAGAACAAACTAATATCACACAATCCTCTATGGACTTCAGTTCCCCTAATGCTAAAGGTACTGGGACGAGGAAGAAGAACTCAGGGTTAATGAGGACTCAGAATACTGTGTATAAAAAGGTGCAGTCTAGTTGCTGTCAATCAAGACACCTGGGCGGGATATTTAAATCCCTAGAGGAGGCACAGCTGTGGAATGAAGGTGAAGCAGAGGAAGAAGGCCCAGATGCATTGGAACACTGTGGGTAAACGAAAAGCCACAGACAGATGCCCGCTAGCAGAAGTTGCAGAGTACGTGAAGCAGAAAGTAGCATACTAAGAAGAAGCCCAGTAGAAGAGGAGACGTGCTCCCAGAGCAGCGCATGGCAGGCCAGTGAAGTCGCAGAAGATCAATGGAGCTGTCATTGCTTCCGAAGACTGACAGGCAAGTTACCAGATGCTTGCAGAATCGGGAGAGAAAGCAGACTGAATGCTGAAGGACTGCTGCAAAGCCTGTCAGCAAGAGAGAGCTACCGCAGAGAACCAGCTAGTTGGCTGAATGTGAATGCTGACCCCCGGGGACTCCCTACAACTAAGTTGTTACAATATAACAAATTTGAATACCGAACAATTGAAAAAACAAAGCAGAAACTATTTTCTGAATATCAAATAAGTAAAGAAACTGAAGCAAATTGGCAAAGAAGAAAGTTCCCTTTTAAGGGATTAAAAGAGGGTAAATTGTATGATCAGCATCATGAACAGCCAAGAAGCTGTCAAAATACTTTAGGAGCATTACCAGTGGGGAAAGCCTCTGACCAGTATTACCCACAGCCAAGAGGCTATGAGAAAACTATAGTAAGACAACCACGAGGTGACACTTCTGTTTTCCCCCAATGGAAGTGACGATTGGACGGGCTCAGCCGATGCAGCTTGTAAGGCAGCATATGAAGGAATATGTTGCTGTGTTATTAGACTGCTGACTGGCAATATAGGCACAGTTGCTGGTGGGGCCTATCGTATCCCCAAAGAACAGAGGTTCCTCTTCAAAGTCCTTGTGCAAATCTGGTGAAATTTGCTCTTTTTCAAATTACACGTGGAACGTGTGGGTAAGCATTGTGCTACTTTCGCAAATCAGCTCCGTTTTCGTTCACCTAGCAGAGGATATAACTTTGACTTTGAGTACAACTTTCATAAATGCAGCACCCCAATGCCTGCACATGTTGCTTACCACAAGGTATCTGAGCAAGCGTTCCTGGTTCCATTTTGAAGCATAAAACAGGCGTTTTACCGGTGCGACATTGGAATTAACAAGGTGCTGCAAACGTTTTTCTGTGCGAATCACAGCGTAAATATGCTGCTATGGAACGAGTGGAAGGTGGCAAAGAGGTCAAATTTGTTTCTCTTTATTACATTAATTAGAGCATGGGGCTGGGCGAACGTGACAGCAAGGAAAATACGTGGCCTTTATGCAGCTGTGCGGATCATGGTTTTAGACCTCTGCTAACCTGCATTCTTGCTAACCTGTTCGAGCCAAGCTAATGAAACTTTAGCACATTTTTATGAGGAACGGTGTGATAAAAGAGTGCATCTGACATCATTCACAAATTACTAATGGGCTGACTGTTGATCCTGCAAGACCTGGTAGCTCGGAGTCACATCTACAGCCAGTATGGGCAGACCTTTGAAATAAATACCACTAATGTGACAGGTTTCAGTGCACTTATTATATCTTTTTTGTGGAGGTTCTCAAAGTGAACTAAACTTAAAGCCGTTCATGCTGTGATTCCCCTTATTGGGTCAGGTGGAACAATTTGGGCTTTGCAACCCATCAGCAGGTTGTTCTTGGGGGTTACCCATTTGGGTCTTATACCACCTGATCCTGACGTGGGTAGCACTCTACTTCAGTGCTAGAGCATCATGGTCTTGGATGTGTTTAACCTTTTGAAAGGCAACTCCCTAGGCCCAGAATGCTGGTACAAAAACGGGTTGCCTTATGGGCCTCAGTGACTTGAAGCAGGGGAGGATAGAACGGTAGCTATGGCCAGTGGTCACTTTTCGCAGGCCACCAAGTCACCCATTATGGCTATTGATCCTGGCGAGTTTCTAGGCTGGAGGTGTGGGGATGATGGGGATGGTGTTTTGTGAGGCCTGAGGGATTATGGGGCAAAGTGTTTGGTTGGTGGGTTGGGGTCATGGGGCATAGTGTTTGGTTGGGGGAGGGGGTCATGGGGCATAGTGTTTGGTTGGGGCGGGGTCATAGTGTTTGGTTGGGGATGAGGGTCATGGGCATAGTGTTTGGGTGGTGGGGGTCATGGGGCATAGTGGTTGGTTAGGGGTGTATGGGGCATAGTGTTTGGCTGGGGTCATGGGGCACAGTGTTTGGCTGGGGGTAGAGGTCATGGGGCATAGTGTTTGGTTGGGGAGCTGGGGGTTATGGGGCATAGTGTTTGGTTGTGGGGTCATGTTGATGGGAGGGGAATAAGGGGAGACCAAGGCTATGCTGTTTGGTGGGGAGGTGTAGGCGGTACCAGTGTTATGCTGTTTGGTGGGGGTGAGGGAGAATAGGGGGACCTGGGCCATGCCATTGGTGGGGGTGGGGGAAACAGAAGTGGACCAGGGCCATGCTGGTTGATGGGGGGTAGGTTGGTACCAGTGCTATGCTATTTTATGGGGGGGTTAGGTGGATCTGCACAATGCCATTGCTGGGGGGAATAGAGGTGCTCAATTAAAATTTGGGGGTCAAAAAAGCCTCCTGCCACACCCACCCCACTCCCAACTCCCCCTCTGCCATCTCTGCACCCTCCCTTACCCCCTCCTTGAACTTTTCAGCCCACTATAGACAGCATGCAAGGTACATTCGGCCCTCTGGCAAAATAAGTTGTGCATCCCTGATCTAGAATGTGCAGTCCATGGGGTGTAGTCCTTTGTTTATTTCTGGCTTTCTTCCTCTCCCCGCCCTCCCCCTTGCAATTGGTTGGAACAGGTAGGTGTCTCTCTGCTTCTGTTCCTGGCAGCCATTTCCATGTGCCTTCCAGACCGCAATATAGAAGCATCCTTTAAGGAAACCACTTGCAGAGCAGTCTAAGTGGCTGGTTGATGCTCAGTGAGTAGTTGTGCATTGATTTGAATCCGTTTTTGGCCTGTTTCATGTTCACCTGTGCGGGGTGTGTGTGGTTTTTTTCAATCGTTCTTTGACTAGTTTGTGCTATTTTGATGGGTTTATCTTGTGCTTTTTATGGCCTCCCACCCCGTTTTCTGACCTGGCCTGCATCTAGAGGGTTTAGTCCCTGTGGTGTAGTCCTTTCTTTGTTTCTGGCATTCTTCCTGTCCCCGCCCTCCCCCTTGCAATTGGTTGGAACAGTCAGGTGTCTCCCTGCCTCTGTTCCTGGCAGCCATTTCCACTTGCCTTCTGGACTTTTCTGCTGCACCTGTATGACCTCTCACATGCACCCTCCCTCCCCCTGCCCTGTGTCTGTGATTGGCTGTTTCTCTCCAGGAGGTAGGCTCTTAATCACACCCCCAGGGGCAGACCACTGCCCGTGCAGCCCCTTCGGCTAAGGGCAGCTCCTGAAGAAGCAGCTCCAGACCGTGTTTGCCCATGTACCCTTGAGGAGCCAGTAGCCAGCCGTCAACCAGCAGCGACTAACAAGATAAGTGTGGTCTTGGTGGGGAGTACAGCAATCACTGTATTCCAAAAAGCCCTGCCTCTCCTATTACCTACACAACATAGCATACCAAAGTCAGCCAGCTAGTAAAGAATACCCCCATCACTGCTGTGTACCAACCATTCAGTGGTGTCTTTTACTGTTGTGTCCCATACTTAGCCATTCTCCCCCTAACCAGATCCCTCAAATCCAGGTGTATTGCTCTTACTGCTCTGCCTACAATTTAGGCGTTCACACTCTGTCCAGGTGAAGTTTAGCTATGCGTCATACTCAGTTAGAAGAATTATGGAGATTAGCATTGCGGCACAACTACATTGAACTGTGAAGATTACCATGAGTCGCATCTAGATAGTGATGCCATTAACCAACCCCACTAATATTCTCACCCCTCTGCATAGACCTCTCATACTCAAACCAAACACAACCATTCGTCCAAGCACAACAAACCGCATGCACTTCACTACACCACAACAACAAAACGAACCGCACATCATCTCGCACAACAGCACATGACGGCAACCAACCAAAATGCACACTTAAGCTCAGATAACTGTGTTAACCGAACGGATGCTGCCAACAGCACATCACAGCTCTCTTGCTCTTACCCCGCTCAGTCCTATTAACCCACCCCACCCTATTTCCCTTTCAGATCCGCCAGAGCACCAGGGGACCACTCCGGTGGCGATAGAGCGTGTTATAAATATCCTTTAACATAACATAATGGAACTGACTATCAGTCAGACCCAGTTTGACCTGTGATCTAGTGACTGTATCAGCAGCAGACAGGGGTGGCCCATCAGAAACCAACCTCAACTCAGCTAGGTAATTTCCCAACAGCACCTGGGCAAGCACATTGTCTTGTACAATTACAGGCAGTTTGGATGTCTTGTTCTCAATCTGGATTGTGACTAAGGCTACAGGGGCAAGTTCGGGGGGCCCATCAGCTATCCTGGTGGTTCTCAGAGGAGGCCCTACATACTCCTCTGCCCTGAGCAGGGTCCTGTCCACCACTGTCATGCTAGCCCCAGTGTGTCTCAAACCAGAGGAAGGCTGGCCATTAATGAGGACACTTCTAATAAATCTCTGGGTATTCAGTGGGATAGTATTCAGCACTACTGAGTACTGATCTCAAGCCTGAAGGGAAACCGAGGAAATCTCTGCAGGAGCACCAAAGGTTATTCGTGGAGAGGAGGTGAGGACAGCGGCCTCCACATGAGGCATTGGGTAGGGGTAGGTCAGGCTGACAGCCTGGACTCCAAGTGCCTTACCTTTACACTTGGGGTCACCTTTCCTGTGATCCTTGACCCCACAGCCCCAACAAGGTGTCTGTGGAACTGAATTAGGATCACTGTAGTCTGCTTTACAGCAGAAGGACCAATACTTTTATTGCTGCAAACGGCAATCCCACCTTCATTGGACTTATCCCCACTAGATTTTTGGAAATTATGAGAGGAAGGTGTGTTCGACTCTGGATACTTTTTGGACTCCTCAGGTTTCTGAGAGGTCCCTTTTTCTTTGCCCTTGTCCTTCCCACTAAGATCCTTATGGGACGCCCTGTGGGAGACCCACTTGTCAACCAAATTTGCCAACTTAAAGGGGCCCAAAATGTTCTGGTCAGCAATGAACTGATGCAGCTCTGGTGAACAAGCTTCAGGAACATGTCTAAAAAAACAAAAGGTGAGATAATTCAACAAAGGTTTTCACCATGTATCCATCAATCCACCCCATCATGTTCATATGGGAAGAACTCACCCAGCCAACCCAAGACCCTTTATCTCTTTTCTTATGGTCCCTGAACCATTTGAGGTACTGGTTAGGTGTCTTTCCAAACTTGGCAATCAAAGCAGCTTTCATGCTTTCATACTGGCCTCTTTCTTCTACACTCAGATTCAGAATACCGTCATATCCAGTCCGAGGTACTCAACTCAATAAACACTTAGCTCAATCCTTTTGGGCAACTACATGGATATCACAAGCCATTTCAAATGCCCCTAACCACTAGAGAATATCAGAATCCTCCACATACACACCAAACAAATCTTTCATAAACTTGCTAGCAGAAGACCTAACACTCTCAACTGGTCTAGGTGTAGTCTCAACCTTAGCTTTTTCCAGCTGGAGTCTTTGCTGTTCAATGTCTGTCTTTGAGAATTACTTGTTTTGCTGATTCCTCCTTTTTCAATTCAGCTTCTGTTTCCAACATTTTGTACTTAAAGGCAAACTTTTCTCTATGCAGCTCTAATTTCAATAGTTCAAGTCTCAGGGCATCCCCCAAAGAACAATGCTGGGTTTGGCAATAGAAATGGCAGGAGGGGTGGCGATCCCAGCAGTAGCATCTGCAATAACCCCAGGGGCATGGTCCCCATTGGAATCCCCCCCTCCCCTCATCAAGAGTATCACCATCAGTCTGGTAATCCACAACGGCAGCTATAAAATCAGCCCTAGACATATCCTAAAAGTCTTATCCTCTCTCTTCACAAGCACTCAGCAGAGCCTCTAAGCTCATTCTAGTCAATTTACCATTTGCAATAGGTTCCATTGTTTGTAGTGATGCCTGTAGTATATGCCACTAAACTTTCAAGTGTAGGTATTTTGTAAGTAGTAAGGTTATACACTGAATTCTAAAACCAGTGATCTCATTGCTCTGCCACCAGTATAAAGACTGGAGGGGGTTATTTTATTATTCTACTGAGCATTTGGTAGGCACCTATATAACAGAATTGTACTTCAAAGCACCACAAGGCTAAATAGGAAGTGTAAGAACACAGGGAACTTTTTTGGAAGAATCACTCTTTGACCTCCGCGACTTAAGATCTGTTCACCATTTCGGTGGTGTCGCGATGGTGCATGCAGGAAGAACGGAGACACTGAGTTCCCCCACTCCGATTGTAACAAAAATCAAAGAAACTGCACACATCTGTTTACTGCGCCACAATTAGATTTAAAAGACTTGAACTTGTTCCAATGTTGAAAAACAATTTATTGATAGCCCTTTTTACGATGACACGTGTTTCAGCACATTCCCTGTGCCCTCCTCAGATCAGGGCAATGTCTATTTTGGTGAGTGCAAGTGATGTAACAAAATTATATAATAAAGGATGAACATATTGTCCAAACGTAACAATTACAGAGAAAGCCCCAATTCGGGCCACACAAAAATATTATAAAGTCATATGTTTGGCACAGTTCGCATAAAAAAAAAAGAAACAAATGAGACATCCGTTTTATGATAAATCAGATCACATCCTGTGACATTACATGAAGGCCATATAGAATTCAATAGACAGCAACAATCAGATAAATTGTAACAGTTGTGTGAGTCAAGGACAATTGTGATTAAAACATACCATTCGGTCGTCGAAATGTCATTGGAAGAGGGTGGAGGTGGGGGTGAGGGGAATTTGAAAGTTTAAAGAGGAGAAAAAAGAGAAAAGAAAACCAAAATTAAAAAAATATAATAAGTAAATCTGCGGGGTTGCATTAAGTATGTAATTGAAGAAACCCCAAGTGGGTAAAACAAGCTTACCCATCGACTGATTTGTCAGCTACACATTAACGTGGTTATCAAATGAGTCCCATCAGACTCTGTACGTCTTCTAAAAAATAGAGGTAAGACATAAAGGTCTATTTTGTGCATGAATAGATCCGTGTGCGCTATTGCATTTCGGCAAATTAGTCAGTCCGTGAGCACGATTGCATTATAGTGCATGTTAGTTAAGGTCACGCCTTGATTACCCCTAGCCGCCTATGCGTTCATTTCCGCGGTGCTCCGACAAACTTGTTTTGTGGTGTGTTAAATTACCTCAAATGTATGCATGTTGTTTCAATCTGTGTGACAGAGCTCTGTCTTAAGCTTTCTTTTGTTAGCGTTATGTACAACGATAAGGATAAGAAAAAATTCATGCGGTTTCACCCGTGTGGCAGCGTATTGGCGTTATACGCAACGGTGAAGATAAGGAGTGAGGGGGGGGATCGATTGCCGCCTGCAGTGCGGACCCATAGCTAATTGGTGCGCTGCTGGGTGGGCTAGACAGCCCCCTATTGCTTACCTGAAAATTTCAAGATTCATGCATCACGCTTCGGGTTTCCAAGATGGGGGTCGCCATACGGTCTCCTTTGTATATAGGATGTTGCTACGGTAATACTTAGTGGTCCTACCTCCATTTCCGTCTTGTAAAAGCTGTCGGCCATGTTTAGGGGCAAAGAACTTTATTATTTTCAGTAGGTACGTACGTGTAGCGAGAATACTTAGGTCCTTCAAAAATACCTTAAGGATTCAATTGACGGATGGTACCGACAGGGCCTCATCACAGATGAGGAAAAAAGATTTCTGTTCATTCCTAAACCGATATTACCAACCATCTACTTCCTTCCCAAGGTGCATAAGGCCTTCTCCACAATCCCAGAAGGAAGACCAATTCTGAGTGGAATAGGTTGGGCCACGGAACCACTATCAGAATACATTGATAACATATTAAGACCCAAAGTTAAACTGGTAAAAGCCTACCTAAAAGATACAACTGCTGCAATACATATCATTGAAAGCATTCGCTGGCAGTTCACATACTATCTCGCCACATGGGATGTTAAGGCCCTCTATCCGTCCATTGGACATGATCTTGCCCTCGACACTGTCGACTACATTTTTAAGGAAGAATCAGCATCGCACTTCCCGTCCGTTTGCATGTTAAAAGAAATGCTCATGGCCACCCTAGATAACAGCATTTTTACCTTCAAACAGAAACGGGGGGTAGCCATGGGGGTTAAATATGCACCCGCATTAGCAAACCTGGTAATGGGCATGTTTGAGGACCTGCTAATCTATACCACAGAGACTTACAACAGACACATCATCAAATGGACTCGATACATTGATGACGTTTTTCTCGTATGGAGCGGGACACCACAAGAATTGGAAGCCTTCAGACTTCAAATCAACAATAATAAGCTAGGCATTGAATTCACAGGAACTTGCAGTAAGACAGAGATTAATTTCTTGGTTCTGAATGTCTATGTTTCAGGAGAACATCTTAAAACCAGAACATACCAGAAAGAGACAGAAGTAAATTCCACACTATATGCCACCAGTTGCCACCATGAACCGGTAATCAGGAACATCCCAAAAGGGGAGTACATCAGGGCAAGGGGAAACTGTAAAGAACTATCGCATTTTTATGAAGAATGTGAAATATTGTCAAGGAGATTCCAAGCCAGGGGCTATTCAAGAAAGAGCATTGAAACTGTGCATAATAAAGCACAAAAAATACCGAGAATACAGGCCTTGACACAACGGACTAAACCCATTCCATCTGACAAGGTGCAATTTATTACCACATACTGTGCAGACAAGCATGTAATCAAGAAATCTCTTAGAAAATATTGGCATTTACTCAAGTTGGACCCCCATATAGGGGCACTTATACATGACTACCCGTCGATGATCTACAGACGAGCCAACACCCTGAAACAGAGTCTCAGCCTGTCACTACTACCGGAAGAAAGAAAGGAGGCAACTGTGACCTGGCTAAAAGAACTGAGTCCAGGTTTTAGAAAATGTGGCACCTGTACAATGTGAAAACATGCTACACCTATGACAGATGTCTTTAAAGCAGACAATGGACTTCAAATCAGGATACGAGAACAGATAAATTGCAAAAGTAAACATGTCATATATGCAATCATCTGCACTTGCAAGAAAATCTACATTGGTAGTACGATCCGTGAACTTCGCTTCAGGATCAGAGAACACCTGGCAATGATCGGAAGCCAGGACAAGAATCTGCCTCTAGCTGACCATTGGCAGCGCGCCCACCAGATGGACAATAAGCAACATATCAAATTTATTTGTCTAAAAAAAGTGACACTGGGGTGCAGAGGAGGCAATCAGGAACTGTTGCTACGCCAGGAGGAGGCCAAACTCATTAACTTCTTCAGATGTGTGGAAACCGGCCTCAACACAGACAATGAAATGTCATATTTCCTATGACTTCTGTAGGCTGCATTATGCATTGAATAGATCGCCAAGGGAACGTTTTAGCACTAAGAATAATGATGTAACGATGCAAATTGGGAATAATGTCTTATGTACAAGAGTTTATGCGTTCAATAATGGAAACTGGTAACTGGAAATTATATGTTTTCAAATATGGTAAATGCACCCATAATTCTTTCATCAAAATAGGACACATACCTGTAATCTAGATAAAATCGTTACGACACACCTAAACCATTGTTTCAATTACGTTTCACGTAGGAACACAAGTGCCCCCCAAAGAGCCAGCAACACTCTCATTATTATATGAGGAACGCTAGACTCAGTGCTATGAAATAGTCTACATGGCATTTGCATGACTGCCCTGACTCTTGAGCCGCACAAGACTACATCTCCCAGAATGCATTTGGAAGAGCTAACACTCCTCTGGGAGCTATTCCAGATAAGTTGCATATGGATTAACCTTGTCGCATTAGTAATAATCGAGACACTGTAATCAGGTCATGAAATGAGACAATTGATTTCTTAATTTACCATAGGAACGTATTTTTGAAGGACCTAAGTATTCTCGCTACACGTACGTACCTACTGAAAATAATAAAGTTCTTTGCCCCTAAACATGGCCGACAGCTTTTACAAGACGGAAATGGAGGTAGGACCACTAAGTATTACCATAGCAACATCCTATATACAAAGGAGACCATATGGCGACTTCCATCTTGGAAACCCGACGCATGATGCATGAATCTTGAAATTTTCAGGTAAGCCCTACGGGGCTGTCTAGCCCACCCAGCAGCGCACCAATTAGCTAAGAGTCCGCACTGCAGACTGCAATCGATCCCCCCCTCACTCATTATCTTCACTGTTGCGTATAACACCAATACGCTGCCACACGGGTGAAACCACATTACTTTGTTCTTATCCTTATCGTTGTACATAACGCTAACAAAAGAAAGCTTAAGACAGAGCTCTGTCACACGGATTGAAACAACATGCATACATTTGAGGTAATTTAACACACGACAAAACAAGTTTGTCGGAGCACCACGGAAATGAACGCATAGGCGGCTAGGGGTAATCAAGGCGTGACCTTAACTAACATGCACTATAATGCAATCGTGCTCACGGACTGACTAATTTGCCGAAATGCAATAGCGCACACGGATCTATTCATGCACAAAATAGACCTTTATGTCTTACCTCTATTTTTTAGAAGACGTACAGAGTCTGATGGGACTCATTTGATAACCACGTTAATGTGTAGCTGATGAATCAGTGGATGGGTAAGCTTGTTTTACCCACTTGGGGTTTCGTCAATTACATACTTAATGCAACCCCGCAGATTTACTTATTATATTTTTTTAATTTTGGTTTTCTTTTCTCTTTTTTCTCCTCTTTAAACTTTCAAATACCCCTCACCCCCACCTCCACCCTCTTCCAATGAAATTTCGACGACCGAATGGTATGTTTTAATCACAATTGTCCTTGACTCACACAACTGTTTCAATTTATCTGATTGTTGCTGTCTATTGAATTCTATATGGCCTTCATGTAATGTCACGGGATGTGATCTGATTTATCATAAAACGGATGTCTCATTTGTTTCTTTTTTTTTATGCGAACTGTGCCAAACATATGACTTTATAATATTTTTGTGTGGCCCTAATTGGGGCTTTCTCTGTAATTGTTACGTTTGGACAATATGTTCATCCTTTATTATATAATTTTGTTACATCACTTGCACTCACCAAAAAAGACATTGCCCTGATCTGAGGAGGGAACAGGGAATGTGCCGAAACACGTGTCATCGTAAAAAGGGCTATCAATAAATTATTTTTCAACATGGGAACAAGTTCAAGTCTTTTAAATCTAATTGTGGCGCAGTAAACAGATGTGTGCAGTTTCTTTCTTTGACTAAATAGGAAGTGAACAGGGGAAAGAATAACAATGACAAAAGCAGTAAATTACAGTTGTGGTCCTAGGTGGCATTCGGACGTGCAAGTGCAGTGAGGAGAAGTGCAGAAGATAGGGATGGAAGGAGGGGGGAGCAGAGGAGTGGATAAGTGCTGGTAGAGGACCAAGAGGGAAGTGCTGAGGGGAGCCAGGAGGCGAACCTCTGGTTAAGCGCTAGTACAGGCAACCCCAAGGGTGGCATGCCGAGCCGCCAGACTGTGGCCCGCAAGGGCAGTGCAGTGGGGAGGAGGGTGCTGGTATTGACTGGGAAGAAGGGCCTGGAGTTCTGTGAAATACATGAGGATCAGGCCACCAGTCACAGCAGCAGAGGAGGGATGAACAGGGAAGGGAAAGAAGGAAAAGGGTAGGGAAAGCAGAGTTTGAGCAGTTATCTGCACTTCTGCCCACCATGTACTTGGGGTAGAGGCACAGAGCACCCCAGCTCAAGGGAGGTGATGCAGGCTGGTTCTTAGGTACGGTGAATCCCCAAGCACCCCACAATGGAATGTCCACACATTATGTTAGATGATGACACAGTCCTTTTATTAAAGGATCAAAAGTCAGGTAGATATACACAAATAAATTAAACTCACTTTGTACTAGAA
Source organism: Ambystoma mexicanum (assembly GCF_040938575.1). Classification (NCBI taxonomy): domain Eukaryota; kingdom Metazoa; phylum Chordata; class Amphibia; order Caudata; family Ambystomatidae; genus Ambystoma; species Ambystoma mexicanum. Next base: position 189,864,568 of record NC_090928.1, on the reverse strand, counting down.
ATCTATACAGATAACTTATAATAATAATATATAATATATAAATACATATCCTTTAAAATCATTTGTAATGCACCAACCGCTGACAGGACAGTTATATAAAACCAATAAAATTATTATGCAAGGGTTACCTTCATGAAAACATTACTGTGTTTGTAACTGGATGAATCCTGAGGATGGAAGATGCTCTTCCTCGTCACAGTACCTTGAGTGCCTTGGCAGTAGAAGTGGTGGACTTTCTTGGCTTTACTCAACAAGATGCCTCGAGGGTGGACCCCCTTTGGAAGAAAGAGTCACTGGGATGTCTTTGTGGAGCAGAGGGAGGGAACCAACAGTGTTGGAAAGGCAGCAATACAGGTCTGTCGCGGTGGTCTCTGATGTCGGGTTGCTACGGTGGCTGTGGATGTCCCACGAAGATTAAACCAACTGTGGACCTCAGCAAGGCTTGGCTGAATGATATGATCTTTGGTGGTTATGGATGACTTTCAGTGGCGACAGGTGCAGTGGCAGAATTAGGTGTTGGGTTTTCGGATTTCGCGGTTCACTGTCCTTCACCAGCGAGCACTCCTCTGCAAGCAGCTACCCTGGATATTCTCCGGTGTGGAAAAGTGGATAGATGTCATGGTAGCAGTATACCTTGAAGGATTCTTAAGTTATTTGGAACTTTGGCAGCACCGGGTGTCAGGCAACACTCTGCCAGTGCACCCCCTCTTTCAGGCGATACTCAACAGCTTGGCTTCCAGAGGTCACTAACACTCCTCCGACCCTGGGTGACACAAATGGACATCTTGGCTTCAAGCTGTCCAGACACTCCTCTTCTGGACCTATGAAGATCCCCTCTCCATACGGCAGACACACAGGACTGGCTTCCAGGACACATTGGTTGAAGAGCAGCTATTGTACAATGTCCCCTCACAGCTAAGGGAAGAGGTCACCTATCCAGGCCCTCTCTGGTTCAGTCTTGTGTAAGCACAGCAGCCTTTGGATTTCGGTGAAGAGTTGCAGCTGCAGACTTCTTGCTCCAGCCGGACTCCAGGATACAAGCTTAAAATGACTTCAGCTTCTTCCTTCCGGTTTTTTGTTTCGGCTACTGACAAGGAGGTGAGTGTGAGGTTCCCTGTTATACAAAACACTCTCCATTAACTCAGACGGAGCCAGCATCAGCCAGCTGATCACACACAAGTACATTCATGCGGGCAGTACCCAAACAGGCTCTCAGACATTCAGGTCATTCACCCAAAACCTGACACCCATAACACAGGATGTGGATCGGAGGCAACTCCCCAGTCTTTCAGTGTACTACACTGCATTCATTCTAGTTTCAGTCAGTGCTGATTCGGGCATTGTGTCACATAACCAAAACCAGACACCCACAAAACAGAATGGATATTGACTGCTTGCTCAATTCATGCAGTCTCCACCCCAAGAGTATACCCACAACAAGCAGCCCCTGAGAAAGCTCCACTCAGTCTTGCAGGAGACAGACACAGAGCCATATATGGTGCTTCCACCTAACAGTCATTCAGGGGAGGGGAAGAGAGCCTGGGCTTCTCAGGAATTTGAGAAACAAGGGAGAAAGGCAAAGGAAACCAAGAGGCTACAATGGTCATCTTGCATTTGTGTAGGAATGAATTGCTTTCTGTGGCAGTGCCTGGGTATCCCAAAATGGAGGATACTTAGAGCCACTGTCAAGTCAGCATGTAGATACCACCAGCCCATACCCTGCTCTGTGGACAACACACATGTGCCAGAAAACATACACTAGGGGTACAAGGGTCTACCCCTACCCATGGGTGCTCTAGGGTATCCCATTGGTACTGTTCACCAAAAGGTAAAAATGAAGGGTTGATATGCCTTGGGTCCAAACTGAACCCCATAAAAAATAAGAACCACCAATCAAGGTGTTGGTTGACAATTCTTCAAATATCTTACCCAGGTGTGATGTTCTCATTCTTGTCAACCCAGAACAGGAGAGTAGTATGTGATGTAAAGTTTCTCTAGAGCCTTCTATATTACAATGGGGGTCATTAGCACCATGGCTGCCTCCAAACTCGTGTTTTGGTACGGGTAGTCAGAATGGGGATTTACCGGGTCATTCCAACCTTGGAGGACCCGGTAGGTCCGCATTCTGGAATCCATTCCCATTTGAGCCTCCATAGGCCTCAATGGGAATGGGGAAGGAGCTAATAAAGGGCCCGCAAATAGCGGGCCCGTTATTAGCTCCATGGTCCCTTAAAGGGTCCCGCTAAGGACGGCTGGTTAGACCAGCCGGTCCTGGTGGGACCCGCTAAGGGACCTCAGAATGTGGCGGTAGGGGGTTAATGGCACCGGCATCCTGCCGGTGCCGTTAACCGCCTACCGCTATACTGGGAGTGACCTCCAATGTCTACAATTAAAATCCCGTCCCTTGCATTGCTTCCTATTAATTAAAACCTCCTTAGTCAAATACACGTTCAATCTAAAATGCAAGAACTGGAGTCTATAATAGCCACATGGGAACCGGCTAATATATTTCGGCAGAATGTTGTACGCTCTATTCTCTGCCCCACATTTATGACAACTTTTGAGTTGCAATCACTGGGTTGTGGTTTCGGCCCAGTCTTTCCTCCACAATTTGATTTTTACAGCTTTAGGCTTTATACACAACATGTCGTCGGAGGTACCCAGGTCCGCCAATATTTTTTGGAAAGCTAACCCCCAGTCCACCAATATCAGCTTGCTGTGATTAGCAAGGGTCTCCTTTAAGATCTCAAAGAGCCTTACTGGTGCCTGGACAAGCATTTCCTGTGTAAAGAGAGAGACTTTAATACAACTATAGCATATGACGATATAAGGCCTAGTTCGTACCTTATAGCATGTATAGAAGTCCCAAGTGGAAGAGATAAAATCTGCTTCCAGAATAAGCTTTCCAACTTACTACATACCCCATGCGCTGTTGAAAAAAGGACCTCTGATCCATAAGTCAAAATTGCCACTGCCTTCATCTGTAAAAAGACAATACCAGTTCCATCGAAAAATGAAAAAATCTCTTCATTATCATTGAACCCTGAGCAGCTAGATTTTTGATGTTGGCCTGCAGTTGCACAACCCTAGTTGCGTCGTTCACACTGTTACTCATCAGCATACCCAGAGAGATAAATGATTGTACAGTGTCAATTCAGCCCCCACTAATGGACCAGGTCATAGATTTACCCTGCATCTCTCCCGCCTGACATACAATCAAAGCCTTTGGCTTGGGCACAGTAATCCTCAATCCATTAAGGTCTGCGAATGTTTGAAGGGCCCAGAGACCTATGGGCTAGGCACATGGGCAGTCTGCAAAAAGCAAATGGCCCACAGGTCTCTCACTCAACCTCAGAGAAAATGTGTTTAGGTTGCTTAATGCATCAGGCAAATCAGATATGAATAAGCTAAAAAGGGCTGGAGCCAACGGGAACCCTTGTTTTAGTCCTTGCCCAGTGTTTATAGGTCGCGTTAGCCACCCCAAGCTATCCAATCGTACCCTGAATGAAGTGTTTGTGTAGAAAGCGCAAATTTCCTCCAAAAATCCCATTGGGCGGTATTGTATGATTTGACCACATCCAAAAGTTTGCATGGACAAAAAGTCCTCAAAATGCTACCACCAAAGGTTCGAACACCAAACGTTTGATCCTTTGGTGGTAGCATTATAGGTAAGTATAAAAAAAAAGACTGCGGGGGCTGCAGGGGTGTCTGTCACGCCTCTCCGGAGACCGTGGTCACTGTGGCATCGTTGGTCCCATAGGCGGATTTCGGCCATTTTTACTACCAAGATGGCCGCCGCTACGGAAGGTGTGGGTCTAGATGTTGAACAACCCAGCGCCGAGGAAGGACCGCCCTCCTGCTCGAGATTCAGTTCATATGTTCCTGTCAGACGTTGCTACTCTTCATTGACAATGCTACACTCGACCCTCTCTCCTGGTTCCTTCCCGAAGCAGGGGACTCGAGCTACAATCCGGAAACCGCGGAGCAGTCCGCCAAAGAGTTTCACCCCCTAGTGTTCGGAGCCTTGAGTCCTGTGGTCCAACCCGCCCTCTCGGTGCTTGTTCTTGCCATACCTCCTTATACGTCCCCGTTTTTGATCCCATCAGGTTCTTACCGGAGGACTTCCCTTCCAGCCTGATAGGTCAACCACTCCCTTTTTACAGACGGCTCTCAACCTGCGGTTTCCTGAATCTTCGCCGTCTAGACAACATCACTCCAGCAGCCGCCGACACAGGGTTTTCTCGCTCAGAGGGTTTCCCTGAGGACTTTCCCCTCCTCTAATCTTGACCAAGAGGCAAAGGAAGGGACTTAGGGAGGCCTTCGCATCCACCCCCCTTTGGACATATTCCCTGGGCAAAGAGGAAGCAAGGAAAGGAAGAAAACTATCGGTGAGTTCTTGAGGTAGCGATTCAGTTATTTATATCACTGTTCAGAAAACATATTTATTACAGTGTCCCCCGCAACACCCCAATCACTATACTGTGTGGTACAGTGAGCGGGGGTGTCTCTTTGCTGGAGTTCACCCTCAGCAAAGAGACGCCGTGAACCTTGGCAATTACAAGATGCCAAGGTGATGCTCAATTGGTCAGGGGACCCACTTAGTTAGTCCTCTTTCCTGTCTAAGTCCAATGCCTCCGACAACCAACCCCAAACTCCCTTCTCTTCTGGCATGCAGCTTTCTATCTTCTTACGCTCAAGTGTTCTCTGTGGTCCCTCCAGGCCTCCTATAGTTATTTTGTAGGATAGACCTTTATTACAACTAGAGGTCTGAGTCGACTTCCCACCTCGTAAGTTATTCACCAAAGGACCACACTGCGTGTTAGGTTGCACCTCGCTAACCGTTGAAAGTTTAACAACCTTGCTGCTATTGTTTATGGGGCTATTCGTGCAAACGCACTCCCCCTTTGTGTTCATTTCAAACTCACGCAGATCGAACCCCAGTGGTAGGAGCCATAATGATATGATGTGATATGGCATTTATAACGCGCCTATACACAAGTGTTTCAAGGTGCAAGCCATGATGCCTCTTCCAAAAGCATTGCTTTCACCAAGTTAGAAGACAAGTGTAATATTACTCTAAGCAGGCCTCATTTTGGAACTCTACCAGCTTAATGTCACCAGAATTGATTGGCCTAAACCACCCCACATTGTGCAGGGGCTGCATCACATTGCTCTTGTTTTACACTAGGCCATTGGTGCTTTCAAACAACCTTTCTAACCGTGCACAACAAATATTGCTTTTGACCACCTTGGAGGACAAACTTTGCAGGACAGGAGGAGCCTTTCCTATAACTCTGGCGTTTATATTAGGCTCGCTCAAAAGTATAATAGCTTGAAGAGTAGCCTGTCATCTCTGTACCAGTATTAAGAATGATGAATTTGATTTTCCCTGCTCTGAAACGAGTGGTCCCCAACAGGACATTCACTTCCTTTCATACCAAGGAGGGGTGTTAGTACCAAGTTGGCACATTACATTACAAAGAGGTGTTGGTCTCTGGTCTCCATTGTCACTTCCTGCACCGGAAGCATTCCCTGAGGACTGCTAATTAACATTCGTCAGTATCAGCCGCCACCAGCAAGGTGTAACAATGGAGATGCAAATGCATGGGCCCTTGAAATGCTAATCAAGCTGCCCACGCCCAGAGGATTTTGATGGAGCCACAGCTGTCATCAGCTACACATGACAGGGGAGGGTGGCACTTGTAAGCTGCGTCCTTCCAGAGTACGACTATTTTTCTGCTGTGCAGTGAGCATGGAAAATATGTGCAGTAATGGCCCCACCTATTTTCTGGAGGTTGATCTCCCATCATTCATTCTTTTTAAGTAAACATAAATCAAAAAGCCCAGGGGAGCGCACTCTCCCTGTGCAATTGGCCGAATTCATCACAGCCCTCCTTTTCTACTATACCTCCTAGAGACTGGCCAGGACTGTGCAGTGCAGCACCCCCCTTTCTACTTCCTCTTTACATCTGTAGTCACTTTCGTTCTCTGTGCCTAGTGTGCCTCTCTCTGCCAGCCCCTCCCCTCCACTCCTACTTCATGGCTCATGCACTTATCACTATCAGAAACGCTGTCGAGCACGTATGATTGACTAATTGTCTTGTTCATCTTACCCTATGCCCCCCATTCGAGCTTCTCTTTTTATGTATAACTCTTGCATTATTGAAACGACCGTCAGGTACAAACAATAATTATGTCATATGTTGTGATCAGTTTGTATTCCTCTTTGTTCTATATTGTACCTCCAAATACATAACACTAGCCCATTCTGAAAGTTCCAATGCCTATTAAGAATGCCAATTCTGTTTGCTTATCTACTCTCCCTCCCTGCGTCCGAGCGCTTTTAAACGCTTAAGTGTATAGGCACGATATAAATGACCAATAAATAAATAAATAAATAAATACATTAAAAGTATCTGCAAATCTCAACTAAGCCGCTGCCCTGAACTAACTTGTTTGAGCCAGTTCAGCCCCAGCCTTCCTCAGAGGTGAATTTATTATGTAATTCTAGCATGACCTCGCAGCACCGTGGACAAGTGCCCATCACTACTAGTAGGGACTGGCATATCGTGACTCACTAGGTTACGTCACCAGGCCAAGACTTGACTATTCCTGGAAGCCTTTTCCCTCTGTCCAAACAGGTTGACTAATGCTCTTGAAGCTTCTCTGCTTCTCCTTTGAGCCTCCATCTGTCGACCACCGACAGCCCCCGATCTTGCTCTGTATGCCGGGAGCACCGGTTGGCTTTCTTGATGTCACCTCGGCCCAATGCAAGCTGTTAATGAGATGAATAACACGAATGATAGATGGTGAGCTAGAGAGTGCCTACCGTAAGCCCCATGGGTTTCCCAACAGTGGTTGGGCACAGGGGTGCACGTATTCTTCGCCAAAAGCTGAAGAGGTAGATATTCTCGGAAACTTCATAGATGAGGTAAACAAAGCCGTGTGAGGTCTGGGAAAATGTGCCAGGCCCTCAAACACGGCACTGAATAACCTTTGGATGGCTCTGAAATCTTTATTTTCTCTTTTATGGATACATAATCCATATCAGGAAACAAAATGAATGACCGGGGAGGCAACACATGCTTTCGGGACGTAAATTAAATGTGAGAATTAAGGAGAATTAAGGAACTGGGTCTGCAGTTTGCAGCACAACAGGGCTTTTTATGCGGACGGCAGAGAGCCGTAATTTATCGCGCTATAAATGTTTGGCGAATGTGAACGAAGGCGCCCTAATTACCCTCGCCTCGAGCTGCCAGGTCCTTCTAGTCTGACCTGCAGCAGAACAGGGTGCTCCATCTTCCCCCTAAGCTTGTGCTTGGCACGAAAACGGCCTATTTAACGATCATCCAATTAAAATAAGGGGGCGCTCTTTGTGATGGCCCAGTGCTCAGCAATGGAAGGGTCGCATTTTCAGCTGTGTTACCTGGGCAACATTGTGCAGCCTTCAGTTCTGCTGCTTAGGCTTTCAGCCCGTTCGCTCGGCCACTGCCAAATTGCACTTATCTAACCAGTCCCTTTTATGACGCAAGAGCAATTGACCGCAGAAGGGTCTATTCTGCGAACCTCGGTCGGTCACCAGCTCATCTTGAGCAAACGGCAGTGGCTTCGGCGAGTTAAGATGAGGCCTAGTCGAACTCCGTCGCGGTATGCTCTTTTTTTGTTTTTGGGCCGTTATTCGGTGCACGACTCCTGCAACAGCTTATCATGCAGCAGCGATCCCCATCTTTTCTTCTGTATCACAGGGGGCAATAAGGATGCCAAGCACGAAGAAGGTTGACTCCATGTGTCTCCATGGCAACACACCAAGCGCCCTTTCTTGAGCTTCTTATGGTGGATGGGGCCATGGCATTGCGAGTCAGTTCTGTGCAACCAATCGATGGGGAAAGGAAGCAAGAAAAACAAATAGAGCAAACAACCCCACTACTGTTTCATTCAAACAACGTGAAACACATTTTAATGGCGTGGAAACAATCCTGAATGCAACGTGTCCAGCGTTTCGTGCAGTCAGGCAGGCACCAGAAATACAAGTAAACACGTTATTCTAAATGCAGGCTCTTCCGAGATATTTTCAAAATACAATTTTGCTGCAATATGGCCAAATTGAAGTCTATGTGCTTTTTTTAGTGAAAGTTTTCCCTTTCATTATATCTATATAAAGACCCAGCTGAAGTCTGCCTATCAAAGGAGGTTTTTTTTCTTCTGAAAACATCTGGCAAGCCTGTGGTTGCAGAACCTAAGCGAGGTTCTGCAACCAGTGGCTCTCCAGATGTTTTCAACTACAACTCCCATGATCCCTTGGTATTGACTATGCTGGCTAGGGCTGATGAGATCTGAACAGACAAAGCTTGAAGACGCCTATCATTAATCATATCTTTAATGATAGAATTGGCCATCCATGTCACTATCAGTGCACACCACAACCCTACACCTAAACATAACATCAAATATTGACTGCCCCTACAGGTTTTCCATGCTCATTTTCAGAACTATGATGTGACAAAAAATGGCAATGTTTGCCGTGTAATTAAGTTTTTTTTCTAAATCGGCTTAAAAGGTTAGATTATAAAGTTATTTAGAAGAAGCCTGGTCTCAAGTAGCACGATACTGATTCTATTACTAATGCACTCCAAAAGTGTCAGTCAATGATGGGCTCTCTCGTCTCTCGCCGTTTCAAAATACAGTTGTTCATACATACCCCCACCACATCTGGCTGCAGGTGAAGGAGCAGCAGAGTCATATCAGTCCACAACTCCCACATTCCACAATACTGTCAGACCACGTCACTGAGGGCACGATTCATGGAATAAATATGTGCCGAAAACGGGGCATATGCGCGCAAAACGCGCGCAAGCGGCCGTTTTCTGATTCATGGAACACATTGCACTTGGCTTACCTGAGCCCTGTGTGTAATCCGCGCCGGTACAACACCTCTCTGCGACACCACGAGACGCCCAGTGAAGGCGCACATCGTCCAGCGCACAAACCTAAAAAGGGGGCGGAACACGTGGAATTGGGAACAACAAGTGTAACTGTGGGCGTTACATGGGAAGTACCGCCGTAAAATACACGCAACGCCCACATGAGCGATAACAACACATATTCATGGAATTGAACAGGGCTCTCCTGCGCACAGGAAATGACGAGCTAATCCAGAAACATGTCCGCCAAGCGAAAGTAGTTGTAACAGTCACCGCACACGTAAAAAACAATGCATATAAAGCGTGCGCAAACATAAACGCGCATATACAGCTACGATGAATGTACCATTCCTCGCAGCAGTGATTGTGGGACACCGCAGGAGGAGGAGGAGGATAGCCAGGCCCTGCATTTTTTTTTACCCAGGACCAGCCTTTTTGGTATGCTTGATGACCAGGTCTATGGCAGGTATAGGTTTCCACCTCATATCATCCTAGACCTGGTCACTGAGTGGGAGGATGACCTCCCATCACCCACCCTGTGCTCCCAAGCACTGAGCCCTTTGGAAAAGGTCTCAATATACTGCATTTTTTGCCCACTGGGTCATTTCAGTGGACAACTGCCATAGTTGGGGGATGTTTCAAAGCCCACGCAGTCACGCTGCCTACACCAGATGTTGGCAATCATGACTGCACGCCCCTCAGTCCGCAGGCACATATACATGCCCAGAACACCCACATAAAGGCAAGCCGTGGTCCAGGAATTTTATGGGGTGGCACACTTCCCCAAAGTGCTTGGTGCCATCGATTGCATCCATGTGGCCCTACATCCACCTAGGGCCACAGAGCACATCTATCGCAGTAGAAAGCACTGGCATTCCATCAACGTGCAGGCTGTATTGATGCCAAGGGAATCATTACCTCTGTATATGCCAACTATCCAGAGTCCACACATGATATTTTCATATTCAGAATGTCACCCTTTCACCGGGACCTGGAAGCTGGAAGGCATGGCAAAACATGGCTAATTGGTGGGTATAAATGCCTGTGCACATGCATGCATGTTAGACACAGACAAATAGACAAAGCCAACTAATGACAACCATTCTCATCTCGCAAAGGGGCAGTGCCTACCCTCTGAGCTGTTACATTATGACGCCAATACGGAACCCCACCACACCACCCCAGGTAAGATACAACACAGCCCATATTGCAACTAGGGCCATAGTGGAGCTCACATTCGGAGTGCTAAAGTCACGCTTCCGCTTCTTTGATCACTCCGGTGGACAGCTACTATATGCACCACCAGTAGTGTGCAGGATCATTGTGGCAGCATGTGTCCTGCACAACTTTGCAATACGGCGTGGTGTACCGGTTGACATGGTGGTGTCCCCACATCCCCAACCACATGCCTGGCCGCTGCGCATGGGAGGGGAAAGGGCCCGTGGCAAGGCAGCCCGTACCCAGCTTGTGGCGCAATTTTTCACCTAAAATCCCACACCTGCGGAGTGCACACAGGCCTGGCACATTCCAGGTGACAATCTATGATGACAAAGGGACAATCAACTGTCCCAACCTTACCACCCTGAGAATGTGTCCTTGGAAGTGCTACATTGTCTGCATCCCTAGCTACTTAAACTAAGCCAATCCAGTGTGAACAAAAGGCACACATTGAAGATGCAGTATGCCACTAACCCCATGGAAAACAGCACATCTAAATCCTGATATGTCACCTAAACCCTCCCAAAGTTCATGTCATCCATGCCTTGGCATGCAATGTCAAAAGTGACAAATAAATGGCCAACACATAACGCTGCTGTCAGAAAGTGCAGTTCGACAAATGGAACTAGGTCAGAAATAACTCACTCTGACACATCAAAATGAAATCGTACGCAGGAACATCCATCTTTCAGCATAACCTATCATAAACACAGGACCAAACAGTGATAATGTCAGATACTGACCAATCACAATAGCAGAAGTACCTCAAAGTGACAAAGCTACCACATGGACCCCTTCTATCTTGAGTGTGTCTCTGCTAGCTAAAGGGGGCAGGGTAACGCATACAGCAGGAAGGGCATCAATGATGGAGACAGTCAAGGTAATGCATGAAGATGTAACATGAAAAAATGCACATTAACCAATGTCCACACAAAAAGGTATGCTAACCATGCACTGGACAAACAATCATGAATCGCCACTAGGGGTGTATACACAGGTTGGACTTCAGGCTGACCACAGAACCGATGGAAGGCCAATGCCCCTGTGTAAGTTAGTTTCACATGCTGCCCTCCTTGCAAGCCCATGGAAAGGGGAAGCAGGAGTGGCATATGTGTCTGGACCTTAAGGCACAAACAAGGAGTGTACCAACACGAGACAAGCCTATATATATGGACCCAGCCGGAACACACAGTGGATGCCTTCGGATGCCACACAAAGCAACACACTGTCACATGAATGCACAATAGACAAAAAATTTAAAAAAAACAATAAAAAATAGCCATGGTGGGCAGGGGGGCACCCAGGAGTGAGTAGGTGCAGGGTGCACCTCAACACCCACATCTTTTGATGTTGAGAAAAATAAAAACAAAAAAACCCCTCCATGGGTTCATGTCCTGCACGGCTAGCATGGAGTGGGAGAGCTGTTGATGTTGTCGTCACCCTCTGGTGTAGCATTAGGGGGTGTGCGTGGTAAGGGAGGCTGACCATGTATAGCCCTGGTCTGCTCCTCAATGGCAGAAAGCATTTAGGCCAGAAAGGTTTGATTCTGCATCATGATGGGCCGAAGGTCCGCATGCAGCACCTCACGTGATGCACGGAGTTCCACCTGCATGATGTGACGGGATGCATGGATCTCCACTTGCAAGACCTCACGGGTTGCACTGAGCTCGACAGAGATGTTGTGCGTCACCTGCTCCATCTGCTGTTCTGCCCGTCTACTGTGGGCCAACTTGAGTGCAGCCAGAGTAGATCTGAGGGAGGCATTCTCTTCCCTCAGGGCAGCCCTGTGAGCCTCAGCCTCAGCAGCTATGACTGTGCGCAGAGCCCCCAGTTCAGCCCATCGGTCCCTGTTGCTGGCTGACATGTCCAGCCTGTGCGAGCGGCATGTGGACTTCAATGCCTGCTACTAGAGCTCCATCTGTCTTTCAAGAGGGAGCATGGAATTGGCCACCCTATCCATGCCCTGTGCCAACATCTCACATGATGCCCCCTGTTGCTGTGCACGAGTATACATGGTTTGCTCCTACACAGTATTTCCGAGAGGCACACAGCCACCACATTGCCGGACCTCACACCTACCGGACCCAAGGATACCTGGCCCTTGCTGCGCTGCATTCCTCCCTTGATCAGCTACCCCAGGAACAGCAGCCAATACTGTGGAGCGTGACCCTGCAGCCATAACCACCATAGACGGACATACTAACACTGACTGGCCCCATGAGGGCTCTACCCCCCGGCCGGTGTTTGGGACAGAACAGCATCCACAGATGAATCATTCACCTGCGATAGCAATGAGGGTTCCATGTCTGATTCAGCACCAGAGGTATAGGCGTCCTCAGAGGTTTACTAAGAGACACCCCGGGCCAGGATGGTCTGTTGCACTCATGGGCTACCACACCACGTCCTCCAATGTTGCCTGGTTGGAGCTGAGAACACATTTCCTCCTCCACCATCTCCTCCTCCTCCACCTCCTCCTCTACTGCATCCAGTTCCTCATCACCTGCACAAACGCAAAAAAGAGACCTGAATACACATGTCAATAGCTTAGAACACACACATAGGCATTACAATGTTGTCAGCCAACAAATTAACCTGCCATGTCACACATGACACAAACTCAGGCACGCATGCAGTGTCAATGAAATGGAAGGGGAGCCTGAAAGCAGACATGGATGCGTTTCAAAGTGCAAAAAAATACATGTACTGCATGGTGCATAGCACCTGCATCACACACAAGCATATCACTGGCATAGTCCTTCCACAAAGATAAGATGGCTGATGCCAATACACAGATGGCACGTAGCACAGCCATGCCAAAATGGTCAACCAGCCTCAGATGGAAGTTGAAAACTACTGTCCATGAGCCATGTACAATGCATGTCAGACCGTGTTGTAGCAGACAGTGTGGGCAGGTGGTAAGTGCATTGTCTCAGTCATCTGGGACTACAGCAGGGGAGAGGAGGACAGACAGCACAACACATGAGGAAGCATCAGAAGTGCCTCCAGACCCGGAGAAGCTACACCTCCAGTTACATTGAGGCAGGGAGGGAGGGCCCAGCTCAACACAGACAGGAACCACAAACTAATTTCTTTGAGGAGCAACTCGCCCTGAGGCAGCATGAAAGGGATGATCAAAGACCATGATAAGGAAGTAAATACTGGAGGTGGAGTAGAAGGAATTTCTGGCCCTGGACACATAGGGACCTGCTGAGAATGCACAGGGGTCAGGAATGAACACTCATAGCCACTATGAGCCTGTGCCATCATCACAGTCCTAGGCAGATACCTTGCACCAAGCCTAAAGGACTTTCCCCACAGTCCAGGTCTGGCAGAGTTGCAGAGGGAAGAGTGTTGAATCTCAGAAATCCTGCTAAAGCCTGTTGCAGTAGTCCACCATAGGAATTACCAGTCCTTTGGAGACAGTGAGCTGCTGGGGGATGGAGGGGAAAGGAAGAATGCCTCTGAGGATGAGTAGCTTGCAGGGTGACCTCACAGAGACGTCAGTCATGTGACGATAGAAGGCGAGTGTTGAGTGGAATATCATCACAGGCTATCCGCAACCACAGGTTGGAGCAACAATATGGCAAAGAGAGGCTGGACAGAGAGTGTCATGGAAGGAAGGAGCAGGTGTGGTGTTGAGGATTGGCTCTGTGTGGAGCACATGGTTTGTATGCAGTCTGCATGACAACAAGCACGTATAAGTTGCACGTCACATGGGTCACACATGGCAGTCATGTCAATGTAGCCTGAACTTGCAGACAATCATAACACATCACCCAAGCAACATACACATGGGCTGGACACACACACATCACCACTCACAGGACATTGCCTCATACATTGGCAGGTCTTCCAAGCCTTGGACCTGTTCCACTGTAATGAAATCACTAGCGCTCTCCTCAAGTCCAGTGAGTTCATTGTGCTCTGCTGCTGACCCACCACCAGTCACCTTAGTAGAGGCAAACTTGGCAGTCAGCTTGCCTTTTGCTCAGCGCCAGAGGTCACTCCAGCGCTTCACAACATCACCAGCTGTGCACAACCCATGGCGCAAGGCGCTAATACGGTCCGCAAGGAACTGCCAGTGGGCCATACGCTGAGCAGGATATGTGTGCTCCTTGCCTGCACCAGCATGTCACAACCATGATCCAATATGTAGTCTACGAGCGTGTCCAGATCCTCATCACAGAAACTCTTCTTTCTCGACATGTGGGATTGCTGTGCCGTGTCTGGGGTCCCAGACTGTACCACTAGAGCACGCTTCTGCCTCTTGTGAGGTGGTGCAGACCCTGACTGGCTTGTACCGCTCTGGTGAGTAGGGGCTGGAGTACAGGTGGACTGGCCTATGGAATCAGCCACTGATGTTACTACAGAAGGTCGGCTTGCAGGTATCGGTAGCTGGGTGCTGTTGCCAGGATCCTGCACCGCATGTGACTTGGCCTTCAGGACATGGAAATCGGCCATTGAGTCACTGTGTGCCTGGGCTGGGACCACTACAGTCAGGGCCGGCTGACCCTGAGCCTGGGTGGTAGAAGCCGCAGCTGCCCCTGAAGCTTCCACACCCTTGCTGCTCTGGACAGCAGATGGCACTGCTTGTCCGGGACCATGGGTGCTGAGGATGTCAGCAGCAGATGCATCTCCCTGTCCCGGTTGGGTGGGGGGCATAGCTATCCCTGCATGGGCCTGGCCACCTTGCCCACGTGGACCACCTTGGCCAGCTTTACCACCCGGGCCACGTCGCCCACCTTGGCCTGCTTGGCCACCTTAGCCACGTCGCCTACCTTGGCCACCTCTGGCAGGTCGCCCAACTTTGCCTCCCTTCCCTCTTGTTGCCCTCCCAGTCATGGCACTGATGGACTAGCACAGTGGGAGGTGCACCCAACAATTGTCCTGGGAAATTGGAGTGAGGGGGCAGGGTACGTGATGGAAAACGTACCACTGTGCTCCAGCAAGGCTCTATGTGACCCCTGGGGAAAAAATAACAGGCTGTGTAACGCTCAGCCACCCCAAAAACAACAATCAATGTGTATGCAACCCCTTGGTAGTCCTTGTGTGAGTAAAAAATATCCTGCAGTACGCTGTGGCACCCAGCAACAAAAAAAATGCATACGCGAGGAACAAGTAGGCTACTATGAACTCGAAAATGGGGTACGCAACACACAGGGGCAACCACAGTGGGAAAATGCATGTACGACTCACTGTCTGCCTCGTAGAATGAAAACAATCAAATGTGAGTGTGTGCGTAGGCAACTTCCCCGCCAAAACAAGAAGTAAGCACTGCAACAGTAAACAAGAAGTACACACTGCTACAGTAGTGAACTAATCGCTTGTGAACCCACAAAAATATGAAATTCATGCGTCCGTCCCCAGGTAAAGCATGTACATTGCACTGTCGCCCTACGCACACCTTTATCCCATACTGAAAACTGTTAAGGGAACTTTTTCAATTATATCACTTAGTAACCTCCGCAACCTCTTTTTTGCAGATTTGCACTGTCGCATTGGTGTGTCAAAGAAAACGGAGACTTTGAGTTCCCCTACTCCGTTTGTCAAACTGGAAAGGAAATGCTTTGATCACACCTTATTACTGCGCCAAACAAATGATGCTAATTCCAAAAGTATTTAATGGTGAGTTCAATTGATGGCCCTTTATGATAACACGTGGTTCGGCAATGTGCCTTTCTCAAATCGGCATATCCAGTGGTGTCACTCTTAACCCTTAGGGTAGTTTTAAATTGTCTCCCGTCCCGCGTCGATGTAAAATGGTAGTTGCTACCATTTTACATTGATGCGGGATGCGAGACAAATCATTGCAGTTGGGATTTATCCCAGTAATATTCTACAATTTAAAACTACCCCAACGGTTAAGATTGACACTACTGGATATGCCCTGATTTGAGAAAGGCTCATTGCCAAACACGTGTTATCATAAAGGGCCATCAATTAAACTCAACAACCATTAAATACTTTTGGAATTAGCATCATTTGTTTGGCGCAGTAATACGGTGTGATCAAAGCATTTCCTTTCCAGTTTATCCCATACTGAACAGCAACGGCCAACACACAGTGCACGTCACGTAACTTACGCACTTAGGGCCTTTCCTCTGATTACACGCTGACGCACTGTTTCTGCACGTGCAGAGTCACTCTGTTTCCGGCTGGCCACGTGAAAGAACATGGAAGACCCACGCTCCTGCCTACAAGGCTATCTACCTGCCTCCAACTACCCCAAGATGACTCCTAGAGCCATCTGCAGCTGCCAGCCCACTCTGGGCGCCTGCCGCCCACGTGCCCTGCATTTTGGTGCCTGCTCTGAAGCCATTGCAAGTGATCCTGTTGTTGTGACCACCTCTGCTGATCCTGAAGACTCCCAACTGCTATCCCACCGCTCCACAGCCCAGCCCCAGGACCACCTTGCCCACCCACACCTGCTTCGGGGTTTGCCATGTCCGACTCAACACCATCTGAGGCAAGTGGCAAGCCCCCCAGCAGAGAGGCAGAGGGCTGTCAGCTTCTCATCGAGGGAAGTTGGCACCCTGGTGGAGCAAGTCCTGGGGCATTACGATGCCCCCGTCCAACGCACATCGCAAGACGGCAATGAAGGACAGAAGAGGATCTGGGAGGACATTGTGGGTGCAATCAACGCAGGGGGGCTGGCACCCCGTGACTACCAACATGTCCACAAGCGCTGGGAAGACTTCAGGTCAAGGACCCACAACAATGCCCGGCCCCTCCTCAATGCTGTTGATGATTGAGGGAGGCGCCGGTTCCGGTTGGCCACTGACAGATGAGGGTCCTGGAACGGTTCTACCTAGCGCTGCACCCCCAGGTCTTGGAGTTGGTAGACTGCCTGGAGACAACTGGGAAGTGTTCATGTGTTCTTGTCCACCATAGTGCATGTGCATATTGACATGTGGCTGGAGTGTGCACCTTGGCCTTATGTCTGGCATGCCTCCAGTATAGATGTCTGTTTGCATGTCCCTGACAGTGCTGCAGTTTGTCTATTCAAGCGTGTCCCACATCAATGATGTCTGTGTTGCAATGCGTGATGTGCACCGGCATGTAACAACGTGCACATGTTTGCATACCTGTGTCTGGACTGGGGCTGCGAGAGGTGTGACACATGGGTGCTTATGTCACCATCATGGACATGCATGGTGTACATGTGCGTGTGTCTGAGTAGTGAGTGTGTGACTGCTCAACACTCCGGGATGTATGTTACTTGAGTTCTTGATTTGTGAGTGCCTCACGCTGCCAATTTGCCCTTGAGTGCACTGTGACGTGATATCTCCATGGCCTGCCTCAAGACTGTCAGGTGATGTGTGTGTATGTCCCATGATGTGTGTGAGCTGAGTACACAATTGTGATCTTGTGTCAGTGCCTTGTCCAAGGATGTGAATGGGGGTCATTACGACCCAGGCGTTAAGGGGTTAACGGCTCCGTAAAAGCTTGCAGCACCGTTAACCCCTTAACGCCTTACTACAAGGTCCCTTTGCGGCTTCCGACCTTAACGGCTGGTCAGGACCAGCCGTTAAGGTAGGGACCCGCAAAGGGACCTTGAAGGTAATTACGGTACCGCAATTTGCAGTACCATAATTACCGCCTTCCCCTTTCCCATTGAGCCCTATGGGGCAAAAATGGGAATGGGGAAGGGCCAATGGTAAATGGGGAATTACTGCCCGCCAACCTTGGAATGGGGTGGTAATTCCCCATTTCACCATGGCGGAATCAGTAAGTTGTAATGAGGGCCAATGTGTGTTGTGAATGATGCCTTGTCGAAGGATGTGAATGTGTGTTGTGAATGACAGACATGTTTGTGAATGAAAGAACTTGTAGGGCTTATTTGCAAAGTTGCTCACACAGGCGACTCCTTACAATCCCTGTTGTTTACCACGTGTTGAAAAAAGTACGTTCACTGATTCGTGTTTGTTTGTCGCTGGTCACTGGATTCGGACCGATATTAAGCCCATACCGTCCAAAAAACCCAGAAAAATCATAAAGGACTCCAGGACTCAGCGCCAATGGTAAAGGTTGTTTAATAGCATGAACTGTATCAGTCGTAGCTATATATAAAGAAAGAAGCCCTCTACTTGATAACGCGTTTCGGCTCCCACGAGCCTTTGTCAAATCAGGGCTATGTCGGTTCAAACAAACATATTATTGTATTGAAGTATTATCATTCATACCACAATTCAAAGTTACATATAGCATGTTAAGTTAGTAGTTTGCAAAAATGGATGCCATTGGTTTAGACAGAGAAACAAGGGTTGGTGAAGGGGAGGATTGAGTGGGTGCAGAAAACATCACAAAAATCACAAAAATGAAAAACAAACATGTATGGAGAAAGAAAATAGAAAAGTACCCATTAGTTCAATTATAAAATTAAAGAGATTCCTGATTTAAAAAACTAAAAAACATATTTGAGAATCCGCTTACCCAATGCAATTGCGAAACAATCCGTATGACTGTTGTCCGATATACAGTAATAGGGACAAATCCCAAAGACAGAAAATCTAGAATTAACGAGTTAAAAATAACCCCAAGTTAGTCTAATAATATGATTGTCAAACAGTCACCCATAGTGATAGTAAGGCAACCTATATCAAATGTGGAGTGGATACCTATACAGGTCCTGGTCCCCATACCTTCTAATACTGTGGGGTAGCTGCTAATATTATACTTTCATAGCCAAATGCTCTAACTTGAACGGTACCAGAATGTGACATAAAAATAAAGAGATGACAATGCTCCATATGATCTAGTGCGCATTTTTTTTTAGTTAGCGCGGCATTCCTGCCCCGAATATTATAAATATAAACACTCGTATTAGCGATCCAATGCACATTAAGTTACAGTTAACACGGCAATCATGCCCGGAACATTACAAATATAAAAATTTATGTTTAGAATTTGAGATGCATCAATGGATATGGACCACATTTTGAGTTAAAAAAAATGTTTCACTTTCATTTTTATTTGGATTTCATTCATCATGATTTTACTGGTTGTATTTTTCTGGGTGTGAGTTTTATGCATGTTAATTAATATATTTCCATATGTTTAAATCCAAGTGGTGTCTTCTCTCAATGATTTGGTGCATGTTTCACTCTTCCTTGACTCTGTTATGTGTCCCTGCTGTTGTGCGATGTTGTTCATGTGTGTGCAAACATGCATGAATGTGTGTTTGGTGATTCCCATGTACTGGGGAACAGGACCAATGGATGGGTGGTGGGGTGCACTGTGGGGGTGCAGCGTGTGGTGGCATTTTTGTGGACATATACTACATTATTGCATGTTAGGGCAATGAGTTGGGGGTGTGGGGACATGAGCCAGGGCCTGCCTGCAGGTTGCTGTCACTGAAGGTGGTGAGGGGCATGAGTCGGGGCCTGCCTGCAGGTTGCCGTCACTGGTGGAGGTGGGGGACATTTGTCGGGGCCTGTCTGCAGGTTGCCGTCACTGGTGGGGGTGGGGGACATGAGTCTGGCCTGCCTGCGGGGTATGGCCACGGTTCTTGGGGGGTCCCTTGTGTTGTGGGCTGCCTGTGGGGTATGGTCACAGCTGGGCTGCCAGTGGAGCATGGACACAGGTGATGGGGGGTTCCCTTGTGGTGTGGGCTGCCTGCGGGGTATGGTCACGGGTGTTGGGGGGGCCCTTGTGGTGTGGGCTGGCTGTGGGGTATGGTCACGGGTGATGGGGCGACCCATCTGGTGTGGGCTGCCTGCAGGGTATGGTAACGGATGGGCTGCATGTGGGGTATGGTCACTTGTGGTGTGGGCTGCCTGCGGGGTATGGTCATGGTGTTGGGGGGCCCTTGTGGTGTGGGCTGCCTGCGGGGTGTGTTCACAGCTGATGGCAGCATGCGTGGCCCTTTCCATGCGATTTGGCTGACGCGAGCAGGGTACGCGATTTCGCTGTGGTGCGGATGCGGTACGCGCGCGCACCTTTCCACGCAATTTGGCTGGTGCGAGCAGGGTACGCAATTTTGCTGTTGTACGCGTGGCCCTTTCCACATGATTTGGCTGTTGCAAGCAGGGTACATGATTTCACTGGGGTTCGGACGAGGTACGCGTGGGCCTTTCCACGCAATTTGGCTGGTGCGAGTGGGGTGAGCCGTTTCGCAGGGGTACGCGCAGCCCTTTATACGCAATTTGGCTGGTGCTAGCGGGGTACGTGATTTCACTGGGGTGCGGATGGGGTACACGCAGTTCTTTATACGCAATTTCGCTGGTGCGAGCGGGGTACGCGATTTTGCTGGGGTGCGGATGGGGTACACGCAGCCCTTTCCACGTGATTTGGCTGGTGCGAGCGGGGTACACTCTGAATTTTCACACGGTTACGATGGGGGGGGGCTGTGTGCTGGGCCATGGATGACGCGGGGCCTTGCACCGTATTGGGCACTTCACTGGCTTTTCATGCTCACGGGGTCGTGTTGGGGTCGTTACTGGCGTTGGTTGCTGTTCATTGCGCCACGGCTACTGATGCCTCGGGAAATCCATGAATACGCATGCCGCACAATTGCTGGTTTGTGCCACGGCTGGCGCACGCATGGCGCATACTCCTTTTCAGCACGCGCGCTTGCACTGCTTCTGCGCTGGATTCTATGAATCGGGCCCTGAGTGTGTCAAAATAGGTTTCCAAGAACATCTCCCCATGTCCAAACCCTTCCCACTCAGACCTGCCAAGCAGTTGTTCAGGGGCGCATCATTACTGAATCCCCCCACTCTCCCACCCACTTTGGCCCCAAAGCATTCCTCATTAGTGCCACTGGCTCTGTCTAAGGGCATCCGGCAGTCCACAGGGATACAACAAATGACAGCACTCATTTTCACATAGAGGAAAACGGGCAAATATTCATACTCTCACAACCTTCTGTAACAAAACATTCTTGTTTTGTTAACCTCCTATGCCTGTAACTGGTCCTTAATACCAGCTACACTTTCTTTCTCACTGACCCAGTGGCACCATGAATCTTCACCAACACAATCCAGAACAGAATCTCACCACCCTGAACTCAGTGCCCTATAACAAATCTAGGCTTCGCAAACTTTACCAGCCAGGTTTCTGATGCGCTCATGATATGCACCACCCCCCTCAGTCACCCATTAAATACCCCCTACCACTATAGGCAGCACTTAGAGGTTACTCGATCGTGACCCATACAAGATTAGTAAACAATATTGGGCCTCATTATGAGTTTGGTAGTGCAGGAAAAAAAGGGCAGCAAAATGGCGGTTATGCAATTCCCACCACTTTACCGCCACCTTCCCCCATGGCAGAGGTTCAAGACTGGTGGTGAAGTGGAGGATTTACCAGAGCTATATCTAAAATTCCCCCTTTTACCTACAAAATCTTCAAAATTACCACTCGCTGTAAAGCCGATGAAATCCCAATGGAGTCTTATCAACTCTAAAAATGGGGATTAACGCTACCTCAGCACCACTCGTAATCCGGCGTTGAATCTGAGGGACAGAGTGCCAGTAACAGTAACCGAGTTTGGTGGAATTTCCCAATGTTGGCTTAGCAGACAGGCACCCTATACAATGATCTACTTAGACATAACAACTCTGTGTACTTGCTAGGTCATGGATAGAATCACGAGCACGCACAAACGGTCATTGTCTGCAAGAGCTAATTTATTGGCAATATGCAGAGGTTGTTATATACAGAGCAATATTAAAAGGTCTGGAAACTTTGGCGTCAAAGAGATGCTTAGAGGAATAAGGGGGGCAGGGGAGAATACGATGATCTAGGGGGAGAGCAATACCAAGGTGTCCAGTATGTACTTACCTGTGAGCCTTAACAGACAAATAACTGCTCACAAACGTTCACTCAACAATTAACTGTTTTTATCATATTCTCTTGATCTATGTGTAGTTTCGCATCATTTGCTAATTTGTGATTTATGATAAATTCAGATATTAAGATAATGATTTGTTTTTTACATTATCTGTAAAATAAAAATAGAAAAGAATCATGCTTCTTCAATGCCTGGTCAGAGTTCATCACTCGTCTGCATCAAAGGAACCTACCTGGCTAACTGAACCCCCAGTCTCCAGATATATAAATGAGCCAGTCTCTAAAATGCACACCACAAGGAAACTATGCGAAGATAATAATGCTAATGATAACATTAATAACAACAGCAATAACAGTAATAATAATATTGGGGTGAGCCAGGAGGCCTATCTGGGTTACTTTCTACACTTGTTCATCAATGGATCACCCTAGCAGCTGTTCAACTGATGAACTAACAACACACAGGCAGTTAATCTAGCAACGACAATGGGGTTGGGGTGCAAAAGAGAACTTGCACCAGGACCTCAGATGAACCTCCAGCCTGACCATTGTCTAGCCCGCCCTCCCCGCCCCCCGAGACAGGTGGGCACAACATGTAAGCAAGCTCATATAAGAGAATTTTTAGGCAATGGCATATCTCACTGGTCTAATCGAAATCTGTGATTCCCAACATGAAAAATAGCGCAGGATTTCCCCCACGTTGCAACCACCACTCTCACGCATCTCTGCCCACTTGCTTCACGATACAGACACAACAGCTTTGAAACTATCCAGATATCATTGTTAGATGCTGGCCGGGTGCAGAGCCCAATGGAAAGCACAAGTTCGTCGTTAAGCATTAACAAACATTAATATAGGAATAAAGCATTCATTCCTGACTTTTGTGTGTGCTAGGACCGGCCATCGGCCGTTACACAGGCATCCGTCCACACGCACACATGCATGCACAGAACACACGCCCGAGACGTGTGATGGCTCCGGTCTCCGGCGCGAACTGCCGGGCACCGCCTTTATTATTCAACCGCGCATGCGCGAGCTCCCTAGAGGCTCGCGCATGCGTATCTCGTGTACTCAGTACACAACATCCCTCCCTTTTCCCAGAAACAAACAATTAACAATTAACTGCAGCAAAAAACAACAATTAACAATTACCTGCAGAAAGACAACCTGGTTCCTTTTTCGGATTTATAACGACCGACTTCCCCGCCTAGGGTGCAGGGTCCATGATAAAGTCTCGGAACCTCTGTGGAAGTCGTCGTCCGGCCCTGCTCGGATATCGTGGTGCCGAGTCACCAGGGGCCTCCGATGTCTCGGGATCTGCAGGTGGAGTTGCTTCCTCTGTCCCTGTCTCTTCCTCTTGTTCCGGGACCTTCCCGCTGATGCCTCGCCACCTGCCGGCTTGATGCGCTTGAAGAATGACACATTTCTGGTGATGGTTCCTCGGGCATTGGCTGCGGTGACCATTGTACCTTTCACGTGTGTTACACCCAGTGGTCGGGTCTCGTAAGTTGTCGACAACTTCCCTTCTGGTCTTCTGTTTCGCAGTAACACGGTATCTCCAACTGCAATCTGTTTTTCGGGCAGTCTTCTCCGTGCTGTTTCATTATCGTTTCTCCATGACCTTTCTAACTGTACTTGGTCATTATCGATCACTCCTGGTTGTCTCCCTTCTGATTCAGGTATGAGTCCTCTTGGTATCCTCTTGAAAAGTGCTTCCACAGGGGCTATTCCAGTTGATCCATGAGGGGTTGTGCGATACTCCCGGAGAAATTCGAATAAATTTCGTCTGAGGTCTTCTCCTTCATTTTCAGATATGCGAAACACCTTGTTCAGTGTGTGCATGAAACGCTCTACTTCCCCATTGGCTCTTGGCCATAGTGGGGTGACTTTTCGGTGTTTTATCCCTCTCTCTTCACAGTATCGAGCAAACGACTGCCCTTGAAAAGGTGACCCATTGTCCGTACATAACTCGATGGGAAAAACGTGGGTAGCAAAAATCTTGTCCATGGCTATGGTGGTGTGGTCGGTGGCCTGGGACTTGACCAGTTCCACCTCTGGATATCGGGACCACTGGTCAGTTACTACTAGGAAGTGCAGTCCTCTTCCGGTAGAGCCAAAGTCGGCATGTACTGTCCCCCAGGGTAAGTCACTCCTTGCCATGGTCTGAATCGGTGGTCCTCTCTCCGCCGGGCTAGTGGCTTGGCACGGGATGCATGCCCTCACAAAATCTTCCACTCTCTTTTCTAATTCGGGGAACCAGACTTTGAGTCTGAGACGTGCCTTCATTCTGGTCATCCCTTGGTGTCCGTTGTGTGCCAGCTGAAGGACCTGCGGCACGAGTGACCTGGGGATCACAATTCGGTGTCCTTTCAGCAGGAGACCATCGGCAGTTACTGACAGTTCATGTTGTGCACTCCAGAACGATTGCAAATCCCTTTGCGTTTCAGCATTCCTCCGGGCATTGTTCATGAGGAGCTCCCTCCATGCACCTGTGGCTACCGCATCTTTCACTCTCAGAAATGCTTCATCTGAGTTCGATTCGTTGGCAATTTCTTGTCTTGTCAAGGCAATGGGAAGTGCGGACCCGACGACCATGTGAATGTTGTCCACACAATTTGCAACCTCCGTAGTATCTCTGGATCGTCCTGTGCTGGGGTGACGAGACAAATAGTCTGCAGGGTTGTGCGTACCAGGGCAGTATACCAGCTTCACCCCGTACTCCATGAGGGATAGCATCCACCTTTCTATTCGAGGTGGCGGTTTGGAAGAAGCGCCAGCCAAAATGGGAAGCAGGGGCTTGTGGTCCATCACCACTACAACAGGTTTCCCCAGGATATATAGTCTAAAATGTTTACAGCCCCATAGTATCGCGAGGGCTTCGCGTTCAATTTGAGAGTATCTTCTCTCTGTGTCTGTGAGTGCCTTGCTGGCGTATGCAATGGGTCGCATGGAACCCTGTTGATCCTCCTGCATAAGAAATGCCCCAAGTCCCACTGGACTGGCATCCACTATAATTTCAGACTCCCGGGCTGGGTTGAAATATGCCATGGTATCTTGTTCAGACAAAGCATCCTTGATGGCCGTGAATGCTCTCTGTTCCTTACCAGTCCACGTCCATGCCACTTCATTCCTAGTGAGCGCTCTCAGGGGTTCAGAAAGGGACGCTAAATCTCGAATAAAACACCCACAATAGTTCACCATTCCTAAAAAGCTGCGGTCTTCTGCCGGGGACGTGGGCGGTGACGCCTCTCGAATGTCTTTCACCTTCTCAGGATCTGGGGATATGCCTCCCGCATGGAAGACGAATCCAAAAAACTCTAGGCTGTCCTTCAGGAATTCGCACTTTTCTTGGTGCAGCGTCAGCCCAAGGCTGTGGAGTCTGTGAAATGTCTTTTCCAGACGCTTGATATGCTCTGCTTCCGATTTGGCAAAAACTAAGATATCGTCTGACATGTTTATCACTCCTTTTTGTCCGGACAGAGCCCCCCTGATGGCATTTTGGAAGACTTCTGCCGCCGAGGATATTCCAAAACGGAGTCTTTTATATTGATATAGTCCTTCGTGGGTTGTAAAACTCGTAATATATCTAGACTCTGGGTGGAGTTCCAACTGGTGGTAACCTGCTCTCAGGTCTAGTTTCGAAAAGAATTTCGCACCCTGAAGTTCTCCAACAATGTCGTCTAGAGTGGGAGTGAGATGATGTTTTCTTTTTATAGCCAGATTAGGAAGTCTCATGTCTACGCAAATGCGTACAGCTCCCGGCTGCTTGGGCTTTGGGGACACTACAATTGGAGAGACCCATGGGGTGGGTCATTCCACTTTTTCAATGATGTCTCGTTCCACTAAATCTTGCAGCTCCTTTTCCACCTGAGCCCTCAGATGAAACGGTATGCGCCGATGTTTCAGCGCCATTGGTCTAACTGACCCATCAATGTGGAGCCTTATGGGCTCAGCCTTCAGCTTCCCTATGCCTCTGAAGAGCCCCTCGAAGCGTGTCAGCAGGCTGTCCAGATCTGTATGATATACAGCAAAAGTGAAATGAACACGGTTGAGTGCTTCAGATGCCGCGCAGCTCAAAAGAGAGTGCGGGCTTACGCTGGTAACAAAAAACCTCGCTTTGATGCTGTTATGGCCATGGGCCACTGGGGCTACGAATACCCCTTGGATGGGTAGGGGGGTATCCTCACCAAAAGCGTATATTTGAGCCTTAAAAGGGCGACAGGGCTGGTGGGCCTGCAAGTGCGTTGTAATGTCTGTCCACCAGTACGCAGACTGAAGCTCCCGTGTCGATGAGAACTGGAGTGGGAATTTCTCCAATGTCTACCGTACATATGGGTCTTCGCCGAGTTCCGAGGCCATTTGCAATGCTGGAAATGAAGAATACTTCTTCCTCCTCTTCTTCCTCTTCCTCGGCAATGTTTAGGTCCTGCACGTCCTGTTCAATGGATGATATTCCCCTCCCGGTGCGAGCGCCACCTCTACCGGCCTTCTCTGGTCCTCTACTCGCTGCCACGGGCATGGCGGCCCTACACATTCTAGCGTGATGCCCAGGTATTCCACACCTGCCGCATGTTCGTGATTTGGCTGAGCAGTCACCTCTGTGTGGGAGGTCATATCCACAGTAAGAGCACGACTGAGGGGTACCTGATGTCGTGGGTCCTTCTCCCCTCTTTGGTGTCCATCTGGCCTTCCCAGGTGTGAAACGTCCGACTGCAAGTGCCTCCTCCTCGTTCTTGGGATGCGTGGCTGCGTCCATCTTCGATCCTCTGGCCTCCGCCAGTTCATATGCTCTCCCCATGTCTAGGATTTGCCGGAGAGTCAGCCTTGGTTCCCTCAGGACTTGCCTCCTTAGTTTTCCTGAGCAGCATCCTTGCAGCAATTGGTTACGGACCATTTCCTCTTCGTTGACCCACCTGCAGGAGCTCGCTAGGTGTCTCAAACGGGCACAAAACTGGTCCAGTGACTCTTCACTTCATTGTTTTTCTGCCCCCATGACGAACATGTCGAAGTCAACATTCGCTAAGGGTAGGAAGTGATCCCAAAGTGCTTGTTTGACAGCGTCATATGTCTCCACCGGAAAGTCGAGGGAGTCATATATTTTTTGCACTTCAGTGCCTGTGGAGTACATCATGATGGCGATCTTTGCCTCGTCCTCTGTCTCCCCCGAGGCTCTGAACATCATTTCCAGTCTTTTGACCCATCTGAGCCATTTTGGGCCAAGTTTCGATGGGGGCCCCGTGGTATCAAATTCAGGCATGGGAGCCAGAGTGGTGCGCACTCTACGTGGTATTGGGGCAACGGCGCCCTCATCATCTGTTTCTTCACCCATCACAATAGGTACTCACAGTATTTTCTTGGCAAGTTGATGGGTGATCCGGCTCCCAACTGTGACAGAGTCTTCCTGCTGGCTCTTCTGCCACTTCCTGTGTCACAGCCCTGCACCAGCTGGGCTGTGGAGTGTCCAAAAATTGTTGCAGCTGCTTGCAACGGGCAGATGGCGCACGAGCACCCAAAATGGGCCGCAACCACTGCGTGTGTCGTAGTGAGCGAGCGCTCAAAAATGGCCGCCGGCTGTTAGAGCGGGTCCGCGACTGCGGAGTTGTATTCCGTTTCGCTGATGTCGTCAGAAACGGGAAGACAGCTCCGATCCCGCCTCGTCGCCAGTTTTGTGTGTGCTAGGACCGGCCATCGGCCGTTACACAGGCATCCGTCCACACGCACACACGCATGCACAGAACACACGGCGGAGGCGTGTGATGGCTCCGGTCTCCGGCGCGAACTGCCGGGCATCGCCTTTATTATTCAACCGCGCATGCGCGAGCTCCCTAGAGGCTCGCGCATCCGTATCTCGTGTACTCAGTACACAACACTGACATCGTTTTCGAAGCAGTCCCCGACTAGTCCTTTGTCGAAAAGAGAAATCTTTACAAAAAGCTATTCCCATAGACGTCGCCACATACCAACCAAAAAGGCTAAAAAAAGAAGAAAGGATTTGTAAAACTGTAAAAAGAAGGATGAGGGACCGTGTTCAGATTTCACATCTATGGGATCAAATTAAAATCCCAGATAAGAGGGGGCAGCATACGGCAAACACTGGTGAAATGCTATGAAAATGAAGGTATCTAGCCAACTCAACTGAGATCAGTCTTATAATAGAGAAGGAACATGGTGTGCAATTTCAAAAGTGTGATCAAACATTTACCAAGTAAGTAAGTGTGGCATGCGACAGTGAGAAAGGCAATATGTGAGAAAGAGTGTGTGAGTAAATAAGCAAGACACTGGATATAAAAGGGAAGCACCCGATATCCTGGGGCAACAATAAGCACAGAATGTCAAGGGATTGATAGACAACATATCAAAGGACCAGCCAGAGACCCCACTCCCTCTAGTATTTCACACACGTCTCTGTGCTCCCTCCGGCTCTTGTTTGAAACCACTTAATGCTAAGAGCCACAACACCCCTTTTAGGCCAAGCAACGGCACATCAAGCTTTGTGGAGGAGCTTTTGGAGGAATCCACAATCCACCTTTCATCTTTCCTTCTCCTCACCTCATTGACCTCACCATGAAGAACTCCCTTCATGGTTTCTGCATCATTCTGAAATGCAAATTTTGAAGCTACCGGTTTTCATACAGTGGGGTATATTTTGGGGAGAAACTACAAGGGATTCGGGCCCCTGCCCTGATTACCCGATTAATTCAGTTCATTGCCTTTGACGGGCATTGCACTGACAGGTACAAGTCCAAGCAGGCTCACTCTGCATAGCACCTAAGCAGGTTAGAATAGGTTTTGAGATGGCTTTCAGCCTGCCAACCAACATACTAAGGAAGGTTCATGCTCATATAACTCTGGCCACTATGTTTATAGTAATGTGTGGAGTCTCAAGACTGCCCACACTCTTCAACTGCCAATTTCCAAATCCTTGATACACATGGCGTACAATGTAGCGGTTTGAGCAACAGAGAAACAGTGAGAGGGAGAGGCATGGTGTGGCATCAGAAAAGTGAGAAATTGAGTAACAGCATTATGAAAAGGTCATTAGCAAGAGTGCCTTACATGATTGGTGAAGCCCCAATACGATTTTTATGACTCCTATCGGCCAAAATTGTCATTTTCATGCAACGGTACATGTGCAGTGCCATGCAATGCCTTTTCCCCGCAAGTCAATTTTCCATTTATCATGCATGTTTACGCTATGGCAACACAATGTTTACAGATTTAATGTCAACCAAATATGCTTGTACTATGCCTTTAATGTTCACAAACATGTCTGAAGGCAGCGTGCATGTAATGAGCAGTCCAGATTCTTTCATTGTAATCAGTTGCTTTATGGCTAGAAAGTCATTTTTATACATTTTGCTCACCTCATCTGTTTTTGTGTGATGCTCCTATGTTAGCTGAGCCCGACGCCAAATGATGTCCATGCTTGCAATCATATACACTGTAATATAGTGGGAGGGGAACTATTAGCAGTCTCCCCCTCTACGTGCAAGAGGAACTGGGACCTGGTAACCCCCTGCCCCAAGAATGGGAGACCCAGCCATAGGACAAAGTTCACTGTCTTTATTTGCAATTAAAATTACAAGGATCGCAACATGAACAATGCAAAATTCTACAAGTGCTCTCCATCTCCATCTCCGCTTTCCTCTATCTGCCTCGAAAGAATAGGCTCTGTCTCGTAGATTCAGGTTACGTGTGTAGGGACTATGAAAAGGAGCTCTTTTACTTGCAATTAAGAGGAATTTTGACTATGTCCTTGCAGGTGCCCTATCTCTGTTAACTGGAAACATTCCTTCCCGACTTGTCCTTGGTATGGCTGTGCACAGTGTCTGTGCTGGAAGCTTTGTCTGCATGCTTCAGTAGAATCAGTCTGTCAGCCTTTACCTGTAATCTAAAGTCTGTCTTGCTTTTCCTGTTCACTCAAGTGTGCCTATGGCTTCCATTTTTATTTGTATGGCCGTCCATGTTAGTTGTAGTTAAGCATAGGAAAGCCGTTCATATGTATTCTCATGCGTCTTGCAGTTTCCACGTAGCAAAAGGTATACGTGTGTCAGTCTTCTAGCTATGCAAGTCATAATCATTTGCTTTGTGTCTAACACCAATAAACCTAAGTGTCTGTGTAGCTTTGTGCAGGGATGCCTGTGTGCTTCATGTCTATTCTATCTATGTCATGATGTCATCTGTGTTCTTCGGGGTTGCAGTCATTCGATACTGTCATTCGGGTATGGTCTGAATGGTTGTCTGAGTGAATAGCACTTCTCACACCTGCAATACATCAACAATGGTGAGGAAGGGCCGAGAAGAGATGTATATCTCTTGTTTCTCTGTCACCGAGCTGAGGGTGTAATGAGGGCCATGTTTGGGTCTCCCTCTTCAATACATTGACAGGAAATCACACAACACTCAATACAAATATCTTCTAAATATACCATTACAGTACTAGTCATCTCTGCCAAAAATTTTGTTTTGATGCAATAGCAAACATATCTTGCAATATCCTTCTAATGTAATGCAATGTACTGTTTATCATGTACATTCAAACTATAGTCTGCAGAGCCCAAAGACCCTAAAGCACTCTTAGCCATGACAAAGCCAATTTGGTACTAATAAAATATCACATTACATTATTTCGACACCATTGCTGGTAAGTCAAAGTCAAACCTGTCATGTAAGACAACAAACTTGGCAATATATCAAGCAACATTCAACATGCACTTTTCAATATGGACAGGCATTTTCGATGGATGGAAGTTAAATGTCAAACAACATTTTAAAAGGGACAACATTCAGAGTCAATATTTTGCAACATGTATATTTGAAGTTCCAAGATAATGATGACACCATGAAAACATTCAAGCCCAAATTTTAAATACTAAAAGTTTGAAGGCTAGACAAGGTGACCAAACAAATAATAAAACGCAGAGCATATTCTGGCTATTCACAATTTATATGTGTGAGAGCATTGCACATTAAATTAATTTCGATGGACATTGCCTGCTTGATTGGTTTTCATTATTCTGAACATTTTTAAATGTACCTCATTATTTGGGAAGTCGACAAAGCAGGTGCTAAAACATGCAAAGGAAAAAATAACCCTAACATTCGAGAATTTACAATGATTGGATTTGCTAGTAGTGATTCTGAGGGGAAATTGGTAGATATGCTGTTAGGAAAAATTTCGATTTATGGGTAATTTTCCCTCCAGTTGTGTATCCCCTTCCCCTCACATTTCTGTTGTTGTCTGGCCATCCTAGCCTGACTTTTGTCAGTGGAGCCCAGCGGTCTGCTGTACTCTGCTGGGCTTTTGCTCATTTTGTTATGGGAAAACTGACATGCCCTTAAGACTGTCAGTACTGGGAGACTTTGTTTCCCTTATTCTTTCACTTTGTTGCTATTCCTTAGAAACATTTTATCAGTGCACAATGTACCTTCCAGTAAAGTGCACTGGGGTCTCTTTTTCATTTTTAAGGCCCTAGACACCCTCGAAGGATTTTTGGTGAATGTACAAGTGTGTCCAGGACAGAGCTGGTGTCAGCTGTTACTTTTAAAGCATTTTTGACTCTTTTCTATGGGCCAAACCGTGTTTACTGTGTTTGGCCCAGGACAGTGCCTAAAATGGCCCTGGCACAAGGTCCTTTGTTCTGTCCTTTGGCCATTTTGTCCTTTTGCCTTCCCCGGAAATTCCTTATTTGGTCATGCAGACCGCCACGCAAACCGAAGCTTTTGCGGGCTTCTGCATGCCTTGTGTGTGTGCCTCCAGGATGTGAGCCTAAGCTGTCTAGTTCCAATAAACATCCTGGGTGACAGGATGTCTGATGTGCTGGGATGACTGGGACCACTGTTGTCCTTGATTAGTCCATGTCTGGGATGGCTGAATGTGAGCAGATCTCTTATTGGTTTCTCTTCGTTGTGGCACAAAGGAAACTTTGGATAAGAGAAGGCACTCTACACCCAATCCAGGTCGATCTTCTGAGTTCACATCGAACTTGGTAAAGGAGCCAAGTATCCTGAAATGAAGAAGCAGATCAGTGGAACTGCTGGTGACCCGCTGTTAGGCTTGGTACCCTGACCCTGCTGTTGTGCCGTTAGTGCCCCTGTTTCTGATTGAACCAAGAAGGCCTGCAAGGGCGCTTCGACCTGTTGGAGTAGTGGGACTAACTACTCTCAGCACCTCCTGCTTAACCTGCATACGAGCCTGCTCTGAAGTGTCCGTGGACTGCCCAGTGAACTGATCCGCTCATGCGGGATCTTTGCCATGGAACTGCCACTGTCTTGAGTTTTGACTTGAGCCTTGGAAGACTGTAAGCTCTGGGTATAAGTCACTCTCCCATGGGTTTCATACATCTAGCATTCCTACGTCTGATATTAGGAGAGTACGCCTGAACCCGAGCATACACGGTCCTGTGTCTCCCAGCTGTGGTGATGATCTTAGTGGGTGCCTTGATGCTGTGCCCCCTTGTGCCCTAAGATGAGCTGCAGTAGAACTGGCCTGATACCTTCATCAGAAGTGGAGAAAGCGCACTGTCCCACCACCGAGTGAGGTCCCAGACACAGTCCCTGAAAGTCACAGAGACGTGCAACTGCAGGATTTGAACCTGCAAATGAACTGGACTTGGTGAAGTTTGGTCCATAGTGCGCAGAGGGTCGGTAAGTACTTGCATCCCTTACTGGTGGGCCCTGGCTCATCCATATACTTTTACACATGAGTGTCCCCTTTGTCAAGGTAGCCTGTGCTACCAAGCTTATCCCGATTCTTGGAATTTGCTCTGCCTTCTTGCAGAGACCCTCCTTGAATAGTGAGACTTTATTCTTCATCACCCTATCCCCCTTCCTGAGTCACTAAAGCCCCTTGAAGAAGACATGTTTTGAACTTAACAGCAAGATCGAGTGCTCCGGCACTGAATGTACTTATAAACACAAGGCTCCACACTTCTTAGAGATTGGTCTGCCTATTAGTTAGGGTTTGAAGTGTTGAAGGACTGGCTAAAGTATATTTGCACTGTGTGACCACTTTCTTTGCAGGTTGTGGATCTCTACTTGTGTAATATTCCTTTAGTGCAATAGGTTACTGTATATATGTTTACTAGTTAGTGTTGTGTTAGTTTTGTTAATATTGCTTTGACTTTACTGTGTGTTAGATTTAAAAGGACTTCAATAAATATATATGTATTTTTAATATATACACCTAACTAGTGGTCGAAGTGTACGAAAAGAAGTAGTGGAACTATGTTCCCTGCTGGCCAGCCCCTGCTCTCCACAAACCCCATTGCCATAACCCCTCCCACACGCAGTACACCCCCAAACACTTGCACCTGCGGTTTTTATTGAAAGTTTACTGCAGTGCACTGAATGTGAAGGTTTCAACTTCTTCCTACATTTTTATTTTAAAACAAAACCATTCCAGAACGGTTTATTTTTAAAATAAAAGTATAGGAGCTGTAAAAGGTAATTTAAAAAAGTATAGGGGCACCGCTCCTGACCGCTCCCGCCCACTTCGACCACTGCCCCTAACTGAGAGTGATTTGTGGTGTTGTTTACTGTGTGTGGTCAATGTAGGTGTTTGATCACCCTGAGCCCTCCTGAGACCTAGGGCCTCATTACACGGATGGCGGTAAGGATTTGTACCGGTAAAATACCGGTACCGGTAAATCCTTACCACCTTGCTACGAGGTCCCTTTGTGGGTTGGGGGATTTAACGCCTGCTTTTTGCAGGCATTAAAAACCAACCCGCAAAGGGACCCAGGGAGCTAATTATGGTACCGCAATTTGCGGTACCGTAATTAGCGCCTTCCCCATTCCCATTGAGCCCTATGGGCCAAAAATGGGAATGGGGAAGGGCAATGGTGGAAGGGGGAATTACCGCCCCGCCAACTTTGGAATGGGGCGGTAATTCCCCTTTCCGCCAAGGCGGTGCCGGTATTTTACCGGCATGAACCATAGCGCTAATAGCACCATGGTTGTCCGCCATCCGTGTAATGAGGCCCCTAGTCTTGACCATCACCAATGCTACCTTGATTGTTCTGGCTTTGCCAGAAGGTTACCCTGTTCCAAGAAACTAGGCTGGCCTTCTGACCCTCTACACACCTGGTCAGAGTTCAGAAATCCATCTTAACATGTGCCGGGTCCAAAAAGTCAATTTCATCCAATTTTTGGATAATTGCCAGCCCCATGGTCCAAGCAAAATCACCCAAATTCTGGGTATGATCCATGAGTTTGGGTGTGCCCATATTTCATTGAGTCATCTACATGTGCTTGGTAACCACTCTGAATCCTCATATCTTCCATGGCGATCCGGCAGCCAATTAGAATCACCAAGCCCATCTTGCGAGATTCTGGAGTTTACTTTCACAGTTAGCCATGAGACTCCCTGTTTCCTCCGTGTGTGTGTGTGTGTGTGTGTGTGTGTTTCTTTCTGCTATAGGGGGGTAGGCAGAGACTATTGATGCCCAGATAGGGGCAGGAGAAGGGGAGCAGGGCATTTTATTTAGTTTATAGTCATTGTTTGTATTATAGTTTTAGATTAGCCGTACATTCCTTTACTCCCTCCAAGGGGGAAGGCTTGTTAACTTTTGCATCAGTGCTAGAAATTGAGCTAATATGTGGCATGGATTGAAACAAACAGGTTTTGCCCGAATTAAAATCACCTAAAGCTTTTTGCAAAGGAACAAAATGTTTATGCCATTTTTTTCTGTTGCAAGCTAGGGAATAGAGCAAATAGGGTTTGCTCCAAATTGAGCTAGGACCTTAATGACATTTTGAGCCAAGGCATGGAAACATATTTTTTAGTTTCTTCTAATTATGCAATTTGGACTGCAAATAATGTTGCTCCACTTATGATTCCGGCGGTAACCGTGCTGGAAATTCCAGCAGGTTACCGCCGGACTCGTATTACCATTCTGCCTCTGTGATTGCCAGAATCAAAGGGGCATTACGACCCCGGTGACCGGGCTATTCCGGAGGCGGAATTCTGTTAATCCCCATTCCCCTGGAGTCCTATAGGACTGTTCAGTCCTATAGGACTCCAGGGGAATGGGGAAGTGGAAACACTGGCACCATGCTGTAATGGTGCCGGTGCTTCCATGTCTGCCTGCAGGCGGGTGGTGTTAAACCCGCCAGGTCAGACCTGGTGGGAGGGACACCTCCCGCCTGCAGGACTCTTAATCAGCTGGTCCAGAAAGAATGGTGGTGGCGGTTTTACCACCACCGTTCTTTCCGAACCGGCAGGGTCGTAATGAGGCCCTGTTTGAGGCAAAATCTTCTTGGTTTAATGTCACACAGCATGCACAGTACAAAAATCAAACTGCTAGATGTCTGCCTCAGCACAGACATGTTCAGGCAATGTGGATTGCGGCAAAACCAGTCTGCTCAATTGTGAGTTATACAATCAGCAAAACTGCTGCTAAGGACATTTGCACAATTTGTAGCATCAGAACAAATGTAAGATGACCTGTCCATTATGACACGATATGGCATTTATAACGCGCCTATACACAAGTGTTTCAAACTCATTCATTGCTGTCCATGCAGTCTGTTCTCCCAAAGCCAGACTTACATTTCAATAATCTATACCGTAAAATTTGTTTTAAATTTGTGTACGTGTTTTAAAGCACACTGTTCAGTGGTTACTTTATCCAAGTAGCACCCTTCCATGACACCAGTGACACTGCCCCGTATGTAAACAGTTACATGTGATAATGTCGCCTGGAAAAAGTCGCCAGGTAGCTGACTTTTTTCCTGACTCATAAAATACTTTCCCCAAATATTCTAGAAGTGGAATAATTGTATATTATAACTTTCAATCCTAAAATGTTTGGTTGAAGTATTTGATTTTACTGAGGGTGCATTTTGGGGAAATGTCGCCCCTTGGCGGCCATTTCCCAGGCGACTTTATCGCTGGACAACATGTAAACACGAGGGGGAAGATTGCCATAGAATAGGTTGGCACCTTTTGCCACACACGTACATCCGGTGCAGACGCCTGAAAGCGAGTGCATTTTCTGAGCTGGGATTGGGACAGACTTCCATTGGTTTTTAGACTGCCCTCGTGTAAACAAGGGAGATAGCTCTCTCTTGCAGGTCGCAAACACAGTAGCCCTTGTAAAGCACATACTGACCACCATCCACCACTCGCCAACTCAACACAGGAATGGAAGTTCACCCGGGAGCAAAGCGTGTACAATAAGAGACCTGCAAATCCAGAAAAAGTACTCCTCTATATTATTATAATAATAATTTTGCATTTATGCGTC
The DNA here is from genome assembly GCF_040938575.1 of Ambystoma mexicanum. NCBI lineage: Eukaryota > Metazoa > Chordata > Amphibia > Caudata > Ambystomatidae > Ambystoma > Ambystoma mexicanum. The sequence goes on along the minus strand of NC_090928.1, from coordinate 189,828,387 downwards.
ATGTACGAAGGGTTTTATAAGACGCTTACCCAACATCAGAAGAACAGGTGCATGCGCTAACAGCCCCAAGGTGTGTTGTGTAATCTCCGGATGACGCTCTTCTTAAACTTTCCAGTTAAACATACACCGGAAGTGTGTGTAAGCCATTCTTACCCTGTGGCATAACTCACACTTAGGAATACTGCTCTGCCAGCAGAGCAGAGTCATTATTTCTCGCTTGAAAGGAGCGGAACATTAATATACAGCTCTATCATTTCACAATAAAAAAATACTGTGTAATCGAAAAATAATTTCAGGTTGTATAGTTTAAATCCCTCCTAAGAACCTGACTTAATGGCAGCCGACATGGATGGGTGCTCCTTTGGTTCTTGGTTCAGGCATCACCTGGATTGTTCTTACTGTAGGCCAGCAAGACGTCACAGTCCGACGGATGGTTGATTCCTGAATGGTTAGGCATGATATGGCCATCGAGATGTTTTGGACTACAACAACCAGGATCCTCCACCACTGACTATGCTGGTTAAGGCTGATGGTAGTTGAAGTCTACTTAATGATTGACCATGTGAGCTTCTAGCTTTGGTTGGGACAGCATAGGTTAGTCCACAGAGGCTTGGAGCTATTTCAGTGGAGCCAGAATTACAGTAGATGACGTCTGTTACACTGCATTTAACCACCGCCCCATGAGCAGATAGATATCTGTCAGTGCTGTTCTGACAGAGAATATAACAATGCTGTGTAAAAGGGCAGAAACTATTGAAAATTACACTGACAGGTCCCTATGAAATGGAGTGAATTATATTTTAGAGAATCTTAATTTTCGTATACTTATTTGTGTTGGTAATTTACGTTACCCAAAAGCATGAAGGAAAACAATATTAGTGTACACCACAGGATCACATGCAGTAGTGTTGCATGTTCTCTTGGAGTACTAGTTAAAACCAGAGTATCATATACCACACTAGTGCTCTCTCTCGCTATCGCTCTCTCTGTCTGCCTCTCTGTGGGTGATAGTTGCAATGTGTGGTGATGTTTACTAGAGCCGCCACAGCCGTAGTTGACAGCGGGGCAATCAGAGAAAAAAACACAGATGGGCCTCATTACGACCCAGGCGGTAAGGGGTTAACAGCACCGTAAAAGGTGTCAGCGCCGTTAAACCCTTAGCGTCTAATTACGAGGTCCCTTTGCAGGTCCCGACCTTAACGGCTGGTTTTACCAGCCGTTAAGGAAGGCACCCGCAAAGGGACTTTCGAGGTAATTACGGTACCGCAATTTGGGGTACCGTAATTACGGCCTTCCCCATTCCCATTGAGCCCTATGGGGGCAAAAATGGGAATGGGGAAGGGCCAATGGTGAATGGGGAATTACCGCCCCGCCAACCTTGTAATGGGGCAGTAATTCTGCAATTCACCATGGCGGAGTTGGTAAAATACCGGCGGCAACCATGGCGCTACTAGCGCCATGGTTACCGCCTGGGTCGTAATGAGGCCCAGATATCTTGAAGGGGGCGGGACTGCAGTTTTATTTGTAGAACTGCAATAAAGTGAAGTGTTGACAAGCATCTCCCGAGTTGGGTCCACCCTGGTATTTGGAGACATACGTTGTCATTGCCTGTGTCCTGCAGGAATGTTGCCATTACAATGAGGGCCCATTGTCCATATGAAGGAGGTGAGGGAGATCCAGACAGGCCATGGTGAGCTGGGGTTCTAACCAACCTTGTATGGGACCAGACGAGCAAGTTGCACCTACATTTTGTTTTGTTCTGTTTGTGTTTGTACAATCACACAGGTTCATTCGCTCATACAATGTGATAATGTTCATTTCTAAGGACAGTTTCCAGTATATATTGTAGTCGTACCAAAACACGTTATGCTTGCCTTACTGAGAAAAGCTAACAGTCTAGCCTAGACTAACCATACACTATTTTCTGATGAACTTCCTGGTGCACTCATATTCAACTGTTTCCAAATACCACTACGAGAAATGTGAGAGGACAAACAGCACCAATGAGGACCCCTAACAACTTTGATTACAATCAGAAGCATTTTGGGAAGATAAGAGTGACCACAGATCTTTTGTTTTGATAAATATGCCTGTCATAAAAAGACGCATGCTTGAGTAATGTAATACACACTGGGCTTGAGATGGAGGTTCATTTAATTTTTCACCAAACTCATCCTAACATTAAAGTGTTAGTAACGATGAACCATATGTCCTAATTAGTCAACTTGCAGACTTGGATGTGAGATTAAACAGGCTCTTACATCTGTCACTCGATTAGTGTCTGAGGGTCTTGTTCACATAATTTTAGAAGAGATGGGGCTAACAAGAGGAACTGGTTTTGCATGTGCCCAGTCCCCGATTCAGGTACAACCTTACAGAATTATAGCTATTTTTCCTCATTAAAAAAAAAAATATATATATACTGAAAGGTTTAGTGATATCCTCAACCATAAAAAATAGGATATATATATATCAGTATTTTTTTTTTTAAATGTCTACAGGCCTGCCTACTATAAATCACCTCTGGCATCCCCTCCCCATTTTTTATTTAATGGATCCGTTGCACACACTACACCTGTTGATCATTTTGTAGTTCTACAATTGGCATTGATTCTCCTTGCACTTGCCTGCTCTCCTACCCATTCCCCACATCAGAGTTTGCCCTGGAAAATGCTAGATTTCATTGTTGTTTTTGAAGTACGCCATTTTCTTTGCATATCATCAGGGTTCTAAAAACATTGTCCAGTGAAGTCTGTTCAATTATTTGATAGGTGATTTTTTATTTGGTGTTTTTTCAATATTCTTTTTTAAACCATATTTTTATTACTAAAGTGATAGAATAATATTTGTACCAGAAAAATAACATGCATACTCCAATTAGGGGCTCATTTTGAATGCTATGTAAAGACCGGAGGCAAGCATTATACATTATGCTTCAACTTCTTTAATCATAACTCTTCAGTAGTTTCAACATCCTAAACTTTGAAAACATTTTTTTTTTTTAAACTTTTGGGAACTACTGTCCCCAACAGTCCTGAAGTTCTTCTTACAGACGTCCTGTCCTTGGAACCCTCAAGTCACAGCTATCTAGGCCCCTTTCTCTGCTCTTCAGCAAGATACATTCTATCTAGACTGCAGAGTGCTTGTTTGTGATTTCCTATGTTTACTGAGGATTTGTAGCGTGTTTGATAGATTGTTTCCTTACAATCTATTTTAAGGTAGCTGTGGTTAGCTTTTATGGCTCTGTCTTTTTAGGTAGTGAGGCTCACAGCCTCTCTTCAGCATTCCGAACACTTCAGGCGCTGTGCGAGATGGAGGCACCAGGCGCTGTGCGAGATGGAGGCACCATGCAATCAGCTTTGCGGAGCGCGTGAATGTGAGTACAGTGGACCGGGTACTGAGCTGGACCGTGCTCATATCGGAGCACACCTAGGGATCCGCCCAGCCTCACACATCCGCTCAGGATGCTCGCTCCCACCGTCAGAAGGAAGCAGCGAGGTCTCCATTGATGCACAAGACCGTCATGCGCAAGTGCGCCACGTACAATTTCGAATACGCTCGCCTGACAGAAAGAGCATCAGCGAACACAGAGCAAGCCTGTGCGCTCCTGTCAGAGGATTTAGGTTCAGCGAATACAAACAGGGACAGTTATAAGATCTGTTTTGACAAATAGAATAGTCCTCACCAATTGTATTGTTAGTGTCATCTGAGCCACCAGCAGGAGCCTCAGGGGAGTTGCTGCGAACATGCAGTTCAGCCTGCTGGTCCAGGCACACGCACCCAGCACCTATTCGCACTACTATAACACACATCCTCAATTCTAGTCTTGTCAGACTATAGATGGAGTGAGGAGAGCTTCAACAAGCAGTTGCCCTGATGAATTGTTCAACAGAAATCAAGAACATGAATGATATGACGGCATTTCCAGCATACTTATAATGGCTGGCATTAAAATATATGTAATTTATTTATTTTGTAAAACATTTTCTGAATGCATTAATGCTGGTTGTAAATGGATGAATTGATTAATTGTATTGTTAGGTGCAGAGAATAGCAATCACCCAATATATATTTTTGCAATGCATTTTTTGAAAAATAAAATAATGAATTTAGTGATTCAGATATGTAAAGAGTGCTGACTTTTTATCCCAAATATAAATGTGCAACTTTGTGTCATAAGTGCATTGTTTGTAATTGGATGTTGCACATTTTAACTGGCTCCCTCTCTTTGTGTAATGCTTAGTAGAGCCGCCAAGTTGGTTGCGAGGGATTATTATAACTCCGAAAACACAGAAAGAAACTTTATTTAAAAATCCTTAACAAGCTAGGGAGCCCTTCCACCTGTGGGCACTGCTTAGGCAATCACGTTAATTGGTGCACACCTGCTGTATTACCACTCCTATTTAAGGGTGCAAGGGATTTAGACACACCTTTTCCCTTCCTGAGCGTGTGAAAGGAGAGTCTGCAGTCCCCGATGCAGACAGAACTGGGTTTCACCATTGAAGGGGAAAGGTGTTTTTCCCCTTTTGTATTTACAAAACCCTTTATTGGAGCTAGTGTTGAATAGTATCTGCCACAGATTTCTTGCTAAACAGTTATGCACTTGATTCGAATCCCCAGTTGAAATGCACCCTTCTGTGTTATTTCACAGAACACTGCAGAGGAGTAAATGTTTTAAACTCCCAACCCAAGAACTGACGTCTTGGTAATGCAGCGAGTAAGGCAGAGCTTTACAGATGACTGCTCAGCCATTCTATGTACGGAGGTTTAACCCTGCAAAATATGGGACTGAAGAGATATTTATTACTAATGAATATGTATCACTTCTGTGTGGTCAGCAGACCTTGACACTTCAGAGTTTCTGTTCATAGGTAATAATGTAATTTCTTTTGCCTGACAGTGCATTGTTCTACACAGACAAATCCTGAAATGCTATTTTCGTCTTCAAAAAGCGGTTGCCCTGATGAATTGTTCAAAAGAATTCAAGAACATGAAGCATATGTCGGCATTTCCGCCATCCTTTTAATGGACAAAATATATGTAATTATTTATGTTTTTAAAAACATTTTCTGAATGTATTCATGCTGGTTGTAAATGGCTGAAGGTATTGATTTTATTATTATGTGCAGAGAATGGCAATCACACAATATGTATTTTTGCAATGCATTTTTTGAAAAATAAAATAATTAATTTACTGATTCAGCTATGTAAATTGTGCTATTTATCCCAAATATAAATGTGCAACTTTGTGTGATAAGTGTAATTTTTGCAGCTGGGATGTTGCATATTTTAACCATCTCCCTCTCTTTGTGTAATGTTTTGTGATGAGAGCCAAGACAGCTTAGGGGGAAATGCAGAGAGAGACCTGGTGCTCAGTTTCAAAAAGGTGCTGAGCAACTCCCTAGTAGAGGCTGCATTGGAAGGGGTGAGGACCCTTCAGGAGAGATTGACCACCCTGGAGAGCTTCATTGGGAAACGAACCAAAGGAAAGTAGGGTAAAGTGACACAGAGCACGTCCGCCAGGCCTGCCACAGAAGAGGGAAGTCAGTAGGGTGGTACCAAGACCCGGAAGAGGAAATACTCTTCTACCCCCCAGGTCACTTTTATGAGGACATACATCAAGTCCCAGATGCTGATGACACCTCGGGGAGGCATTCCTTCAGCACTCAGCCATGCAGAGCCTCCCTACCCCCACCTCAGTGGATAATAATATGGGCAGTACTGATGTGGATGCAAACAAAGAGACCCCAGATACCGATACCTCCTCTCATGAGGATGATCATAACCTCAAAGAGGACTTACAAGCCCCTCAGGGCCTCATGAAAGCCAGAAAGGAAAAGAATATTGAAATGCCAGACACAGAAATGTCTGATATGTTTAATCCAGATGACTTTAGAAACCCGTGGTCATCAGACTAGCAGCCATCTCTCAGGGTGGCATTTTACATGTCCCATAGGATAAGGAAACCTTTAGAAAAGGACAGAAGGATGCGCATGAGAGTGGAATTGACAAGACCAGACCTGGCAGGCAAAGTTGTCGACGCCCCCAAGTTAGATGTGTGAATGATAACTTTTGTCACAAAAACTTCAAAGGATTTATACAAAGGCATGGACACATCCTGGAGGAGTTGCCAGGAAAAGTTGTTAGACCTTAATAGGCCAATCGCTAAGAACATGGACCTGGCAGAGATTAGAGACGTAGACCCAGATATCCTCATAAACTGAGCACAGCGAGCAGTCTGTTTCTTAACAAATGTCAATTGTGTGATTTCCTCAGAGAGATACAGGGGCCTACTCCTCAAGACTGATTCTAAACTGAGGGATCTCACCTCTTATGAGGCAGGAGAAGCAGCACAGGGCAATTTATTGGGAGATGCATTTGGCAAAGAGATGGAAAGGTTTGTCAGCACAAACACTACCCTGGAAAAGGCCCAGGCCTCGATTAAGAAAATCTTCCCAGTTGTTGCCGGGACTGGTCGCTCTAGCGGTCACCGACCAGTCCCTACTCTTCTTCTCAATGACGTTAGAGATCACTATTGGGAATGGTGCCAGCAGGATTTCTTCTTTCCAATGCAAAGGAGAAACTTCAGAGGGAACAGAGGGAGAGGATTAACAGATCACAAGGAGTGACCGCAGGTGAGCCTAATCCCTGTTGTGTACCCCGGTGGGAGGGAGGGAGAAGAAGTCTATTCTTGTCAGGCTTATTAGGCTGGCATGAGCTATCCAGCGATGCATGGGTCCTGCAGAAGGTTCATGGGTTTCATTTAGAATACGATCACTGACACAGACATCCTTCCCTCCTCCCATTGTGAGAAATCTGAAGTTGTCTCACCCGCTAGTCCCCAGGGATCTGTCATCCAGGTGGCCAGGACACAGTCAGGGCTATTGGATCCAGTTCCTGGGGGTGGACCAGTGCGGGAGGATCACCTGGATGGGGGGTCCTCGGGAAGTAGAAGTGGGACACCGACAGCTGAGACGCGGTACCCCCCTTCCTTATAACACCTTTTCCCCATCCTACCCCGTCAGATATTCTGAAGCTCTACCGCTCACCACTTTCCGACACAAACACTTTCTTACACCATGAAAGACAACGGACTAACACCAGGGCCGTTTACCTGACATGTTCCAACACAAGGGTCAGGCAGAATCAGGCAATTGACAATAACTACGCACACATGACAGACCTTTCCGTTCCCCACAGGGATAAAAGGTGGAGCACGAGAGCACACTTTGAGCAAGGCAAAACGCACGAGAAGATGGCTGTTCCAGGACGGCAAGAGGAGGAGAAATGCATTGACACTGGAAAGGTTGATAAGGAGGAAAGTGCCCTTTGACCCAGACCCGCAAAGCCTCCGAAAGAGAAATTATAAAACCAGGAGCTACAGCTAGCGTGTGGTGTAACAGATGTCAACGATGCTGAGAGAGGTACTTGCTACTGTAGTACCGTCCTTGACTCCGGAGATAAGAAACACCAAGGAGTTCAGCGCAGCCGGTGAGTCAGAGGGAGACCCGGTAATAGACCAAGCTGTGTTGAGCAAAGGTTGCAAACAGCAACACAATTTGAACAAAGAACTTATCTGTCACTGAACTTTTAAAAATGCAGGGAAAGCCCACCTGCATAGTGTTCCGGCACTGCGTGGGCGCTTATTCGAAAGACTCGTAGTGAACCCAACTGAGGGAGGCTAACATTCGACAGGATCTGAGCCTGGTAGAGCGGGATCAAGGGGTGAAGAGTCATCACCCAATGTATAAGAGTACTGAAAGGAACCTTTGATTTGTTATTGTTGATACATCAGGCCCTCAGCGGCAAGAGACTTTGTAGAAAAGAGACTTGACCAGCAAAGGTCTTGATATCACTGAAAGGAACTGTAACCTCATGTTGGAGAAGCCCAGGAGTGTGCTGTGCTTGAGAGTCCAGCCTTGTCCCATGCTAAAAACATGGGGAAGGGAGACCCCAGCTATAACATCCTGACTTATCATTTCGCGAATGCTTCTTTCTTTTCTTCTGAACACTATCCCACACTCTTTTGTAACTTAGCGGTAAGGATTGGCAATATTATTTTGACAAGGCGCCACTAGGACTGCCTTATTATTGTTTGATGGTCCGTAGCTTGCTCCCATCTTAGATTTAGGTTTAGATTAGGCTTTTTTCTCACCCATCTATAGAGATTAATAAACACCCTGGAACTGTGATCACTTGTGTCTGTCTTTACTGTTGCCACCATGACTTCCTTACACCATCCAAATGTCTCCAGTAGGATCAAAACAACTAGAAAGTGAGTTTTCTCAGGCCAGTGCAAAAGGGGCGATAGATCCATACCCAGGCCACAGTCCCACATTTGTGAGCAATATGTTTTTAGTACACAGGAAGGAGAATGTTTTCACAGTCATAAACTTTAAAGACCTAAACAGGTGGATTACCCACAGGTGCTTCAAGATGGAGGGTATACATCTACTGAGAGACATCCCCAGGAAAGATGACTGGTTAGCCAGAATAGACCAGGAGGATGCAAATCTAACGATTCCAGTGGTGCACAAATATTGATACTTTCTATGTTTCAGATGGGCAGAGCAGATCTGCCAATTCAAGACGTTGCCATTCGGACTCTCGCCGGCCCCGTAGGCAGTCACGAAAGTGATGAGACCAGTAGCAGCCGCCATCAGGGAAAAAGGCGTCAGGCTAATAGTTTATCTTGATGATATCTTGCAGCTAGCAGAGAACAGGGAATCACTCCTGACCCAGACTACGTGGGTAAAGAATCTCCTCACATCTCTCGGTTTCCTCATCAATCTGGAGAAGTCAGATATTTCTCCAAGCAGGACTGTCAGGGTTTGTAATTCCCAAAAAGTAAATAAAGCTAAAAAACATTTTTTCTCAAAGTTTAGTATGTTGAAACTGCATTATGATTAAAGAAGTTGAAGAATAATGTATGATGCTTGTCTCTCTGTCTTTAAAAGAATCAAGACTCCCTGTGCTGTAAGCCTGGGTAATTTTCATTGGGTGTTAAGTGAAACAGAATGCAGATAAAGACACACTTTTATTTTCTGTGCTACTTTGGATTTTATTTCCTGGACTAAGTGGGGGCACAGAACAGATTTCCACCCAGTATCTCTATCTAAATATATTTTGAAGAGGGCAGAAGATTGTATATTTCTTTCTTTTTACACCAGTAAATAGCAGGCAGAATTTGGAAGGATTCATTGAAGTACAGGACACTATTGCACAAACATGAAGGCTGGCATTACAACTTCTTTTCTGGTTCGAATATAAAAAATATCTGGTAACTGAAAGCACACTGCTGTACGCTCACACTAGGAAAAACAAAAAACGCTAGGGAAAAAGCCCCAAGAAACTCTTAAAAGGATAACAAGTATTTATTTACATACAAAAAGGAAAAGCTTCAACAGAGAACTCTGCTGCCACGGAACGTTCTGCCCTCCATCTGCTTGTGTGGCATGTTATAAGCACAAACAGCATCACTGATGATGCAATTAAAGATAAAACAATTCTCCAGCCATTAGTGGATGGTACACATACATGTAGGACCTGTTCCATATGGAACACCAGGCCATTGGCCCATCTTCATCTGTCTATCTTCGCACGCGTGTGCACCACTGGACTCGTCATCCGAGGTTGGCCTAACGATCAATTATGCGCTGTTATTCTATCATGGCTACACTACACCTGGCAGATACATGGAGTGCTCGGGGGATAGCTGAGGTCACCCTAACTCATTCATTTCACTTGTTCCCAGGCAGATCAGCAACTCACTGCACAAATCATGTGACCCACTTCTGAAGGTGTGATATCCTTGCCTTACGATCTTAGGGATCGATCGAGCGGTGTAAAGGTTTTATGGTCAGTGATCTGGGCTTAGATGGTCCTGTGGCATGCAAGGGTCTCAGGATGAAAGTGCTGCCAAACTATATTTATCGTGCAAGGATCGTTGGGGTTAGGAGGGCCTTGCTATTTGTTCAGTGGGATGGTACTGCCAAGAGGCGTGCTGCTCCCTTCTCATGACCTTGCTGGGCGCATTCCTCCCAGGGAGCGAGGGCCTGTAACTTCTGCAGAACAATGGAGAATTTCATGGACTCTGTGCGACCTGGTCAGGGTGGGGGTGGTGTTCGCGCTAGTGCATGGGGTCTGCTGCTAGAGCTTGGAATACTGTACGCCACGCTTGGGCCTAAGCTCTAACATGGCTGCTAATTTTCTAAGATTGCATCTACATTTGCATTTGTCTACTACACGCTCTGGCTCGGCCATGCTTCTTTCTCTACATGCACCCCTCTACTCTCTGCATGGGCCCACTAGCGTTTATTTCTCATTCGCTATCACCTAGGGGGGGGTGAGAAGACCCTCTCTCCTTCCCAACATAACCCTTGACTGAACGGATTCCCTGCACCTGTTTTTACACCTGACCAAAAAAGTCTGACAATCCCAAAAAGTGGGTCTGTATGTGGTGCTTTCAGAGGAACTTCCACTTAACTTAATATTGGGCCTCATTACGACTTTGGAGGCAGCTGCCTCCAAAATCGTGTCCGGGTCTGGTCTGGTGGAGTGGGGATTTACCGGGACATTCCGCCCTAGGCGGACCTGGTAAGTCCCCATTCCAAATGCCATTCCCCATTCCCATTTGAGCCCTCATAGGACCCCTTACGGGCCTGCTAATAGCAGTGTGTGGTCCAACCACACGTCCGACCACACGTCCCTTGCGTTTCCCGCTAAGGGATCTCAGAATTGGGCGGTAAGGGATTACCGGCACCAGTCTCCTTACCGGTGGCCGGTGTCCCTTACCGCCCAACTTGTAATGACCCCCATTGTCTTTTTGTATAGGTTCGTTCCTAGATTTGTCATCTTGTGCACATCTGCAACACTGAAGTGATAAACAGCATGTTTTACCTACTCCACCTTCATACAACGCCAGAATTTTACATACCACATGCACCAGGGTGAGGTGACAGACTGACAAAAGGGAGAGATGTTAAATAGAATTTCCTGCACACAAGGTACCACACTTCCCCTCAACACCATTGCACAGATAGGTTGACATTCAAGAGTGAAGATGCAGAGCAATGCCTGCAAACAGAAAGCTACATATTGCTATTCTTGAGAAATTCTCCAGTTGAAAAATAGACATAACTCTCCTTTCCATTACGCACTGTGAAATTGTGGAAAAGAAAACACTTCCCTCACAGTCATAACGCAAATTCATATTACCCTTTGCACTATGACATGAATGTGCAGTACACAATAAGGTACAATGGCCACAAAAGCGTGAAGCGATGCAATGGAAAATGCACAACAGAATGTGACCACACACAGCTAGTGGTTGCCAGAGATAGCAGACAAAGTCCCGGATCTGCCTGTGCCACATAAGGGTCTATTACTCCTCCATCCAAAGCAAGGATATAGCGTCTTACTCAACCACATTGACCTGTCAACCAGCAGGTCTGATGAAGTCCTAAGAATCTGTAAGAAGATGAGCTCTCCGGTTGAATGCCCGTCCACACCCAACACCTCCAAAGATCTGTCTCCCATGATTAGATCAAGCAAATGCAGTTCAACACTGAGTGCTGTGTTAAATCCTCATCGCTGCCTATCCAAACACTTGCTATCAAACCTAAATGTTCCTTTTTCTCCTTTGAACAGGTGGCATATGAAAATTATGAATTCGGTGAAAAAGATGGACGCCTCTTTGGGGGAGCAGGTATAACATTACCCTGCCAAGGTGATTAAAGAAAACATCACCACCTTGGCTCATTGCCAAGCTACCTTGTGCAATAGCTTTTTCCGGGCCGGTGTTAGGCCCCATGAGGCTAAAATATCTGCTTTCTTTAGGGGCTCTCAAATAATCTAGCCATCCTACCTAACTACCACCTCAATGGCATCATGCTGTTCATCATTAAAATCATTGAGGAGCCGCCTTTCACTCAAATCCTAAGTCGAACAACCTCTTTCATAACTATCAATCTGGGTCGCCAAAAGGGAGGACAAATTCTGCCCTTCCCTTCATGACTTGCACACTGCCTTTCACATTGTTAACCAAACCATACTGCTTGACCTCCTAAATTGCCCTTTCTCTATCTGCACAATGTGGTCCCCCAACCCTCACCACTTTAACTGGGTCATACCACAAAGAAATACCTCTGAAAACCCAGGCAGTTTTTCCCATTGTCACCATGTCACCTTCATTGACTCTCTAGTCTAGACACCCTATGCCTATACCCACTCATTCTGGACAGATCGTGTTTACATTGCACCCTTGAGTGAAGGCCCTGTAGCTCAGTATATTTAGAGCTGTTCCATGCTAGCCAGGCAGGAAACCCTTTGTGATTGCTTTCCTACCCCTTAGTCACTCAAAGACAACACCCCGTACCCAGTGCTGTCAAGTGGAGAAAAGTGAATAAACACCGCACAGGCATATATAGCAGTCTCACACACTGTGCTGCACATGTTGGCCATTACCAGCTCAATTATTGACCTGTTGGGCCTATTGTCCACTTCATTAGATTCTAGGTGATAATAAAAGATATGCTTATGTGCAAGCCAATGCTCCACCCGGAATGCCAGATGAAGTAAGGCTGATTATCAATTCAGATAACTTGAGGGATAATCCTCATATCAAATATTGTCCTAAGAAATGTGATCACAAATTCTGTTGTTGTGTCCCAAATAATGTTATCCTCTACCCACTTTCAATTTATTTCAACCATACATAAGCTGAACTTTTTTGATGAACGGCAAAAACCCTCTGATTCTAAAACATCCAAAGCAAATTTCCAGCAAGGCCCTTCTGGGACGTTTTTATGTCATGCTGCCCTTTCTCTCTGTTTAAAGCTTTTGTCTGCATTTTGACACACTGGGCACTATTTCACTTGTCATCCCCTCTACAAAGCCAGGCCACCAGTAGTCAACGCAAATGTTTTGTGCCCGTGATTCTTATGTGACCTTTGTGAGCCACAGTCATCATGTTCTGCCTGACATTGGTTCCTCAGCTCACCCCCCAGAGTAAAATAAAGCTCCCTCAGTGCTGAATTCCTCCCGACAGCCCAATATTCACATTGTTTTTCATTAAGACTAGCTTTATCAGGCCATCCACATTCAACAAACTGGAGAGTCATTTGCCATTCATTGCAATGTGTCCAGTGAGTCAGCCATGCCTCTTTTACTGACAATGCCCTCACTTATCATATATACACCTGTTCATTCCATTAAATTGGCTGCTCCTCACCAAGAATGGCAAAACTGGACAGACAACTGGCAAATCAATGTCTCGTCCCCGGTAGATAGATACCTGAACATTTGTGGCACTGAATTCCAGAGACCCGGTTCACTATCCTTCTTCCGTCAAAGGAAATACCTTTAAATGTATCTTTCCTGGATTTGTGATCCATTAACAATGTAAACTGCATTTGCCTTCTGTACGGTCAATCCCTATTCTTCAGCACTTGTTTAAGGCTGGTATAGTGTACTTTCAAGCAATATTGATCCAGTAACAAGTATGTCATTTTGAAAGCATCAGTCCGTTCTTTAAGTCAAATTTGTTCATGGCTTTCTGCTGAACCGATGAAGAGATTTCAAAGGAATGGGCTTACATTAAAAAAAAACATCCTGCTGTGTTTTGAACATTGTTAGCTTTTTAATACAGTGGTGAAGGCAAACCTGTTCATACTCAGACTCTACATCCATTCAATTTTGGGAAAAATTTTCTGTTACCTATAATACATATGAATTCCTAAATATTTGATCAAACGTGCCCCTCAACTACCACTGCCTTGTTCAGCTGCCTTAATTTCATGCACAGAGAGATATGGACACTTGCCTTCCATGCCGCCACACGAGGAGACAACCACGGGAACATATGTGTCCTTTCAATTATACCCTTGCTATGAAACCTATGCAGTTCCTCCTTAATGCAGCTTGAAGCACTAGGTAGACACTCCTTACCTTGGATGCAACTGGCAGAGCACCCTTCTTAGGATCTGTTGTGTGGACAAATCCTTAAGGTGACCCAACAAATGATCCACATGCTGAAGGAAACCTCAACTCGTGAAATGGTGCACTTGTTCCCACTACGGAACTGAGGCCCTTGGCGGGTTGTGCTATATTCAAATTTATTAATAATAATAATAATAATAATAATAATATGGTCACATGTTCCAAGGCCTTGGGGCTGGGCCTGAGGTTCAGTAGAAATGTTGTCTCTCTTTAGCCTAGCAGGGAAACCCCCTTCACTTGACTCTTGCCCCTTGGGGCGCTAGGGGGGTGCATATAATTCCTCGTCACTACCACCTAAATGGCGGGCACTCACTGTTCTTGGAATCATTGTTACCGTAAGCCCTAAATTAGCTATCATCCCTATCTCCCGATCTCCCCTTTGTTGGCCACACTTCCCGTAGTGTGCCTCCAACAGTCTGTCTCATCATCCTTGACCTTGCCCTTACCTGAAGAACATATCATGACCACATAAGACATGTTCACATTGTCACAACTAATTGCTAACACCTCCTGCTCTTCCTCATCTGACCCAGCTACTCATTTTCATTATCAGAGGGACATTTGCTATTTTGTCTCACATTTATATTGTTGACGGTGCTCACACCTCTCCTTGGATCTGTGGTTGACAATAACAAGCAACATGCTGTATATGTTTAAACCTATTGCATATTATTTTCTATCCAGGGCATGTTGGGATTCAGCACATTGTGAATTCCTCCCACCTCTCAAACAGGGTTTGGTGACTTCACTTTCAGGTTGTCACTTATCTGGTCCCTTTTACACACTGTTTCCTCTTGTTCTCGGTTTGCACGCTTATGTCCAATTTGGGTGATGTGACACTTTATATATCCTTTTTCCTAATTCTGCAACACAGGAACCTTTGCTCCACCTTCTGGGAATTGGAAATTACCTCATTCATAATGGGATCATCCTTGTCCCACAACTCTCCCCTCATCTTGTTTTCAGCACTCCCCACCATGAGTTGAACTGGGACGTGTTTGTCACACTTGTCTCCAAAGTTGCAAGAAAGAAATCATTTCTGAAGGGAAACAATATAGTCTTGTGTGCATCTTGATATCTGCTAGTGAAATGAAACATCTCCAAAATGGCAATCTTTCATGGATTGGAATGTACACCCAACTCCATTATGCAACTTCATAGCCGTTTATAGTGTCTGGCCCATAATGATCTTTTGTGAGATCTGGGAGGCCACCAGGTATAAGCAATGGCAGCTCATGAGCCACGCTAAAGGTCGGACCATACATTGCTTTTGCATTGGTCTGAAAGTCTATTTTCCATTTGCCCACCTCACTTTGGGTGCCCACCGCACAGGAATGAAGAAAGAGGATGCTGGAACACTCTGCATGGTATACAAATAGGCTACACGACTATAAAAGTAAACTATAACAAAAAATAAATATAATAATTTAACATAAGTGACTGCCATAACAAACTAACATAAGAAAACATGCCAGCTCGTGACACATTTCCACAGATTGTTCCTGGAGTCTGTTGTTGCTGCCATAGGAGTGTTCAATTCCACAGTCTACTTGATGGTACAAGGGTAGGCTGGACACATGGATGAAATGAACCAGGTGCACTGACACTTCGCTCCCACACGTTAGCCACATAAACATTTCAATAGAAGAGCAGCCTTGGGGCACACAGGGCACCTCATTTATTCCGTTCTGCATTCTCTGTAAATGGTTGGTGCCCACTGTATGACAATTCAATGAGTAGACATGAAGAACACTGCCAGGACCTTTCCTCTAGGTACGGCTGCTGTGCCATGCCTCCTCAATGAAAATGGTTGGAGGGAGTTGTGCAGAAATGAGGTGAGAAAACACAGCACGGTTCTACATATCTAGTCAGGTATGGTGGCTCCGTCAAGCGTGAGGACAGTGCATCCTCTGCGCACACAGGCGGAGTAAGCATACAGGAGTCTATTCACATTGGAGCACTGTGACACCCACCGCTCTTCCCTCATGTGGAGTCACTCAATAGAGTTCAGTTTCATATGAGCCGTAACGTCAATGGAAGGTGTAAAAGACTTGTGTAAGGCTTTCACACATTCCATTGATTCCATGGTTCATTTTCCATCATTTGTATGGTGAAGAGAAGGGGAAGAACGCAACTTGTGTTTCCCTTGCCGTCCTTCCTCTGCGCCATACAAATGCTGCAGTATTTACACTGGCATGGTTTTTCATGCCGGTGAAAATGCTGGAGAACCCTATAGATTTTGTCTGCTTATGCACTAGCTTAAAGCAGGCGAACCCCATAGGGATCCATTGTACAAGCTACCTGCCATGCCCACATGGCAGGCAGCATGTACAATTACAATTAAACGCTGCTCAACATGCTTGCATGTCAGGCGGAGTTTATTTGTTATTGTGAGTGCCACTTGCCATGCAAGCCGCCTTTTGCCTTGCACATTTGCACTCTGCCGTGTGAATGAAGGAAATTTGGCAGCTTGTTTATGTTGCAATGCTAAATAACGTCTCCCGCTGTCGAATTACGTTTAGGAGCAAAATGAGCTGCAATATCTTTGTTACTATACTAAGTACATGTCTCATGCACCCACATCTCTGTGTCCAATTCTAAGAAGTATGAAAACTAATTGCATGATGACACGCAAGTTCTACAATATCTAGAAACTACGCCCAGGATGTTGTAACAATCAACCAAACCAAACCTACTTCAGGATGAGTCAGATGACAACCCCACTGCTCACATAACCTTTCATTAAGGCATATGAGATCAGGATTTTTAAAGGCGATTGTTCCCAGTCTGAATACATGGCTATGCCCAATTTCTTCTTAAAGGTGCTTTTGCGTCCTTCCACTATTTTTTCCTGGTTTTCCTGGTAGGACCGGTCTGCAGCGCTGGAGCCTTTTCGTTACTGTAGCCCAACACGGGATTGAATCTAGTTCAGTGGTTAATGACTGAAAAAGACGCACAGCTGTTGCAATGGGCGCTGCAAGAAAATGGAGGAATTTAACGGTAGCGCCCATCGCAAATGACGTGCGTCTTTTTCAAATAGAATTAGATATATGTCCTGAAGATGGCTCTAATAATCAACTTCGCGAACACGTGGGTACACGTGTATCATGGGTAAAAAGCCAAAACACGTGTCGACCTGGGAGAAAAAACCTAACATCACGTTTTTTGGTTTCCCACCAACAAAAAAGACACTGAATAATGGCACAGCGCTAATACCTGGAACACTCAAAGTGTGGTGCAGCAGAAGAGAAAATTCATTGAAAACAAAGACTGCAGTACAATCTCTTATCTAATATTATTATTTTCTCTATTTCAGTCCTGTGCTATGTGTCAAGAAATACAGTGCATAGTTACTGATTACTAATCCCCAGTCACATTTCATTTGTCGAAGTGTTTTTGTAAATATTGTTGTGTAATATATATTTTTTGTGATTTAAATATTGTTAATGTATATGTCTTTGGTTCAGCTGACTTCAGCGGCCCTTATTTTGTACACTGAACAAGGATTTTCTAAAATAAATAAGTGACAATAGATTATCTGGTATTCATTCCCATCCCGAGCTGTATGCAGAAGACGTGGCGGTGACATTGTATGTTGTGAGCTCAGTACTATGCTCCTAGGCTGAGGGAGGGGTAACCATTCTCCCACAGATAGAAAGATGTTTAATCTCTTTCACATTTGAGTTTGGTCCCCCGTGAACAAAAGATGAGTGGAAGTATCCAACAGATTGCCTGCCCACAACCTAGGCCTTAACGATGAGAAACTGATCCCCTTATCGTAGGCTCAGCTCGTCGCCTAAGCGCCCGGGACCCATCATTCTCCTGCCCCCCCCATTGTCGGAATTACCATCCAGGTCTCCAAACATGTGAAGACACTGGGGTTTTAGCTGGATGCCGAGCTCAATAAGTCCCGCCACGTCGGTGCACTAGCCTTCACCACTGCCTACAGTGCCATCTCATTGCCCTGAGCAGGAAATTCTTTTCACTGACACTCGCCCGAGCGGTTATTGGCAGCAAACTAGATTATTGCAACGTTCTGCTTAACTTAAGCAAAAAACCTTGCAAAACTGCTACTCCTGCAAAATAGAGCCCTGAGAGCAGCCCTGGGCCCAACCCTCTCGGCCCACATCTCTACATCAAGAAGAAAGACTCACTGGCATCCCACAAAAGCAAGAACTGAATTCAAAACTCTGACCATCACTCACTGATGTCTTCACAAGAATGCCCCCTCGTACCTCCTTCCATGCATCTGAGCAAAGCCAGCTACACACTCCCTCTGCTCCCCTCAAGCAAGTGGGAGGCTCCAGCCTCAGTGTTAACACTCCCATCCTGTGGAACACCCAGCCTGATCCCATCCAGAACAAACCATCTTTTACTGTCTTAAAAAACACTTAAAAACATGGTTGTTTAATAAATATGCCTAACCCGTATGTACTTTGCTCAACACTTGCTTTCTGTCTGTAACCACTTACTTTGTACAAGCACTGTGATATGCTCTGGTCTGTGCTCTATATCAGATGAAATAGCTAAATATGAGTGAAACAGGGCAAAGGACCTTTTAAGCACCTCCAATGGTGTGATAGCTTGTAAGCAACACATGGACCACGGAACATGTAACAATGCAAAGTTAGGAGCCTGGCAGTGGTGTAAGGGCACCTGAATTGTGAGTGGCAGTGCACAGACTGGATCTGCTTTTTCAAGAGTGGCGGAAGCAAATCAATGGAAAACCGTTCATGGGAGTCATTTTCTTTGAAACTGTTGCAAAGTAGATCCACAGCCACCTGAGATTATTCTACCAATCTTTATTGAAGATGTTCAACGCAGTACAATTCCCCCACACCCTAGGAGGTCCACTCTTGGGGCAGAACTCCAGACCGCAGAGATGGGCATTCCACACACACTATTCAGCACTGCAATGTACAATTCAGAGAATAGGGGACCATGTACAAAGAAATGTTGCAAAGACCGATACTGCTCATCTCCCCATTGTATTCCTGGGAGGGTGAGTACAGTACCACATGAAACATTCCAAGAAGAAAAACTATGCACAATGCAACATGTCAATGTGAATACATACCACATACTGTTTCCAGGATTTGCCCTCTTCAGTACCTTGCATGGCAACTACATCATGTAGTTAACATGTCTTACTGAGGTCTGGTATTGTGCCTAAGATGTTATGACACATTGTTGCCTCCAATCGTCCAATATGGTGAATAGGAGCCCTTACAGAAAGAGCATTAGTTCAGAGATGTAGTCAATTCTATACATATAAACCAACATCATTTAATAAGCATAGGCTTCAATAAAGAAAAGCATACCTTGACTTAGCTACACTAGCCTCTGCTGTTACTTTCACAAAAGACATTCCGAGATATATTAAGATCTTTAGGGTAGATCTTGCTGCTTAAACCACTTTATATATGGTCCCAACACATTAACTTCCACCTATGTGGAAGATCTAGAACACATCGCTTTACACACAAGGATATGGATCCAGGCTATAGGTGCTTCCTATCTGGGGATGAGATATGATTATCCTTCTGGAGAGATGTAGCTATGTATCCAGACTTCTGGGAAAGACCGAGCCTCATTCTGATCCCATTTAGATCTAACAAAGTGTATTTAATAAGGTGTTAAGGCCATGCTGCACTTGATTCTCTCCGGGAGAGCTGGAGCATGCAGTTCTATGGAATAAAAGACATTTTGATCTGGTCACGGTTGGTTCTCTCAGGGGAGGAGAGAGGAGGCTGGCCTCGAGGACTAGCACAATGCGGTTTTCATTTCATACATCATACAGCCCTCTGTCTAGTCTTTAGTCACTGCCTTCTCCTGGGCACCAACGTCCATCTAGTAGCTCAGACCAGGTTGACCACTGCCGGCATCTCTCTAGGGTGGCTCTCCATTTCAGCTGAAATCAGTCTAAATGTTGCTCTTAGAATTAATTGGCCTCCTCTCCTACACTTACAAAGAGAGGGCTAGGACAATTCACAGTGAGGAAACCCACTATCACAGTCTCTGTATGGACTCTTAACATCCGATGAAACATACAGGAAAAACTTTTGTAGTGTCTTATGCCTTGTGGTTCCGTGTGAATGTTTGGATGAATGTTGAGTGCATGAGTGTTGCAATGTGAAGTGTGCTTTGCGTGGTAGAATGTGGGGGAGGTTTGGAGTAGGCTGTTGAAAGGTGGATTTCAGAGGAAGCAGGTGGCCGTTGGTCAGAAAATAAAGAGGACTTTTACATCCACTTATTGCTAGTTTCTGTGTCATTTGAGTGGATTCTACAATTTGCAACAAGGAAACCAATGGCCAGTAGAGGACCCGCGCAGCAGGCAGGCTGTATCTTCGAGTCAGAGCTTCCTCTAGGTTGGCTCAAGCGCTGGTTATTAGAGTCGGTATGAAAATTAAAAAAAATAGTCATTCGCAACCTACACGCAGCCCATCACAGCTCTAAGCGACTGCAGCAATTTATATCTGATTATTTCCGGAAACCAAACTGAGGCTCCCAGCGCCAGCTTGCAAGCAACAACGTTGTTGACAGGGTTAGCGGAAAGCACCCTTGAATGTCATATAACGTGCCACCATTTTGGTTAGGATTAATTGAACCAAGGCCTGTACGGTGATCTGCATCCTTCCTGAAGAGCCTCCTTTTCCCAGTTAAAGAGAAGACTTTTTTTAAGGTTATTAAAACAATGAGTTAAAGGGCACGAGAGGAAATAAAGCATGCCTTGGAATACGTAGCCGAACACTTTGCCACACGTGTAATTCTGAGTATAAAAAAATGTTTTCGTCAAAATATAGCATTTGAGAAAGATTAAATCACAAAATGCAAGGTATCACGGTACAACCACCGGAAAGATTTGTACCGAACCCTGGTCAGCCAAATGTGTTGTGGCCAGAGTGGGGAGAATATTGGAAAAATACATTAAGACTGTGGAATAGAGAGGTTTATCACCACAAAAGAAGACATTGCTTTTATTAATTGTCTTGGGGCTTGAGGGTCAGTGCAAATACAGGGAGTTACCACAATTGACTGGTGATGAAGCTGGTGACATTG
Source organism: Ambystoma mexicanum (assembly GCF_040938575.1). Classification (NCBI taxonomy): domain Eukaryota; kingdom Metazoa; phylum Chordata; class Amphibia; order Caudata; family Ambystomatidae; genus Ambystoma; species Ambystoma mexicanum. Next base: position 189,807,330 of record NC_090928.1, on the reverse strand, counting down.
ATGAGTATGAATATGCGTTAAGTCAATTGGACAAATATTATGTCCCAGATTAATGTCACCACCAATAGGTACAATTTATACACCAGATCTCAGAAAGATGATGAGACAATGGAAGAGTATGTTTCTGCACTCAAGAAGTTAGCTCTCAAGTGTCGATTTGGTGCAGGCATCACACTTGATGAGTTGATTAAAGATCAGATCATCATTCACACCAAAGTCCCCCTAGTTCAAGATTGGTTGTGGATGGTGGGTAATCCCTCACTGTCTGAGGCAGTGGTGTTAGCAAAAAGAGTTGTACACACCCACTTGTGTGCTAGAAAGATCAAAAATAAGAGGATGGAAGTCCTACAAGCACAAACTGAGGGTCAAAGTCAAGTGGGGAAGGAGGCCGGAGAACAATCTTTTCTAAGTGTAGTAAGGAGCAAGGGAGACAAGACGGAGGGTGAGAAAACAAGTGAAAAGCAATGAAAGCCAAGAGATCAAGATCATTGAGAAAATAAAAAGGCACGAGGAGAACAGGATTAAAAAATGAGGCAAGAGATAAAGACAGGTGCTTCAGGCGTGGAAAAGTGGGACATTACGTCTATTAAAAAAACTGGCTATTCACCAGACATGTGCAATTTGTAAGATGAGGGCACATGTTGCTGTAGTCTGTACAAACAAAAAAAAGGTGTCATTGGTACGAGAGGATTCAGACTCAGAAGAAGAGCATGTAGTAGTTGTGCATGAACCAGGAAAGGGAGAGTTAGAATGTCCCAGGTGTGACATACTGATAGAAAATTGGAAGTTATCGTTTAGGGTGCTCTCCATACACCATAATTGCTGCTGGGACTTGGGGTTAACTGAAGGATTGAGAGCAAGAGTTCATCCACCTGCCATCAAGAATTAAGGAGTATTTGAAGGGTCAAAAATTCACATTACAGATTGGATCAAGTGTATTGTACTGTTCAAACGTCGTCAGGTGGAAATCAAAGTCTACATAGCAAAGAAAGGAGTAAATGTTCTCGGCTGGAGAGATCAGGCAGAGAGATCAGGCAGCGTTGAAGATAAGATTAGATCTGTGTGAGGATGAGCCTGTGCTATTAGTGAAGAGCAGTAACCCTAACACAGATAGGGATTTAAACAAAAAGGATGATGATGTGTTTCATCAGGAGTTGGTGCTATTAAAGGATTATGCTCACAAGATAGTTTTGAAACCAGGAGCGATTCCAGTTGCACATACAAAAGCAAAGCCAATCCCTTTCGCCTTGGTGGAAGTGTGGAGCAAGAATTGAATAGACTTGAGAAGAAAGGGATAATTGACAAGATTGAATCATCTTAATGGGTGAGCCTCATTGTGGTTGCAATAAACAAAATGGAAAATTGAGAATCTGCGTAGATCTCAGAGACTTTAACAAGAGTATTCTGGTGGACAGATATCCACTGCCTATAATATTGGAGATGTTGAACTGCATTGATGGGGCACACCTATTTACTACATTGGATGTGTCTAACGTGTACCATCAAATCAACCTTACAGAAGATTGCAGGAGCCTGATGGCTTTTATTACACCTTTTGGCATGTATCACCACAAAAGAATGCTGTTTCGACTGGCATCTGCTGCGTGTGGTGTTTCAGAGGACTATGACCCAAGTGCTGAAGGGAGTAAAGGAGACGTTGCTTTACTAGGATGACATAATTGTGTTTGGAAAGGGAGAGTGTGAACAAGGGATATAAAGTAGACAAGGAGAAGTTACAATACTGTCAGCTCAGTTGATTTTGCATGAAGGAAAAAAAGTGACACCTGAAAGAGCTGAAGCGATTATGAAACCTCAAAACCAAACAGAGTGAAGCAGATGCAGCCGTTTTTGGGTTTATGCAACTATGTTAGAGCCTGTGTATTTGATTATAGCACATACACAGGACCGCTTCTGGAAGTATTAAAGAAAGTGCAAGTGGGTAAAACAAAAATAGAATGGACTAAAGAAATGGAAGAAGGATTTGAGGAGTTGAAAAAAGCAATGTGTACAGACCCTGTTTTAGGAATTCCTAATTAAGCTGATGAATTTTATTTGTTTTTAACATACAGATGGGGCAGTTATGACAATAGTACTTAAACAGAGAACCACATCGGGGTACAAACCTTTGGCATACTACAGTGGAATTCTAGACCCATTCATGAGAGGACATGAGAGGACAATATTTGGCAGCTGCAACATTCATTATCAAGAAGTCCACAAGTATTGTCATGGGCTGCTCTATGACTCCCTTCGTGGAGCATGATCTATTTGCAATTTTAGAGAAACCCAAGGACACATTGACATCCAAAAGAGCTTCAGCTTATAAGGTAAGATGTAAAATAATGAATCCTGACACGTTTATAGCTGAGCCAGCAGAAGAAGGCAATCATGTGCATCACTGTGCTAATCATTTGAATTTTATGATGATATACCCTGTGTGAAAGAGAACGCTTTAGCGGGAGGGGAGATTCTCTTTATTGATGGTTCTTCGAAAATTTATCAAACTAGCGGGGAAAGGCATTCAGCCGCTGCAGTGATAAGACACAGGTTAAATGGAGAATTTGAAGTAGTAGCAAGTGCAAGACTATGGCCCTCATTACGACCCTGGCGGATTTTTTCCGCCATCGGCGGACTTTTCCGCCATGGCGCAAAGTCCCTTTACGCCATGGCGGATGGCGGACTTACCGCCCCATTCCGAGGTCGGCGGGGCGGTAAGTCCCCATTGACCCATTTACCCTTCCCCATTTCGGCCCCATAGGGTATAATGGGAGTGGGGAAGGAGTTAATTACGCCACCGTAAATTACGGTGGCGTAATTAACACCAAGGTCCCAGAGCGCCATGGATTTTTCCGCCCGCAAAAAGCGGGCGGAAAAATGACCATGGCGCTCCGGGAACTCGTAGTTGGCGGTAAGGGGTCGGCGCAGCTAACGCTGGCGCAGACCCCTTAGCGCCAGGGTCGTAATGAGGCCCTATGTCTCACTTTTCAACACAAGCAGCAGAATTAGTAGCGCTTATTGTCACGCTGGAGCCACACGAAGGGCAGGAAGTGATAATGTACAGTAACTCCGCCCACGTGACGTCAACCATACATGCAGGGTTGGCACATTGGAAAAGGATGGGCTACATGTATTGTTATCGGATAGGCTCATTAAGGTACTATAACTCCCAGTGGCCATAGGAGTCGCTAAACTGCGCATACTAAGCAAACAGATTTTATCTCTTGCAGGAACTAAGCCGCAGACAAAGAAGCCAAAAGGGTTGCATATTCTCCAGAAATTTTGAGTTTTGATATTGAAACTATTAAAGAAAAAGTAGTTACAACCATGTTAGTGCAAGAGACTTTTAATAAGTTGTCGATAACGCAACTAATTGAGATTCAAGGAAGTGCACCACAGGAAGAGCAATAACTTTGGAAACGAAGGGGCTGTTCTTTATCCCCCACAGAAGCATTATGGCGACAAGATAGCCCTGGGAAGCCAGTGATGCCAGTACGTTATTGAAGGTCGCTCTTGAACAGCTACATTACCCTGCAAATATAACTAGAGAGAGGCTTGCTGCTGCGATTGCAGAAGACTATTTCATCCCTATTTTGTTGGAACACATTGCACTATTTATGGTGAACTGCATCGTGTGTCAAAAGTTTACTGCTGGGCATACACTGAGAATGATTAGAGGGTAATACCTTGACTGAATGGTCCATTTCAGCATTTACATATCGAATATGTCGATATGCTGCAGGTCTATAAAGGATATAGATATCTATTAGTGGTGGTGTGTCCCTTCTCTAGGTGGATCGTAGCAGGTCTGTGTACACACCCTGATTCCACTTGCACAGCAAAGTTTTTAGTGCACAACGTTTTCCCAAGGTGGGATGTGTGTGTGAGGTGCTGAGATTCGATAATAGGCTGCATTTTGTCAATTGATTATTCAAACAAATCAAGCTTCTATTAAGTATAAAGCATACATTTTCTTCTGCTTATCACCTGCAAGTGAACATGAACAAAATATGTGAGGGACTCAATGGCTTCCTCAAGGAAAGGATTGTCAAAATCCATGAGAACTCCTTTTACACCACTGACTAGGAGTAGGAGTGATGCCCAGAGCGTGGCAAGAATTTAGGTGATGAGATGCATGATTATTTGACATGTATGTACACTAGCATTTCTTTCATTTCAGATCAAGTCAAGAGCCAGGGGGGTCGGTCTCAGAACACAGAAAAAGATTATTCGACAAACAATCCTAGCGAACTATTACCACAACCTAAGTTATATGTTGGGACCTAGTATTAGTTAGAAATATTACCAGAAAGTGGCATGATCCATGTTTCCATTGCCCTTTCTGTGTTGAAGAAGTGTCCACTTCCGCTGTCAAAATACATGGAAGAAGAGCTTGGCTGCACCTGGGTGATGTGAATATCTATAAAGGAAAGACCTGTCCTCTCACCATTGCCGATCCAGAAGCAAGACAAAAAGAAGAATTCCAGCATGTGCAGACTCAATTGATGACTAAGAAGAAGGCCGAAAAAACAAGGAGTGATTAATATAGATTTTGCATTGGACTGGAATTCCATGAACACTCCTTATAGATATTTTAGCACAGAGTGCAAAGACTTGCGGTGAATTCCAGGAATTTTGAAAATAACTTTTAGAAATACATATTAAAGCATCAGAAATATGTCTAAATGTCAGTTCTTGATCAGAAATTGGAAACGAGATCAGTTTTCAAACTCATTTCATGAAGAGTACTTGTTTTAAGTGATTAAACATATGGTACCTGCCGATTGTGACATTCATCGGCTTGTGCTAGCTGTCTTTGTGTTCATACTTTGATTTTACCCTGCTCTTGTTAGAAGAGACGTTAATATTCACACTTTCTTGCAGCATCTGAAAAATGTCTTTGTGGTAGGAAGGCTTCTTATTGCTATAATTGTACCGATTTTACAGTTACAAACATAAAGAAATGTGATGATTGTATTAAAAATGATTAAAGAAGAGAGTGGCACGGTTCTAGAGGATGAACAAGTACAAAGAGTAGTAGGATGGTGTGAGAGATGGATCCCTATTTGCTTATGCATAATATACGCTTGTATGATTGTTCTCTTTGTCTTTCTGTTCCTCAAAGTTCACAGTCTCTATTCATGTGAGGACTTCAATTGAAGGAGAAATCCCTATGGTTATCCCTACTATGGCAACTACTTTAGATTTACTCCGTGATTATGACCTAACCTTTCAGAGACACAAGAGAGATGCAGAGGAGGACAGTGAAGGGATAGATACCAATTTAGATAACACAACACATTTGGGGAATAATATGTGGTACCAACACATGAGAAAAGTGGGAGATAAAGCATCGAAGGAGGGTTGCTATGTGTGCTCTCTCATCCTTTATTCCATGAATACAGTATGCACTTTAATTGCTAGAGCCTTCCAAAGCACGATACAACATGCCTCAGTCATCTTGCAACATGTATAATGCAAGGACAATTCCAAGGACGCTGGGCAACTTTGCGATGGAGATCGAAATGGTTGTTACCATACCAGGATGACTATATCAAGACCTCACAAATGGAAAAGGAACCTGGATGGAAGAGCAAAATGCTTGTGTGTCATGCTGCAGGACAGGATGAGGTCATCATTGAAGAGATGAAGAAAATCAACTTTCCTGATGTGACGGAAATAGCTGGATCACCTGGATGTTGGGAAAGAACTCAACTTTTGATCTATGGACGAGTGAAATCTAAGAAGGGATGGGAAGAAGGAATTATGTCCTGTGCAGCTCACCTGCTGAAAACAGAGTATGTACAAGAAGTGCAGAGGGTGATTGATGGGTGTTTTAAGTCATGGGCTAAACACGCCAAGCTACTGACATGGGTAGAACATGAATCAGGCCCAATAGTTGTATTCCCTTTGGCTAATCCGACACTGTGTTTCTGGAGACACAGAAATAATTATGTGGGATACAACAAAGAATGCAAAACTACAATTGACATTCCAAGGATGGGAGAAGGAACAGCCATCCTCATGGACCGATATTGGGCTTGTGGATCTAGAGTTTATCTAAGATTGCCTAAGGATTGGGGCAGACTATGTTCTTTGGTGCTCATCCATGTTCCTGCATTAGTGATTCCCCAAAGCGACCTGAACATTAGTGAATTTCCAAAAGGGGATGCCCATCTGAGAAAAAGAAGATTGCTTGAACTTCTTCGTCAGACAAGAAGAGAGAATTATTTCTCAGCCAAATCAATAATATGACTCCATTCCTGATGAACACAGGTTGTTCAGTGGGACTGCCACAATGTTTACAACTATATTTATGCCTGGGATCCAAACAGTAGCAAACTCTAAGTGGTTACAGATCACCAGATGGGAGCTTCTGCAGACAATCAATGCTATCATAAAGGGATTCAACGCTATCAAAGAAGAACTGAGGGCCATACAACTAATGACCACCAGAACAGATATGTCCTGGATAGGATCACAGCGATGGAAGGGGGAGTTTGGGCCAAAATTGGACCATCGTATTGCACGTTCTCACCTTCTCATGATGAAGAAAATGGGACCTTAACAGAGGCCATAAAGTTGTTGACAGACCTGCATGACAAGATGGAAGATGAGACAGATGACATTAAAGATGACAGTTGGTTTGCTTCTCTGTTCTCGTGGATTCTGCAGTGGTTGGCAAATATATTTAAAATCCTTGGAGTTATATTAGTTATAGTGATGTTCGGAATATGCGTAATCAGGATAGTGATTGCCCAATGCAAGAAAACAGAAAAAAAAGGTGGTAGGAATGAAGATCATGATCGACATCAAATCCGGACTAGTCCCAATGAGCTGACTGATGGAAATTGTCTGAAAATATATATAGGCCAGTATCGTAGCACATCAAGGAACGTAGTTTCTGTATCCAGAGAATCATAAGAAGCACGTGGGACAATGGGTCTATTGTAATCCGAATGGACAATGCAACTACATGACCTGGAGTGTAGATGAACATGTCAAATCAGCCGGCACCGTGAGGGGGGTGATGAAGATATGGACACTGAAGAAATACTTCTTCAAGAGAAAATACCAGAATGTGGAAACCATTGAAGAGGTGATCGAGGACTCGACCAGAGGGGGCAATGTAGAGCAGCAGTTACAAGCCTCTGCAGCAAATCCCACCCCCCTACCTCCTATATGTTGGAAGTCTGAGATTGTGCAATGTTTGATACCAGCAGTTGTGCCAATACTGCAGCGTATATTCAAAGAAGATACCCATTGAGACAACCCTATCAAATGTATCCCCGAAGAGACGAAAATCTGAGGGAAGAACTCTCTGAAGGAATATGAAAAAGAACAAAGAGAGGAGCTAGTGACATCACAAAAGACATATGCAACGTCTCAAGATATTGGCTGAAGAGGATGCATGGATCCTATAAGAGACTAACGACAAAGTAAAAAATCAAGTGAACTCTTAAATATGAAAAAGAACATTACCCGTGTACGAAGTGCTGCAGAGAATCAACCATTCAATAATTGCACAGATGCTGAATCGCAAGGTAGATTAAGACATCATAGTAGCTGGCCAAATGTAGTGAATAGAATGCAGGCGGAGCCGCCAATGTTCAGTAGCTGGACAACAGTGTCATGTATTTAGTAAGACAGGACCCATGAAGAGAAAAGACGAGGATTGTGTTGCAGCAAGAATAAGCTGAAATTGTGGAGCTACATGGTCGAGGCTGTCTGGCCTGGTATCAAAAATGAAGCAGCCAGGGTCGGTTATCTATTCTTGAAAGAAGTGAACGTGCGAAGGATAAATCATCTGTTGTTATGGTGCAAAGAAAGAACACAAAGGGTACCAAGTTCTATTCATTTAAGACATTTAAAAACCTGCAAAATGGATCAAATGGTGGTCTCCCGTCACGTGAGCCAAGGATGAAAATAGAGTTGAACTTGGAGTCATAGAACAGTGAAAATGAGTGCCTGCACTCCAATGTATTCTCAGAGACAAGGATACTTTGCAAGGCCAAGTTCAAAGACAATCTTCATGGCAGAAGGCATGGGCGATGAGAGATGTTGGGCTAATTGGGTGGGGAGGTAGAGTCAGGTCCACCTCCTTGCACCTGGGTCTGGGTTTATGTTCTGCTAAGGGCACCGAATGTTCCAGACATGGCACAAGCATGCCAAGCAATTGTAGAGGTCTGTACAACGAAGGACCTTATAGTTTGAAGACCAATTGAAAACAGTGTACTTAATGATTTTGAAGATTACATGTTTTAGAGGTAGGCATATATTGTCCACCTGACAGTGGACAGCTAATCACAATCCCAGTCCCTATGTAATGGGTACTCAGATGTTAATCTTAAGCCAATTACAATCCCTAGTAGGTTTTTCATTACTTGCCATGTAGTATGATGTCACCTCTGATGTATTTTTAGTATAAAATGTATGTTTAATTAAAAGATCGAGAGAGACTGAGCGAACGTTCGTTGATGTTCGTTGTAAACTCCCTGTTTTAGATAATTGTTAATAAAACAGTATCTTTGCCATCTTCCTGAGTTGGTTCGGTTATTTGGACTCAGAGTTATTCTGCAAACCCATCCATTGCATCCACGTTACTAAAGGGTCCTAAGCTCACATCTGAGTGAAATTAGGAGAGTGGCATTAGGAATGAGCAATGTCACAGTGGAGTCAGAGTACAGTCAAATCTGTGCTCTTTCTGTCGCCAGTCTATGTTAGTGAAAGATGTTCCTATGTTGCAACTGTTATATTATCTTTCACTTTACTTCTTTTAAGCAATTGTACTCAAATGTAGCAACAAAAATATTCATAGCTATTTTAAGAGCTCAAACTGAGTTGTATGTAAGCTTACAAATAAAATAGAGAATTATGCCTCCCCAACTGCATATGTCCTTAATAGGGGTACATTATTCGTTACATTAACAAATAGATCATGGCAATGAAGCAGATAACAAACGTTTTAAAAATGTTGCCGTTTAGAAAAGCTGTCATATTTTTTGTTTTGATTCATAGGTGTCGCAACGTGACATCTATTGTGACAAAACTATTAACTTGAGAGAACAGATATGGGGAGATGATATGAGGAGGCATACACAGGATATTTTAAGTATAGCAAAGAGAGCGGCCAACACACACAAACACACACACACCCACACACAACACACGCAGTAGCAAACTGCCCCAGCACTGCACACACCAATAGCATTACACCCACACACAATCACCTGCCTGTGCATACAAAATGCTCCTAGCACTGTACAAACACACTGCCCTCAGTCCTACACTGCTCATGCACACCACTACAGTATTGTATGTGTCCACATACACATACACACACACTATTGCCAGTTCCACGGTGCCCACACAGAGGTAACCGATCACTGCAGGCACAGGAACCCACAATGCCCCAAGATCAACTCTCCACCACCCCAAAACACTACACCTCACAACACTGCCCACACACTCTGCCCAAGCACCATGAACGTAGATACTCCCATAAATACACCCACCACTAACACTGTGTACACACAAGACTGTTAGGCGGAAACCTGTGCAGTTCCCTCTGGGACCACTGCAAAAGATTTAGGACTACAGGTGTTTGGCAGTAAACCCACTTGGTAGCAGTCTGTACCACACAGATTCACTTGGTAGCTGTGGCTGGGCAGTCAGACTTCCCTCAAGAAGAGTTAAGCAGTATGTGGAGTATACAATATAGGGTAATTCTTCACAGTAAGACAAGCAAAAACGCAACAAGGCTCAGTGTAAAGATATTAAGGTATTTATTTATAACGGTCAACACAGTTCAATACTTTACGGGGAAAAAAATGCAAGGCAAGAAGACAAGAACCACAATAGATAAGAAAGTTCAGAGGCCAGGCCCACTTGGAGAGAGGCAAGGCGATTTGTCCCAAAAAGTCTCTTTGTGGAAATGCGTTCGAGCCGTATAGCAAATTGTTATTGGAAAGTTTGGAACCAGTTCAGAACCACACGTTAAAGGAAGCTTGGAGGCGACCCAATGGAAAGGCGAGGATTAAGACACCTCACTCGATCCGGCAGAAAGTAAAGCCAGGCGGACACGGTACCTTGTTTGTGGAGAGATAGCTCCGGCGGGGGAAGTTGTTCCTAGTGGTGGATGCACGTCGGGTCTTTGCCAAGAGTAGAGATGATCTCGTCGTCGAAGAAAAGTGAAGTCCGGTGCACCACCAGGGAAGAGACCAGCCGCGGAGTGCTCCGTCACAAGGCACCACCCTTTTGTTCGCGGTACAGGGGTAGTGGCTATCTAGTTGCCGAGGTGCTCTGCACGGGCAATTCGACCACTGCGTCCTGAGACGAAGAAAAAGGAAAAGGGGGACTGGTTGTTCCCACCAGTCAGGCGAAGAGATTCTCCGGCAGGGAGATCTCCTCTGTCGTCGGGAAGTGGTGAGTCGGTTCCGCAGGGCTCCACCGGGAGTGTCGTCGTGCAGGTCGGCTCAGCGATACCCTTGTCGGATTCTTAGGTCCTGTGGCGACTTCTGAAGATCCAGTCCCAAAAGCCCTGCTTTTATGCAGAAAACCCCCATTCATTCAGCCTAGCTGTCAATCAACACACGCTAAGTGGTGAGCGGGGAGGCTCACCACTTGGGCCAATCACACCAGAGTGCGACCGGAGTTGGCAAGGCAACTCGGTCCAGGGTGCCTAAACCCCCTCCCACACCCCTGCGGTAACCCAGACAGAATGGCACCACTTTGGAGGGTCTCTGTCCAGAGGCCCGCCAAAAGTGGAACAAAGGGCTCAACCTTTGGTTTAGGAGTCACAGAGACGAACACAGACGCCATTTTACAAACCGAGTTCTGGCAGAAAATACCATCCGATAAACTTATTTAAGATAAGTAGACCGGTGGTACGTTAGAGATTAACAAGGAAAAGTATCAATCTCCAACAATGGGACGAATCCCATAGGGTTATGTTCGGGGTCGAGCATAACAAGTAGTTTCCACTGCCACCAGCCAAAACCCGACGAGGGGGGACAGGACAGTGCCCCCTCGAGTAACAGATCTAGGAGTAATCGAATTACCCCTACTAGCACGTCCACAATAAGATGGTTTGTACTAGTTCTGTTAGTAAATTTAGGTCTAGTAAAGCCAATGGTGACTTTACATGCCCGGGGAGACAGTAGTCAGTCCCTGGGTATGGAGTCTATGGTGGAGGTCCGCTAGGACGCCCCAGTGTTACGGCACGTAGGGTGCGGTGTAACACACATAGAAAAACATATGAGACCCTATGGAGTAAAAGACCTCATAGCCCATAGAACACATTGATATTCAAAGGAATTACACACATTCATGTCCAAGAGTGGGAGAAAAAGAGTCTCACCCTTGGCAGGGTGGAAAAAAACAAACTCCAGAAATCCAGCAAAGCTGCTGGGGGACTCACTAGGTTAGGAAATTCAGCCTAAACAGAGAATTCTCCCTAACAAAGACACAGCACTGTATGTAAACACACAGTCTATAACACTGCACACAAATTTAGAACCTGGAAAGTGGATAACATTGGTACAAATACTTGAGGTTTTCAGGTAATACTTGGCAATGGAATTAATCCTTCGAAATGTGATGCCCAGACTTTGAAATGGCATGAATACCTGGGTCTTTTATGGTAGTACCTGTATATCATAGTAATACATGGCATATTACTGTTCCCCTCCCTTTGCCTGGTCGCGCTCTGAAACACTTGTGTACGAGCGCGATATGAATAAAATATCATTTAATTTCATCATTTAATTTAATTTCATATGAGTATTATGTCAATATCTGGCACCTGATGGCCGTCCTAGGCAATTGAAGACAATAGCCATTGAATCGGATGACCATCTAGAGACATATTTCCAATGACTAGTTATCAACCTAAACTATTGGCATAGTATATACTTGTAGGAAACTGTATTTGAGTTAATGCATCTGGGCGCTTGTCCTCAGAATGGGTTACGAACAGCTGCTCTTATTGTTTTCTTGTCTGTCCTGAATCAGAACTAGAGATGTATAATCTTATCAGAGAGTTGCAAAATAATGTGGAGGATTACAAAGAGATAAACAATGAAAAGCATGATTTCTTCTTTTTTAAATCATTTATTGTGATTTGGTTACAAATAAAACCTTTCACAAAACAAGCAATATTGAAATATAAAACCAATTTATTAAGAATCTACAATTCATACCGACCAATTGGAGTCCAGAAATCCATACATATATTAAAAATTCATAGTTATAGTACGACAAAAAAAGGAGTATCCTTCAAACTGGTTAAGCATAAAAAGATCAATTCAAAAGATAGGACATCACAACACAAACAACTATCAAATTAATCTGTAATACTCAACAGTTCACGAACAGTAAGATGTTGGATATCCCCCAATTGTGTAAATATGGCATTAACAAAGTTCATCAATGCAATTGTAAGCGACAATGTATCACCCAGCATCAACCCTGACAATGAAGAAAGCACATCCCTGATTCATAGAGGGATACAAATCCACGTGACCACGCCCCTGGTTTTATTGTCCTTTACTCAATAAGAGCATAGGAGCAAGGCAATGATGCTTGTTTTTAAGACCTATGGCAGCATCTTCCACCCTTAAATAGAAATGCACATGCTTTGCATAACTGTTGCTCGTCATTTTTTACAGTTCTACCTCTCAGAGGTGAACATTCTAAAATGTAAAAGCACATCTGCATGATAGGGTTGCAGACAGCAGAAATGCAGGCAACTTATTCTCGCGTGTAACCTACAACAGAATGAGGATGAACTTTGCTGCAAGTGTCATGTTATGTGCAAGAAGCTCGCACGCATGTAGGCGAGTCATTCTGATAGGCAGACGCCGATTCATGGAATAAATGTGCGCCGAAAAATCAGCGCACACGTGCGAAAACGTGCGATTAGCAGAGAAATAGCGAAAATCGCAGTGCAAGTGCGATTATCGCACAGAAAACATTGCACATCAATTCATGGAAGTCCGTGCACGCGTGAAATGTGGGATGTGCGCTGAAAAAGTGCGCGGCGCACGCTGGCGCATGCCGGCGCACAGGTCATCGAACGCCGTGCGATAAGGCCACAGTGAATTCGCACATAGCGCGGCGCACATAACAAAAGTAGGCGTAACACGGGGCGTCACATGCAGAATGGGGAACAACTCGTGAAAATGTGGGCATCACGGGGGAAGTACAGGAGGCAAGTGCGCAGAACGCCCACACGCTCGCCTACAACACGTATTCATGGAATCGAATAGGGAAAAACAGCGCACGGCCAAAGACGCGCACAGGCCCATACATGTCCGCCACACGAAAGCAGGCGGTAGTGTCCCTGCGTAGGAAAAAAATGTGCGCCAAAGTCCTACACGCGCGAGAAGGCCCACACGCGATCGGGCCTGGGGGAGCATGTGCGTGTATTTCAGGGGTGCGTGTGAAGTTCCACACGCGATTGGCCTGGGCGCGTGTATTTCAGGGGTGCGCGAGAAGTTTCTCACACGATTGGCCTGGGCGCGTGTATTTCAGGGGCTCGCGGGTGTTTTCACACGCGATCGGGCCTGGGGGAGCGGGGTACGTGTATTCCAGGGGCTCGCGGGTGTTTCTACACGTGATCGGGCCTGGGGGAGCGGGGTACGTTTATTTCAGGGGCTCGCGGGTGTTTTCACACGCGATCGGGCCTGGGGGAGCGTGTGCGTGTATTTCAGAGGTGCCCGAGAAGTTCCACACGCGATTGGGCTGCGTGCGGGTATAACAGAGGTGCGCGCGAAGTTACACACGCGATCTGGCCTGGGGGAGCATGTGCGTGTATTTCAGGGGTGCGCGTGAAGTTCAACACGCGATTGGCCTGGGCGCGTGTATTTCAGGGGTGCGCGAGAAGTTTCTCACACTCGATTGGCCTGGGCGCGTGTATTTCAGGGGCTCGCGGGTGTTTTCACACGCGATCGGGCCTGGGGGAGCGGGGTACGTGTATTCCAGGGGCTCGCGGGTGTTTTCACACGCGATCGGGCCTGGGGGAGCGGGGTACGTGTATTCCAGGGGCTCGCGGGTGTTTCTACACGCGATCGGGCCTGGGGGAGCGGGGTACGTGTATTTCAGGGGCTCGCGGGTGTTTTCACACGCGATCGGGCCTGGGGGAGCGTGTGCGTGTATTTCAGAGGTGCGCGAGAAGTTCCACACGCGATTGGGCTGCGTGCGGGTATATCAGAGGTGCGCGCGAAGTTTTTCACGCTATCGGGCCTGTGGGGGAGCAGGGTACCACTCACCGTCTGCCTTGCGTGTAGAAGAACGCGTAGCCAACACCCGCTGTGAAGTAATAGCGTTTGAACCCCAACGGATGGAAAACACACGCACCGCACGAAAAGCACATACAGAGCAGTGTAAAGGCACGCAGGATCTCCAAGCCCTGCCAGGGCAACACCCGTGCGCGAAACGTCACAGACGCGCTTACGCTGTAAGGGCCTTTGGTCCAATGAAATCGCGTACGCGTGCTGACGCGCTTACGCGCTAAGCCCCTTTCCTCAAATTTCACGCTGACGTGCAGGATTTTCACGTGCCAAATCACTCCATATCAAGCTGGCCACGCGAAAACACTCGGAAGACCACGCTCCTGCCCAGAAGGCCGAATTACTGCCCCCCAGTGCCCCGAGCAGCCTCCCACGTGCCATCTGCTGCTGCCTGCCTGCCTGCCTGCCTGCTGCCACCGTGCCCTGCCATTTGGTGCCTGCACATCAGCCATCTGCAGGGGTTCAGTTGCTGTGTCCACCCCTGCTGGAACAGAAGACTCCCGACTCGGATAACATCGCTCCACAGCCCAGCCCCAAGACCCAGTTGCCCACCCACTCCTGCCCCTGGGGTTGCCATGTCGGGCACATCAACATCTGGCACCAGTGGCAACCCCCGGCCAGAGGGGAAGAGGGGCACCAGCTTCACTGCCACCGAAGTTGGTGTCCTGGTGGAGCAAGTCCTGGGGCAGTAGGATTCCCTCTTCGGATCGTCCCGCGCCAACAAGGAAGGACGGGAGAGGATCTGGGCCGACTGTGTGGTTGCCATCAACGCGGAGGGGGTGGCAACCCGCACCATCCAGAAGGTCAAGAAGCGCTGGGAGGACTTGAGGTCCAGGACCCTCATAAAGGCCCGGCGCCTCGTGGAGGGGGGCCGGGGCCGCATGAGTTCCATCCAGATGAGGGTCCTGGAACGCGTACACCCAGCGCTCCACGCCCAGGTCCTTGAGAGGGAGACCCATCTGGAGTTGAGCGGTAAGTGGCCAAGCATTGCTGTGTGAGACAGGGCATGTTGCAGTGTGCTGGTTGTCTGATACTTGCCTGTATGTGTGACATAGGCCATGTACGCATGTATGTGTGCAGGGACATCATGGTAATGCATGTGCGACCACTAATGTGTGAACCGCACGGTTGTTGCATGTGTTTAAATGTGACATGGGGAGCCCTATGCAGATTGTACACATGAGAGCATGGCAGTCTCTGTTCCTGGACATGGGTGGGGGTGAGGGATGGGTGCTGATGCCAGGTACATATATGGTATCCATGTCTGTGTGCCTGGCCTGCGTGTCTGTGACTTGTGAATGCCATGGATGCATGACACATGTCTGTGACAATTTACAGATTCACTGATGCAGCCTAGTCATCCTTGTATCCACTGTGATTGGGGTGTACGGGGCCAGGTGGATGTGACTGAGGTGAAGTGTGTGCATGTGATAGGCATGACCCATGATGCATGTGAGTTCCATTACATTGTATGTTTCGAGAGTCCATTGGACATGTATGGAAATGTCCATGGCATGCACCATGACTGTCACTGTGTGTGTTTTGCCTGGACTGACACATGTGTTGTGGAGGGACATGATGGAAGTGTACTTTGACAGTGGCACTCATCTGCTATTGCTTCCTGTCTAGGGGACCATTGTACAGTACCCTGATGCTTGTGTTCTATGTCTCCCTCTACACAGCGGCTAGTGAAGAAGAGGGCGGAGATGGCGCTGTGGAGCACGGCGGCGGGGATGCCCCCACGGCTGCAGCGGAAGGGGTGGGTGAGCCCCCACAGGGGCCTGCTACGGCGGAAGATGGTGAGGAGCCATCCAGGTTGGTGGTTTCCACAGAGGAGGAGGAGGCCGCCACTGAGGCGCACATGGGGCCTGGTGGGGGCATCCCTGCTGGAGCAAGTGGTGCAGTCCAGGGGCAGGGGCAGGAGGCAGCACAGGTCACCGTGGAGGGGCCTGTGCATGTCGCTGTCCCTAACCCTGTGGGTGCACCACCATGCACCAGCAGGGATGCCCCGTCCCAGGCCAGTCCGCAGGTAGAGGGGATGTCCATGTCATCTGACTCCCCTCCACCAGCAGACGAGGGGACCCCTGGCTGTATGGAGAAGGTCCTGATTGGGGTCGCGATGCGCACGGCTGTGATTCGTGATGACGTGCGTGCTTCCCAGGAGGAGCACGCACGTCATCACGAAGAGCACCGTGCCGACGTGGCCCAATTGGGATCGTCCATGTTCGGGGGTTTCCTGCATGTGTCGGCCAATCTGGCGGCCCTCTCCTCCTCTGTGGAGACTATACGCCAGTCGTTCTCCTTGCCGTCTCCCGGCCCAGATGCCACCAGGGCCCCCTGTGGACCTGCCCTGACCAATGCAGCCAGCTCGGTGGGGATCCCATCCCTGCCACAGTCGGGAGTCAGAGGTCCAGCAGGGGTGGACACCACAGCAACTGTACCCCAGCAGATGGAGGATGTGCCGGCATCATCAGGCAGGGCACGTGCACAACGGCGTCGGTGGATTCCATCAGCCTGGATGCCGTGGTGCTGGCAGAGGCAGTGGCGTCGGAGGCAGCAGCGGAGTCAACGTGGGAGGCATCATGGCTCGGGGCCATCAACATCGGAGGGGCAGGCATCGGCCGGAGGACAGGAGGACCCAGGACGGGAAGTGTCTTCCGTGTGGCAGCGGTTGGGCCAGCATATAGGTGCGGAGCGGCGGCGGGCGGAAGAGGCGCGGCTCACAATGGTCAGGGCGGAGAACTCCATGCGGAGGGCCCTGAGGCGGGCCGAGTGCCTCGAGGCAATCCGCAGGGGGTTGGAGGAGGAGACGGCGTCGTCCCTGCGGACCCTCGGGCCATGGAACAGGACCGCCTCCGGGACATCGAACAGGAGTTCGATGATGCCCTGGCCTGGAACACCACGGAGTGAGCCGCTGGACTTGCCCGCTGCCTTTGTATATAGTTATATAGTTAGTGTTAGGTTTCCTTTAATATCTTTTTTTTATTTGGTTGCGATTGGACAATTCGCCACATTTTTGTATATAGTTCAGTTTTTAGTTAGTTGTCATAGTTAGGTTTCATTTGGTTGGGCTCATGGACCCGGGATTATCGTGTAAATAGTTCTTCAATGGATTCTTTTATTTTTTGGATTTTTTTCATCGCCATGGAGCAATGGTTTTTGTTTATCATTTACACTTGGATTACTTTTCTGACTGTGACTTTGGACACCATTCATTTTGATTGTGCTGTGTGTTTTTGTTTTTTTCATGGACATTCATCTTCTTTTGGTTGTTTTGCTTTGTGGTTTTTCTCATTTAATTTCCATTCAAGTTGATTTTCAATACATTTTTATTTTCATCCTTCAATGTGTCGTATCATCTCATTGCTTTCATGCATGTCATGTTGGGTGTTTTAACATTCACTTGCAGCCATTGTGTGTGACAGACGTGTTCATTTGCATTATTTACATTGGGTGTGTAACATGTAATTGCCTTTGATATGTGGGTGGATGTGATAGTTGGCTGGGCCTTTTGGCAGGGGAGGATGACCATTACGGACATGATTGGGGATTGTTGGGACACAGGTGCAGGGGGGCATGGATGGGACATGGGCGAGGGCCTGGTGGAGGGTGCCCCTGCACTGTTGGGGGGTGGGGGGGTGTGGAACATGAGTTGGACATGCGGGGGGCCTGCTGGCAGGTGCCCCACAGTGCTGGGGGGTGGGGGGGTGGGAGACATGAGTTGGACATGGGTGGGGGCCTGCTGGCAGGTGCCCCACAGTGCTGGGGGGTGGGAGACATGAGTTGGACATGGGTGGGGGCCTGCTGGCAGGTGCCCCACAGTGCTGGGGGGTGGGGGGGTGGGGGACATGAGTTGGTCAGGGGTGGGGGCCTGCTGGCAGGTGCCCCACAGTGCTGGGGGGCGGGGGGGTTGGGAGACATGAGTTGACATGGGCGGGGGCCTGCTGGCAGGTGCCCCACAGTGCTGGGGGGTGGGGGGGTGGGAGACATGAGTTGGACATGGGTGGGGGCCTGCTGGCAGGTGCCCCACAGTGCTGGGGGGTGGGGGGGTGGGAGACATGAGTTGGACATGGGTGGGGGCCTGCTGGCAGGTGCCCCACAGTGCTGGGGGTGGGGGTGGTGGGGAACATGAGTTGGACATGGGTGGGGGCCTGCTGGCAGGTGCTCCGCAGTGCTGGGGGGTGGGGGGTGGGAGACATGGGTGGGGGCCTGGTGGAGGGTGCCCCTGGTGGCTGGGGGTGCAGGGGGACATGCGTTGGTGGGCAGTAGTGCAAGTTGACATGTGGGCTGGTTGGGGGGCATGGCCATGGTGGATGGGGTGCCTGCAGGACATGTGCATGGTAGGCCCCTGTGGGGTGAGCCACCTGCATGGGCCATGGAGGGTGTAGAGGGAACACCTGGGAGGACCCACACGTGCAATTCACGTGTGGTGCTCCCTGCGCACCCCTGAAATACACGCAAGCAGCCCAATCGCGTGTGAAACTTCCCATGCACCCCTGAAATACACGCACGCAGCCCAATCGCGTGTGAAACTTCCCGCGCACCCCTGAAATACACGCACGCAGCCCAATCGCGTGTGAAACTTCCCGCGCACCCCTGAAATACACGCACGCAGCCCAATCGCGTGTGAAACTTCCCGCGCACCCCTGAAATACACGCACGCAGCCCAATCGTGTGTGAAACTTCCCACGCACCCCTGAAATACACACACGCAGCCCAATCGCGTGTGAAACTTCCCGCGCACCCCTGAAATACACGCACCCAGGCCATTCGCGTGTAGAACTTCTCGCGCACCCCTGAAATAAATGCACACGCTCCCCCTGCCCGATCGCGTGTGAATCTTCTCGCGCACGCATGTTCCCGACACCCGTAATACGCGTTCCCCGCTTTTGCCAGTCCGGTAAACTGGTACAGTGTTGGCGCAGCCCTTTGCGATGGTTTTGCGATCTTGATGGCTTTTCCTTGCGCGAGGGCGTTCTTGGGGGCGTAACTGGCGCTGCTGCAGGGTCGCTGCGCCACTCTGCGCCACGTCTGCTTTTGGAGGCGAGAATCCATGAATACGCTGTGCGCGGAAATTGATTTTATCACACGCGGCTGGCGCAGACATTCGCACGGGCACGCTGTGCGCCAGCCGCGTGCAACACTTTTGAGAGGAATTACATGAATCAGCCTGTTAATATGCGCCCTTCGCCCTTTTGTGAAATGGGAGTACCTGAAGATCTGGGATTTTTTTTGCTGATTTGTAAAAGATTCACTGACTTGGGGAAGAAGTAGTAAAAAACCACATTGTATGAGGTTTAATATCTTGTTTTACTCAGACGCATTTTTCTAAATAATGAAGGTATGTTATCGTTGTGTGTTTATTTGTACGCACAATATAACCCTATGCTGTTATTTTCCGATGTACGTTACTGTTATTTCCATGATGCCATTGCTCTAAGAGGTTTTTTAATGTAATGTTGCATTTTTATTATTCTGTATGCTATGTTGATGTTAAGGAGAACTCTGATTTAACAAATATGCTTGTACTTGTAATTAGCAGGGATGGGTGTAATTGCATCTATCAATGCAAGGGCACTCACTCCCCGTCCCACCACCCCCGTACCCCCAGCACATTTGTAATTGCTCGACCCCATTGCCCTCCCCTTGTGGGGTCACTAATTCATACCGAAGAGTCTCCAATATGCTTGCCGTCAAATGTATGCATGGTGGGGGCTGGCCTTACACCTCAAAACCCCTTTCTGTGAATCAGAGACTTGAGGGGTCAGATGGGCAGGCTCAGAGGAGGTACGAAAGCCAAAGGGCCCCCTCGCAATTGGGGGCCCAATGATCTTGTGATTTGGCCCTGCTGTGTCTACGCAGAAGGGGAGACATGATTTCATTCCCTCGTGTGCATGAATGTGAACTTTCACACCCAGTATGCTTTCTTATTATTGTCAGGTTCCTTTCCCAGCTGGATGAGGTTTCTTACCTGACTCCCTGAGGATGAGGGCGGGTACCTGTCCAAGAGGGAAGGAAGGCTGCTCCTCGTGTAAGGCTGGAGACTGGTAGCCATTGCCTCACACAATCACCTTTTCGTATTTTGCTGAAAGAAAAAAGATAAGGACATGGCTTGAGGCTCAGATGGCTATAACACAAAGGAAACTGCAACCAGATGCAGCGAAACTTTAATGCAAGAATTTAACAACCCAGTGATCACCGCCTTTCATGTACGGCTAACCTTAAATAAGCATTTTCTTTTATGCTGACCAGTACATAAGTTAATAAGTTAATCACTTTGGATGGGAACGTGACTTTAGAGTGATAGATTACTGAACCAACACAAGGTAAGCCATTGTTTCAGACCAAACTTCCAGCTACTAACAATACGGCACACTGTGGCTGTGCCAAATTAAACAGACTGGCACATGGTGGCATCAGCCGTGCTGGCACTTCATGTAAATATACAACTTTATATGTTTTCAAATGATTGATCACAACCTTTTTACGTGCTCATAACATTAAAGAAAAGATATTTTGAAATGACTGTGTGATTCTGTGAAGTAAAAAAAAAGGAAGCAATCACCGGGATCATGAGGAATGTTAGAAGCCGCAGCGAAAAAAAGAAAATAACACATTTGACCAAGATTATGGGCAATATTACCCACCATCTAATTTGTTGGCTAGTACGGCCCCGCACACAACTTAATACTCAAAAACTTTAGAAAAGACGTGGACCATCAAACAGGGTGATGGAGACCAACACTGCAATGCTGCAAGCCAGGGTGCAACTTAATTATAATGATCCCAACTAATTAACAAGAATACTAATGCTCCAAATCATCAGCACCATGCCCTTTCTGTCCATGGCCAGGGAAATCAGAACTACTTATTCACAGTTCATATAACAAGGAGGAGTACCACTAGTACATGTCAGTGGTGGGGTTCGGCTCATCAATACACTGACTACTAAAATCAAGTCAGGGTTTTCATCAGACCCACAACAAAATGTGTGATGAACCTAATACAACACAATGAATTTCAGCTAATGTTAATTGGATAATTTCTTGAATTCTGAAATTCCATCTTAATGTTGGCTAGGTCAACAAGTCTTCAAATTCATTTTTGCTTCACGTCAATTAAGTAGCGTCTTGCTGTAATCCATGTGTCCCAACATCTGGGGTAGGTGGTCCACACAATCCCTGCAAATTTCACAATTCTGAGCCACCTCAAATCTTTTGTGCCTCTTTTACTGGAATTTGGGAGAGAGGAAAATGCAATTTCACAGGAGATGGAATATTGATGGAAAGTTTCAAGATTTAAAAGAAATTAAAATAAAACAGTTTTGATCCAGTTGTATCATTTGGATATGTAAGTGATGCAGGGATAGGAAGCGATTTTCCAAACCAGTAATTTAAAGTATATTGTCAACTTTGAAAAGACTTAAGCTGTTGTTGCACACAATGGGTTAAAACCATGCTCCGGTGTCGATAGGTGGTTGAAGGGTTTTTAACTACAGAATCGTTAAAGCTTCAGCTTTTTTGATTTAGAGACTGAGCTTAGATTTTGGAAAACTAATGGAAATGTTCTTACTGGCCCATTGAGCTTCTGTGAGCTCCCTCCACCCTTGACCAGGTCTTCCATCAACCAAGCTTTGCATGAAAATACTACAGATTGGTAACCCCTACTGTCTAATCTAATCTTTCAATCGGGCAGGACCTGAATGCCAAAGGGGCCTAAGGGGGCTTCCTAAGAGTTCCCTACTCTATCTCAAGATGGTGCCCACATTTTCTCAGTCACTCTCATTTCTCTCTCTCTATCACTCTGTGATATTGCATTTTCATCATGAACTATTTCTCTTGTCCTCTCCTTTTTCCCCTTTCTTGTCTCTGGGCCTTTTTCTCCCACTGCCTCCTCCCTTTTCTTCTACTACTAGCAATTCCCCCCTTCTCTCCTCTTGTCTGTTGCTCTGTCCCCCTTTCTCCTCTCATCTCTCTCTCTCTCCCTCTTTTCCCACTTCTCCCCTCTTCTGTCCATGCCTTATTCTCTCACTACTACTCCCCTCCTATACTCACTAGTCATGCCAACCTTCTGTGGCTACAGTTCCTCTCTAACACTCTCAGCCTCTACACTTTCGCTCAGTTCACTCACTGCTCTCCTCTACACTCCCATCCTTCTACTACCACTCTCTCTCACCTTTCATGCTGCTTTACTCCTACAGGCCTTATATACCCAGGATTACCTTTTCATGTTCACGCCCCTCCATTGGTTCCATGTCTCACTGTCTCACCTGACTCTAGGGGCCATTCAACATCTATTCCTTTCAACAGGGTTGGGCCATTGCACAGAAAGCCTTTACAAAACCCTTGTAGTCCTACCCCCTTTTTGCATGCAGTATTCAAATCAATCTCTTTCAGTAGCAGGTCGTTTGCCTGCACTGCTGCTTCCCGGGAGTGAAGGTGAGTGGTGCATTATCTGAAGCGTGGCAGGTGCCGGTAATTCAAAGTGGATGTCTGGGTTAGCAGCTTTGTTATCCAGTGCTCCAGGATTTCTTGTCCCCACAATACTTGCCAGTTCTTGTGGTCCAGAAATTAAACAAATAGAACTCTGGCCAGCATCATCATCAATGGTATGCAGTATTGTGTCATTGACAGTGGTACCAAGTTCAACAGTCAGGGCACATAGAAGGGGTTTCAAACTTCTTACCAATTAAGCACCATTATATGTGGATGGCCCTATCAAGGAGACCAATAAAAAATGGTCCGTAGCACTACAACCCTTCTAATTTAACGTCGATCATAGGGCTGGAAAAAACAGGTCAACTTAGTCTTCCTTTCTAGATACCTTCAGGCATGTCCAATGAGCCATGCCTGGCTTGCACATACAGCTCTCTCAGATATTTTGGAATGTTTCATGTGCCCGATAATTGCTTGTACAATGAATGGTGTTTTGCAGAATTATCTAGCAACAACAGTGGTCCCTAATTGCACCAATTCAACCCAATATCGAAAGGCTGAAAATCCTGTGCCAGAATTTGAATATATGCATACATATTCCCCACATATCTCTGTAGTTCTCCTGGTTTATGTGCATAGCCAAAGGGGATCAACCCTATTAATTGTTCTCAAATCACATGGCTCTACTCACTGTTCTCTTCCTGTATTCACTACCCTGTTTTGTACGGTGCTCCGCTACTTAGCATTTACATATCAATATCTATACATATTTTGAATCTGGGTTAACAGCGGCTTTGGCCTACATCCTAGGAAGACTCCTAACCCAAGTTGGGAGTTCTCCATGTATCCCCTGCTAGGGTCAAACCCGTGACCCTTTCATATGCCTCCACCCTTATTTTGAAATCCCTTTCCTCTTGGGGTTTACTCGATGCCTGAGGATATTGTGAGGGGCAGAAATGAGAGACGGACACACGGTTGTCCTATTCTTGGCTAAAGACATTTTTATTAAATACAAATGTGTTGGGAACATGCCTCTCCAGCCCTATTCGAAAGAGGAACATCCCTGCCTAGAAACTAAAACTAAGGATCTGTCTGTGTCAGGATGTCAGTATCTGAAAAGCCGTCCTTGTGTCCAAAACAACCTATCCTGATCCTCACACTTAGAAACAAACAACAAAAGGTGCAAGGAAATGTCTTTAACCTGATGTTAGATATGATATGATATGATATGATATGATAGGTTATTTATAACGTGCTTAATACCCAGAGGTTTCTAAGCGCAGACCTGGGGATTGAACCTGTGTTGCTCCGTGTCGTCTTGCTTCCAAGGGGAGCACGTTGCTCCTGAGCTATCCTCCAGAGAAAGTGTTAAAAACCAAAAGTATAAGAATACATTTAACGAAAATGTCCTCCAAAGTAAAGACCCTTGGATCCAGATGGTGGTTCCCTTTCCCTGGACCCTTAAACAGGATTCAATACTAGGGCTCCTGTTATTGAGCCTATTCTGCCCAGGAGGGTTACTTATGAAACAAAATTACAATTGAATAGGTCCAGTAAGGATTCTGCTCAAAATACTCACACTCCCTTTCACCCTCTGCATCAAAATAAAAGGATCACTCTCTATATATATGCAAAAATATATTGATTTTTTATATAAAGTTGTATAAATTGACATCAAATGGACGTTTTTTAGAAATATAACATCACACGGTTGATAACCAAAAGTACAGACAAGAAACATATATTTATATCACACATGGCCACAACATTTTTGTTGCATAACAACTCATTTGTGTGTGTAAGACAAACTCAATCACAGTTGTTGTTTATCAGGACAGTTCACAAAATAAAATGAAACCATTAAACATAGTGACAACAAAAACACAGTTGTGAATGTCAATAGTTCTCTTTGCGGTGAACAGTAGCGATCCACTGTACTTAGGTGTAGTGCATCCAATGTCTCTTTAGCTAACAGTTCCTTTGTGTCTTCACTGCACTCACAAAGTTCTTGTTCAAGCAAAAAGTTCTGTAACAGTCTTGCTGTAGAAGTTCTTGTAACTTTGCAGATTACCTGGTACACTTTCCTGCCAGGAAACTTTATGCAATTTTCAGCTGCCTGTTGTACTCACCTGTCAGGACCTTTCTTTATGGTTTCAGATCGCCAGCCAGGAATCTTTGAACAACTTCAACTGCCTGGTATACTCGCCTTCCAGGGCTCCTTGTGTGTTTCACAGTTCCTTTATACAATGTCAGCTGCCTGGGGTATTCACCTGCCAGGGCTCTCATGTGTTTCACATTTCTTTGAAATACCACAACAGCATATACCATGTGGTGCTTAGTATATCTATCCATGGTAATATTTGCTCCAATGTATTTGCTCAAAACATCTCCCCCACATTAGTATCTCATGCATCTGTACTTGATTGTGGTTTGCCTTTGTACTTTGCCTTTTCTGCATTCAAACATTCCTCTTATTGGGTCTTGAATGTGTACCTTCACTGGATTGCCTTCAAGCAAACTTTGCTTTTGTCAAAGTTCTGCATTAGCACTCTTGTACCATTCAATCACTTGTTGGCATGCTTGTCAGAATGCCCCTGGTTTCCCAGCTTCTTTGGGCAGACTCACTGGTTTCTTCCAGTGTCTTTTATGCAGCTTGGGCTTCTGCAGTGTGGCTTCTTCACCCGTTTCCAGTTTGGAGTGTACGGATGCTCTGTGGTCACACACCAGCATTCGTTCGAAGCCCGGGGTGAAGACTGCAATCTTGTTGAGCAGCCTGACCTACAGGAGCTGCTACACTGCTCCTGGCATCTCCACGGCCCTCCTTGCCGACACGCAATGTCTCTCTCCCTGTCCTGGTGACCTTCTCTGCTTCGCCAGCTCCGTCGATGTGCCTCGCATTCAGGAGCCCTAGCGTGGTTGGCAACATCTCCTCCTGCACTGCTCGACTCCATAGTGCGCTTGCCATCTTTAAATGACCCATTCATTGAAAGTTTGGAAACACAACTAGTCTACATGTTGTGCTTCGAGCTCCTGTCAGTTTGCACAAACTCCTTTGTGCTCCTCTTCGGCTCAGTACCTGAGTGGTTATGGGAGTTGAAGTCCATAACTTTCTTTTGGCTTTTAACTGCTGGGTGGTTTTTCTCACTGATTTCTCACAAAAGCACATCATAAACAAAGGGTGTAACGTGTGAGTTGTGGGTGTTTGAGTGAAAGGTGGGGGCCTGACTAGAATGACAATAGGCCATTAAGAATCAGGTATCAATGGGTCTTCCTCATGGGGAAGTGAGGAATACGGTGGCTCCTTCAATGAAGTCATCTCCCTGGTAGTTGTCCCCTCCCATGTGATCCTCCCTCATGCAAACACACCCAGGCTCTAGATCAGGTAGTGGCTGACATCCCCTGGCCACATAGGAGGAGGTCACCACCGGGGAATCTGTGGCTCCATTGCATTCATCACCATATCTAGAAAGGAAGTCTACATTTGCCTGTTTTTTCCAGCCCTATGCTTCAGGTTAATTAAGTGGGGTTTCAGTGCTAAGGACCACCTTAGGATACTTGGATTGGTCTACTTGATAGGGCCATCCACACAAACGGTGCTTGATAGGTAAGAAGTTTTCATTTTCTTCCTGCTAGATAATATCACAGACTGTGTACAGCCCACTTGTCTCCCAAACATTCTAGCTCATTGATAGAATGATTACTTGTTGATATATAGGTTGGGCCTTTCTTCCCTATTCTTGACTTGTGAGGGGAGCGCTCGTAGACCCACCACAGAGGCATCATTCTGAAAAAGGAAATCTTTTGAGAAGTCTGGCACGGTGTACAGTGGACTACTGCATAGCTTTGTTTTTAGTTCTTCAAAGGTTTTTTCAGCTTTGTCGTCCTGACAGATGGGGGTGTGCTGTGCTTTCCCAAGTTTGTCCATTAAGGGTGCAATGAGAATGTTAATGTTTGGAATACAGTGCCAATGTTGCTCTATCAACTCAAGGAAAGCTCTTATGTCTTCCTTGTTCCTTGAGTGGGGGTGCACTTAATGGCTTCCGCTTTGTTGTTGTATGAAAGAGCCGACTGTTTCCTTCCTGATATCCCAGAAATGTGACTGTCTTTTGGGCGAAGTTGCATTTAGCGGGGTCGGTCATGATTCCAGATCCTCTCAGGCAATTGCTTAGAGCATAGAGGTGCCAGGCATGATCATCCCACAATACACTATGGATGACAATGTCATTTAAATTGGCCCCATGAAACTTCAGTACAGTTCCAGAACTCAATCCACCAACCTTTGGACAGTGATTCTATGTAGGCCAACAGTATGAGCTGAGCGATTCCTTCTGGGGTGTTTTCTTTTTCAACTCTGGATCAAGGGGCACCTGCCAATATAATTGTGTTAGGTCTAGCATGGATATAAACTTGGCCTCACCCAGGGTCTTCATAAACTTGTCGATACGAGGCATGGGATATGCATCAAACTCAAACACTTTGTTGAGTCGCAGGAAGTCGATGCAAAATCTCCAACTCTGGTCTGGTTTTGGCATGAGTACAATATATGAAGACTAGTTGCTATAAGGCTGCTCAATAGCACCCAGTTCAAGCATTTGTTTCAACCCCTACTGAACTATTCTTTTAGAGGATTCTGGTAGTCCGTAGGGAATTTGCTTAATCCCTCTCCCTCGTGGTGTTGTGTGATTTTTTGGAAGATTCCTTGCACCCTTCCTGGTTTATTAGAGAAGACATCATGGCAGATTTGCAGAAACTTCACTAGATCATTGTGATGTTGGACAGAGAGTCCTGAAGGAATTGTCACTCCAGTCACTGTTATGGATAGAGGAGGGCCTCAGGTGTTATTTTTGCAAACCCGTATTCCCTGTGTTTTTTTTGTGAGCATGGGATGTGTGTCACGTTGTTATGACTATCATGTTTGTTTACATTCTCGTATCATTGTATGTTCATACGCAGGTTTATTTTTGTTGCTGCGCAGAGAGGGTTTATAACGTTGATGGTAGGCTCCACCAGCAGGGGGAGCGAGGTTGTCTGTGAGGTGATTTCACCTCAGGACTGTCGCGGGCCGCCCTGCTGGCAGATACAGTTGGATAGTCCCAGCGGAAGATAAGTGGCCGGTGGGGATCGGTAGAGGCAGAGCAGGGGAGAGGTGGATGAAGACAGGAGCTCGAGTCTGTCACTGAGGGCATCCCGGCCCTCTGGTGTCCAGTGACGGTCCCTCGTGTTAGGCCATCCACCTAGTGGAAGCCAGTCTCTCTCCCCCCAACCAGGGTCGAGGGAGTGTGCCGGGGGCCATAACTAAGGGCGCACTTGGCGGGTGTTTCAACCGGCAAACCACCGCTACCACCTGCTGGCTAACACGTGGGCCTTGGCATGCCAGGACAGATGATAATTTTCCCCTCTCCTGTTCCAGAGGGACCCTGAGCTGAGAGGCATGTAAGTTAACATACGCTGCGAAGAAAGTGTTTCTGGACGACTTTCGGAGACGCTGTGAAGAAGGCGCTGTGGTGCCTGGAGGGGGTTGGGGCCACCCTGATAGTTGAAGGATCCCTGTCATTGCTTATGAGGACAGTCTTAGACCCATGCTGGTATAGTGGGGATTGATCCGGTTTCTAGTGACATATTAGCCCTGAGGGGTACAGTGATTTGACACAACCATAGTTTATACACTTCACCCGCTCTGGGGGCAGAACGTGTTAATTCCCTCTGGGATGGTTTTTCTGAGGGGGCCTTTCTGAACGCTGTGCTGAGGAGGGGCTAGAGCCCAGCATCTTGACTGGGGAGCTTGACGTAATGTGGTGTGAGTGTGGTACCTCCCAGTGGTAGTCTGAGCTACCTGTGTGAAGGGGGAGTTGGTCCGATTAAGTCAAATATTTATTTAACCAATGTGAATGCGCACGTTCTCATGTAACCTACATGATATATTTGAATATTTATTTACCAGAGGTGAATGCGCACTTTCGCATGTGATTTACATGATATATTTGAATATTTATTTACTAAAGGTGAATGCGCACTTTCCCATGTGACTTACATGATATATTTGAATATTTATTTACCAAAGGTGAATGTGCACTTTTCTCAGGTGACTACAGTGTTAAATATGTGTATATTTAGTTAAACAAGGTGAATATATGCATTTTCTCAGGGGATCTCTCTGAGGTATATGAAGATTAATTGAACAAATGTGTATGCCTACATTCCCAGGTGCCAGCACTTAAACATATGAATAGTTATTCAACACATGGGAATGAATTGGTTCCCAAGGGCCCCACAGGACCCACTGAGAAAAACCTAAGGAGGAAAAGGTGTAATTAATGA
Organism: Ambystoma mexicanum; assembly: GCF_040938575.1. Lineage (NCBI taxonomy): Eukaryota > Metazoa > Chordata > Amphibia > Caudata > Ambystomatidae > Ambystoma > Ambystoma mexicanum. The sequence continues at coordinate 189,778,289 of NC_090928.1, read as the reverse complement.
TACCGAAAGTAATGAAATGAAAACTGTTGAACATTGTTACTTTCCTGTATTGTCTGAGAGAGCCTCAGTTAGGAGCTCAGTAATGTAATATGGCTCATGTGTAACAAGGATTGGTTTGATTGATACAAATATATAATGGAAAGTGGTTCTCGCTTGTTACAAGAAGCCAGACTGTGTCTGTTTATTTAACTAGGGGCACTGATGTAGCTGTCTCCCACATGGGTGGACCTCCCCTTGGTCCTTACCAGGGTCCATCCACATTTCCCCTAGGTACTTCTGGTATGCACATGTGTGTAGTGAGGTGTCAGACTCCTTTGCTCAGGTCTCCAACAGGTTGCAGTCCACTCATATATATATAGAAATCAAGCAAACAAGGGAGGGGCACCTTACACTTTCATGCAGCTCCAACAGGAGAGGGTTGCTATTTCCTTTCAAAAGATTGAGTTTATTGATATGACATAATTGTGATGGCTTCTTTAAATCTGCTTGCTGGACTTTATGGCCAGGCTCTGGATCCTATGTTGGTAATGATGTAAGCTCTATGCCATCTTTCCAGGAGTTTATTTTGTGTAGTGGGCATAATGACCATTCCATTAATGCCCACCTAGAAAATTAGTAATTTAGCCCTTTGAATATATGATTTCTCCTGTTTGGCCTCCACTGTCTAGCGATGGGATCTTACCAGGGCTCGGACTATATCCATGTGTTCTCTAGCATTTCGTACTGTGAGACGATCTCTGGTTTGTCTGCCACCAGGACTCAAACCATTTAAAAATATTTGAATGCAAACCATCCATGCCCACAGCTTTACCCACAGGGAGGGCTTTTATATTCTTAGAGATCTTTTCCAAGATAAACACTAGGTCATTTGAACTTAAATCAACCCCCTTATCACCAACACCTGGTCTTTATCAAGGAAGAAAATGTTGTATCCACTTATCCACTAAACAGAAGACATTTGGGGGTCACTATTTTCTCCCAGGCTATCAACCCCTCTAGCCACCAATTTCTCAGAATAAACTAGTGCCATTGGCTCAAACTACCCTCTCTAAATGCTGCCATTGTTTAGTTCCATAATCCAATTTTTTCGACTTGAGACTGAACAACAGACCTGCATAAGCAACCCCCTCCAAAACAAAGGTATACATTATAGACTTCATAGAACAACACTCCTGGCCAAAACAAGGAGCGTTTGCTTTATGTTTCAGATTGGTGTTAATATTAATGTGCAGAGGCTTCATTTAGTTTGAATGTTATCAATCAATCGATCAAAACACCTCACAACAGATATGCTGTCTTCTTTCATGGACATTATACAGTCTGTGGTTCTCTGGTTTGTCGATTTTTAGGTTTCTCCCGTTCCACCCTCATTATCTTGAGCACATCACCTGAGTTTCGGCCATTGACCAATTAAAAAGCGTAGAAGCTGGTTGAGGCCTGGGTTTTTTCTGTACAAAGAGAGCCCATAGGATGAAATCATTCAAATGTCTTCCTTCATCATTAACTAGCCTTCCCTGGATTCTTTTGAATGTCTGATTACATCTTTCGACAAGTTTTTTAGTTTGGGGTGGTATACAGATGTCCTCAAGGTTTTTAAATTCATGCGGTCCTTCATCGCTCCCATCAGCTTGGACATAAAACTACTGCCATGGTTCGCCAAAATCTCCTGAGGGACTAACACTTGAATGACGAAAGGAAACAACACTTTAAGGATTGCCTTTGTGGTATTGTTTCTTAAGGGTAATGACTCGAGATATCTGGTTCCATAACCCATAATAACTAGGAAATATTTGTTCCCAGCTCGGGAAGGCTGCCGCAGACCCACAATGGCCTACCTATCCTCTAGAATGGTACATCGCTGCTAGGCAAAGGAGGCAGCAGTGCTTTTGGTACATCATCTGGAGAGTTCTTGTGACATACAGGGCAGATGGTGCAAAGCTGCTTGATGTGTGTGAATATTTCAGTCAGTAAAATCAACTCAGGACATTTTTCGAGTCTTCTATAGCCCCATATGTCCAGCTGTAAGGTTGTGTGGGCCATCTCCAATATCAATGCCTGGAAATATTGTGGAACCAATAGTTGAAAGTGAATGATATCATCCCCTTTTGGATTGATATCAGCACACTAAAGGAGGCCTCCCCTCACTATAAATTGGGGCTACCTCAGTGTTTTGCTTTCTTCTCAAGTCACGAAAGCTTTCCGGGCCTGCTTCGACAATGGATCCACATGCTGGGCTTCTCCAAAATCCAATGATGCTGGGCCGGCAGCCCCACTGGATATTGGTTCCTTGCTTGGGTCTCAGTTATTTCTCCAAATCCAGCACCAGCTCTTTCAGTATCATTTAGATCATTAACCTCTTACATTTTGGGGACCCAGATCTTCCATCAAACTATTTGGGCAATGGGATTGCCAAGTTTGATTACATAAGTGTTGTAGCCTAGGTTAAAGAGGACTGTCACCTCTCCCTGATAGTCTCTGTCTATGACTCCTGCTCCCACATCTAGTGAGTGTTTCTGAGCCTGACCTGACTATGAGGCAACTCATCCAGAAGTCCCTTTGAGGATTTCCAAATGAAGACCAGTCTTAACTAGTACCTTCCCTCTTGACAAAACCACCACCTCCTCAGCTCCATAAGTCATAGCTGGCGGCTCTTGGCATAGCACTCGTAGTTAATCGAGCAGGGTCTGAATACTGCCACAATGTCACATATGGTCTTAAAAAATTATCCAATATCAATTGCTGGTTCAAGTGTTTTTATTAACACAATCTTAAGGCTTGAACCTTTCTTGATTTGCAGACTGCAATTCTGAAGGAATTTTCTTTGTGCTCCTTTGAGATCCTGTGGGCAGAGTCCATCCTAGCCCAGGCCTCCCTTTAACCCACACCTTATCTATCTAGCTCCCTCGAAGACTCCCTAGAGGTTCCTTACTGTATAGTCCTAAAGGGTTGATATCAATGGTTTTCAAGACGGTGCCTATATTGTCTCAGTCACTCTCCCTCTCACTTGCTCTGACTTCTCTTTCTGAATGTATGTCTCCTGATTAACTATTTCTCTCATCCTTCCTTTTCCCTCTCTCTTGTCTGTCCCTCCTTCACTCCCACTGTGTCTGACCTTTTTTCCTTCTCCCTCTGATCTCCTCCCTCCCACCTCTCTCTCTCGTTCTCCTCTCCTCTCCTACTCCTTCCACTTCTCTCCTCTTCTGTCCCTCCGGCCCTATCACGCTCCTCTCATCTCTCTTTTTTACTCCCCTCCTCTGCTGACTACTTGCTCCAACTTTCTGTGAAAACAATTGATCTCCCTCTCTCACAATTTCTAACACTCTCCCCTATACACATTCACTCTCTATTCTTCTTTACACTTAGTGTCACAAACTGGAGTAATGTTGAGTGCAGATTATGAAAAGCCTCTCCAGGAACATGGCTGACCCGAAATGAGTACAGGGCAGACAGTGAACTGCAGAGGTACCTTCAAGGGAAGCTCTCAGCCAACTTGGTAGGGGCTACAGCAATTACGGTCTGAATTATCCGATGAATGTAGCTGCATCGATGCCACTGCTGCCATAGCGACCAAAATCTCACAGTGGTTTTATAAGTACTCTCTCATACATTCTCACAATCACAGCTTCAATATTTACACTCTGTACCACTCTCTATCAAACACAATGCCTCATCAGTTAAACTACTCCACAATCTCCTCAACATTCCAATCCATCTTCCATCCTATTCCTGGTCTATAGATCCACCTATACCTATTCTGAATGACGAAAGGAAACAACACTTTAAGGATTGCCTTTGTGGTATTGTTTCTTAAGGGTAATGACTCGAGATATCTGGTTCCATAACCCATAATAACTAGGAAATATTTGTTCCCAGCTCGGGAAGGCTGCCGCAGACCCACAATGGCCTACCTATCCTCTAGAATGGTACATCGCTGCTAGGCAAAGGAGGCAGCAGTGCTTTTGGTACATCATCTGGAGAGTTCTTGTGACATACAGGGCAGATGGTTCAAAGCTGCTTGATGTGTGTGAATATTTCAGTCAGTAAAATCAACTCAGGACATTTTTCGAGTCTTCTATAGCCCCATATGTCCAGCTGTAAGGTTCTGTGGGCCATCTCCAATATCACTGCCTGGAAAGATTGTGGAACCAATAGTTGAAAGTGAATGATACCATCCCCTTTTGGATTGATATCAGCACACTAAAGAAGGCCTCCCCTCACTATAAATTGGGGATACCTCAGTGTTTTGCTTTCTTCTCAAGTCACGAAAGCTTTCCGGGCCTGCTTCGACAATGGATCCACATGCTGGGCTTCTCCAAAATCCAATGATGTTGGGCCGGCAGCCCCACTGGATATTGGTTCCTTGCTTGGGGCTCAGTTATTTCTCCAAATCCAGCACCAGCTCTTTCAGTATCATCTAGATCATTAACCTCTTAGATTTTGGGGACCCAGATCTTCCATCAAACTATTTGGGCAATGGGATTGCCAAGTTTGATTACATAAGTGTTGTAGCCTAGGTTAAAGAGGACTGTCACCTCTCCCTGATAGTCTCTGTCTATGACTCCTGCTCCCACATCTAGTGAGTGTTTCTGAGCCTGACCTGACTATGAGGCAACTCATCCAGAAGTCCCTTTGAGGACTTCCAAATGAAGACCAGTCTTAACTAGTACCTTCCCTCTTGACAAAACCACCACCTCCTCAGCTCCATAAGTCATAGCTGGCGGCTCTTGGCATAGCACTCGTAGATAATGGAGCAGGGTCTGAATACTGCCACAATGTCAAATATGGCCTCAAAAAATGATCCAATATTAATTGCTGGTTCAAGTGTTTTTATTAACACAATCTTAAGGCTTGAACCTTTCTTGATTTTCAGACTGCAATTCTGAAGGAATTTTCTTTGTGCTCCTTTGAGAACCTGTGGGCAGAGTCCATCCTAGCCCAGGCCTCCCTTTAACCCACACATTATCTATCTAGCTCCCTCCAAGACTCCCTAGAGGTTCCTTACTGTATAGTCCTAAAGGGTTGATATCAAAGGTTTTCAAGATGGTGCCTATATTGTCTCAGTCACTCTCCCTCTCACTTCCTCTGACTTCTCTTTCTGAATGTATGTCTCCTGATTAACTATTTCTCTCATCCTCCCTTTTTCCTCTCTCTTGTCTGTCCCTCCTTCACTCCCACTGTGTCTGACCTTTTTTCCTTCTCCCTCTGATCTCCTCCCTCCCACCTCTCTCTCTCTCGTTCTCCTCTCCTCTCCTACTCCTTCCACTTCTCTCCTCTTCTGTCCCTCCGGTCCTATCACGCTCCTCTCATCTCTCTCTTTTACTCCACTCCTCTGCTGACTACTTGCTCCAACTTTCTGTGAAAACAATTAATCTCCCTCTCTCACAATTTCTAACACTCTCCCCTATACACGTTCACTCTCTATTCTTCTTTACACTCACTGTCACAAACTGGATTAATGTTGAGTGCAAATTATGAAAAGCCTCTCCAGGAACATGGCTGACCCGAAATGAGTACAGGGCAGACAGTGAACTGCACAGGTACCTTCAAGGGAAACCCTCGGCCAAATTGGTAGGGGCTACAGCAATTACGGTCTGTATTATCCGACGAATGTAGCTGCATCGATGCCACTGCTGCCATTGCGACCGAGATCTCACAGTGGTTTTATAAGTACTCTCTCATACATTCTCACAATCACAGCTTCAATATTTACACTCTGTACCACTCTCTATCAAACACAATGCCTCATCAGTTAAACTACTCCACAATCTCCTCAACATTCCAATCCACCTTCCATCGTATTCCTGGTCTCTAGATCCATCTCTACCTATTCTGACCTCACCCAAACAACTTTCACCCTGTCTAAATCCTACAGGCCTTTTATACCTGTGATTTCATGTTCCCATTCTTCTCCCAACCCTTCATTGTTCCTTGTCTCACTTGACTCTAGGAGCCTAATCTGTATCTATTTTTTCCCCTGGGGTCGAGCCATTGTACAGAGTCCCTTTAAAAATTGCTAGTAGCCCCACCCCTTCTCGTATGTACTGTTCGGATTGGTCTCTATTAGTAGCAAGTGCTTTTTCCTGTGTGTGCTGATTCCTGGAGTCAGAGTGAGTGGTATGGCACCTGTTCTAGCTGAACCTTGACTGGCTTATGTTTGCCTCAATAAATGCTAGGACTAGAGGTTCCGAAACAAAACAAGCAGCACTCTGTCCAGCATCAAGTGTATATGGCATTGGATGACACTCAGGTCACATAGAGAGGGTTCAAGAACTGGGAGAAAACTGGTGCTATGTCAAGTAGGCCTTCTACGCCAGAATGGGAGAGGTCCCTGTCTCCCCGACAGGGCAAGCCCCTGCCCCTGTCACAGTATCACTACAAGTTTGCTGATGCAGTCGTTTTTTGTTGATAATTCTGTTACTGGCTTTTTTTGGTGGTAAAAGTTACCCCAAGTTCTACCACATAGCTTAATTCTGACTTTGGAGGTAAAGCATATTGCTGTAGATAAGTCTTCCATTTAATCACCAATTATTGCAAAAAATACTTCAGCAGAGTTACTGCTCATGGTAAATCCTCCAAAATCCCCATGGAGTCAAATGGACTCCAAAAAATGCGGAATAACACTGCCATTATCATAGTCGTAATCACAGAGTAAGGGCCCAATTCATGGACGTATTTGGATGGAAAATAGGGTACTTGCACGTCAAACTGCATGCAAAATTCCATCCTTCGATTCATGGAATCGAATGCACGGGATATTCCTTGGACTTGCGTGCATTTCGCACAGGCTCAACACATCTGCTAGTGGCCGAGAGGCCTTGCGCGAGACTCCACGCAGAGCATGGGCAAGGCGTGCGCAGACAGTCAGAGTAGGGGGCGGAACTCGGAAAATGAGGAAGAACAAGGGAAAAGTGGGCGTTGCGGGGGACAGCACGCAGGCAGTCCATGGCACGCATACAAATGTTCACTGTGTATTCATGGATGTGACCGTGCAAACTCTCGCTTGTGAAATACCCACGTAAATCCCTTGATCTCTCTGCCACCAAGTGCACTTGCGGATAGGATTTGCAGCGTAGAGGTGTGTTTGAATATCGGATTTAGGGTTGCGTGCACACAGACGGTGTTCCTATTGGACATAGGGATGCACATACGCAGATTAGTGGGAGGCCAGGTGTAGGTGGGTTTCACGGCGAGTCAGAAGTTGCGTTTTGATAGGGTACAGACGAGGGCATTGAGGGTGTGTTCGGGTGTGATGAGGTCCTCTCCAGTGAATGCGGTTCAGGTGCTTGTGGGGGAGATGCCGTTGGGGTTGAGGAGGGATGCGTTGAATATGAGATGGTGGGTGAAGTGCAGTGCGAAGAGTGTGGCTCATCCGGTGCGTGAATGTTTGAAGTATAATTGGAGGTTTGACTATTATAGGGACCGGTGGAGGAGGAAGGGGGGCACTTTTGGGTTTCACATGTGGGATGTGGGCGATTTGATGACTGTGACGGGTACGGATTTGGAGAGATGGCCGAGGTGGATGATGAGGTCTCCAAACGTGTGTTTGGGGTTGGCGAATGTGGTGTCGAAGAAGAGAGGATTGCGGGGCGAGATCTAAGCTTTGGGTCAGGCGTATGTGGCAGGAAAGGAAGGATGCAAGGTGTTCACGGATGGTTCGAAAGATCCTGTGTCTGGGAGAGTGGGTATGGCATATTATCTGGAAAGCAGTGGGGAGTATAAAGTGGGACGATTGACGAACGATGTGTCAATCTGTATGGCTGAGTTGGTGGCGATTGCATTGGCGATTGATAGGGCGTGCGAGTTGGGGTTAGAGAAGGTGGTGATGTTTTGAGATTCATTGAGTGGGTCACAGGCGATTGTGGCAGGGGATGGTGACAGGAAGGATGTGATCTTGGTGTCATGAGCACTGCTCCTGAGAAGCCAAGTCAAGCCCAGCATCCCCGGAAGCAGGCTCACGACCCTCGTCCCCGGCTCCAGCAAACCCCTATTGGGGCCCTCTGGACCATATCCTCACGCCTCTGGCGCCAGGCTCATAAGGAACCTCAGTCCTGGCGCCAGGGGTACCGGGCTCATAATTCTTGCAAAGGTGCTTGGGTGGACCTACCTGTAGCAGACCATGCTGCACACTCACCTTTGCAAATGCTGGCAGGATGAAGTCCCCAGCCTTCTGCTGGGAGGAACTATTCCCTGAACTGGGACTACTTTCTTACCTGGGTGGGGCTGGTGCCACTCCTTAGCTCTGGAACACAGGAACTCTTTTACCTGGGCGAGGCTGAGGAAGAAGACACCCAATCACTCCAACACTATTTAAACCACACCCGATTGGGAAAACGTGCTTCGCGTTATTCTGCATCTGCAGCAGGACGCTCACCGAGTCAGCTCCAGCATTCCAGTGACATCTCCAGCTTCAGCTCAGCAACCTGTGGAAGAAAGACACGAGAACTATACTTACCATCCAGGAATCCAGACACCGGCAGAACCTGCAAGCAAAAGAAACATAAGGTTAGCAAGTTGCAACACGTTCGTAGCCGCGCTCGCTTACCTGATCCATCTGTGCTTTCGCGGATTCTTCGCGGCCTTCTCTTCAGCAGCCTAACGGCACCTGTAAAGACAAAGAACATTGTTAAGTAGGAATCGGGTGAAGGCGGCCGCATTTACTTTTCTTACCTGATTTTGTGCGCGTATTACGATCTCTTCAACCGCAGCAGCCCGGCACCTGAAAACAAGAAAAGACATTATTTAAGTGCCATTAAAGACTGCAAGAAAGCCTAACACTTACGTGTTTCCCCACGAGCATCCGCGACTGGGAAAACGCCCGCAAGGTCCCGACACCTGCAAATAAGAAAAGAACACTGTTAGAGGTGCTATAATAAGGTCACAGATCATTATACTCAAGTACTTCGCACGTGCAACGGACGAACAACGCCCGCAACATCTCAAGACCTGAAAACAGAAAACAAGGTACATTATTGAGGTGTCAGAAATTCCCATACCTACGTACAACGCATGTGTCGCGCTCTCAGTGACCACGCCCTCAGCATCCAGGCACCTGAAAAAGACAATGCAAAGACTTCATTAAAGGTGCCCATCTCTTCAAGACTATAAACTCTTTATACCTACTGGCATCCGCTCGTGCAGTAACGGCGGCATCACCTTTTGGCATTTTAGCACCTGTGCCACTTCTAAGGCCACAAAAGTCTTTGAGGACCTCCAGTGACGTAACTGGAACCCACGCACCCCTGCATAAGTCGCAGGATGGAGAGCCCGGCATTTATACGCCTAAGGTGAGAGCTCACCAGAACATTGGACTTTCGGAGAGTTGGCGATTAGTGAGGAGGAAGTCCAGCCAAACGATCATTAACCCTTTTTCTTCCGCCTGCAGAAACCTTACCCTGCAAGCCAGACGGTCAATAAGAGGAAGCCCAGTCCAGAGAGTCATCCGAGCTCTACGCTTCTCAATTGAAGAGAGTATAACAGTTCAGCCGGGACCAGCGCCTCCGTGGGAATCAGGTGAGCATTACAGAACGCGAAGCCCTCCAATAACCTCCTACCCAGGCGCTATGGAAACTTCCGACACTGATCAACTGGCCCAGTTACTAGGGGAATTAAGAGCTGAAGTACATGCTGCCCGCCAGGAAACGAATGCCCTGCGGAGGGAATTGATTATGTCCAAAGAACGAACTGATGACCTCGCCAGACAGTTATTACAAACACAAGCGGGGCAAACCCCTCTACCTAATTCAGGAGCGACCTATACCCTGGCGGCTTCAGCCAATCCTGTTCAAATCAATCTGCCCGGAAATGTGCCTTTGGCTCCGCCCGAACGCTTCTCTGCTGACCCTAAGAGGTTTGCGGTGTTCATAAATCAGTGCCGATTGCACTTTCTTTGTAGACCAGCTGCTTTTCCGACTGATCAGACTAAAGTAGCCTTTGTGCTTTCGTATCTTAGCGGCAGTGCCGCTGATTGGTCGATCCCTCTGGTTACACAGGATGACCCGATTCTTCGCAATTTACAGGCCTTCCAGGCCAATATGGAAAGACTTTTCGCAAGACATTCCCAGGGGCAGGCCCTGGACAACGAACTCCTTTCCCTACGGCAGGGCAATCAGGATCTTCTGGCTTATATTGCGTCATTTAACAGACTAATCGTAGAAACCAGATGGCCTGAGGACAAGAGGATCACGCTTTTCCACAGGGGTTTGCGTGGCGAACTCAAAGACGTCCTAGCCCAGGTCGTGAATCCCCCTCAAGATTGTGCAGAGTACATTGATTTAGTGGTCCAATTGGATCACAGACTGCAAAACAGAAAGGCAGACCGCTCCAGGTTCGAAACTCGAGTATTCTCTAAGCCACTAACTCACACCAAAGGAGTTGAAGCCGTAGAACCTATGCAAATAGGGGTCGTAAAGGGTCCCCTAACCCAGAAAGAACGCGACAGGAGACGACAATTGCAGCTATGTCTCTATTGTGGAAATTCAGGACATTTCCTCCGAGATTGCCCGGTGAAACCTCCGAAGAAGACAGTGGGAGCTTCTGATAAGAATTCCAAAAAGCCCGAGCCGGGAAACAACCTCGCCCGACAAGTGTAGAGGTCCGCTTGCCGAGCGTAAAAAACAGTTCTTTGACCTCGCACTTCATAATGTCAATGGTCCTCATAAATCCAGAACGACCGGATCGTTTGCATGCCATTAACGCATACATTGATAGCGGAGCGATTGGAAATTATGTAGACCGCGAGATGGCTTCCAGGATGAACCTACCTCTTTGTCCTAAGGTAATTAAAGACGTCATTACCAGAGTGGATGGTACGGAAATAGCCTCCGGACCGGTAACCCATACCACCACAGAAGTGACGTTATTAGGCCAAGATGGACATCGGGAGGTAATCGTGTTCGATGTGATCAAGGCCCCTCAGTTCCAAATAATTCTGGGGATCCCTTGGTTGGAGAAACACAATCCTCAAATTGATTGGCGAGCAAAGACGATACAGTTCCCAGAGTGTGCACCTACTTGTTATCCTCGACCCAGTATTGGCCTAGCGGTAGCAACATCCGAAGGATCGCAATTGCCTCCAGAGTATCAAGAATTCCAAGATGTCTTTCAGAAGGAACAGGCTAATACCCTGCCTCCCCACAGATCTTACGACTGTCAAAAAGACCTGATACCCGGAGCCACTCCCCCTTGTAGTAGAATTTACGCCCTTACCGAGCCTGAAAATCTTTTTTTGCGACAGTATCTGGACCAGTACCTGGCCAATGGATTTATCCGCCCATCAAAGTCTCCTGCATCCTCGGCTCTGTTCTTCGTAACCTAAAAAAGAAGGTGACCTTAGAACCTGTATTGATTATCGTGCCCTGAACCAGATAACGGTAAAGAACAGATACCCCTTACCTCTGATCCCGGAACTCCTTGACCAAGTTAAGAACGCCTGCATTTATACAAAGCTAGATCTCCGAGGAGCCTACCACTTGGTACGGATTAAAGAAGGCGACGAATGGAAGACGGCATTTCGCACCAAGTATGGACTATTTGAATACCAAGTGATGCCCTTTGGACTATGCAATGCACCAGCCGCTTTTCAGTATTTTATGAATGATGTCCTCAGAGAACTCATAGATGTTTGCGTAGTCGTCTACATAGATGACATCCTTGTGTACTCATCTTCAGAAGCAGATCATCGGAAACATGTTAGAGCCGTCCTTGAAAAACTCCGCCAACATAAGCTTTTTGCTAAGCTCGAAAAATGTGTTTTTCACGTCACGGAGGTCGAATTTCTAGGCTTTTTTCTGACACCCAAAGGAGTCCACATGGACTCGAGAAAGGTGGACGCTATCATCAAGTGGCCATCACCTACTTCCGTGAAAGGTGTCCAAAGCATGTTAGGTTTCGCCAACTTTTACCGCAGGTTTATTCCAGAGTTTTCACGAGTGGTGCAGCCCATCACCGCCCTCTTAAGAAAAAACAAACGTTTCGAGTGGTCAACAGAAGCAGAACAGGCCTTTCAAGAGCTAAAAGCCAAGTTCACCTCAGCACCCATACTGAAACACCCACGCCCAGACCTCCCTTACATCGTTGAGACCGACGCCTCCAGCTTAGCAATGGGGGCGGTTCTATCACAGAGAGATCCGGAAACTAACCAACCCCGTGGCATTCTGGTCTTGCAAGTTCTCGGCGCCTGAAATTAACGACACCATCACAGATAAAGAGCTTTTAGCAATTAAGTCCGCTTTCAAGGCCTGGCGGCACTATCTCCTTGGAGCCAAACACACTGTCACGGTAATCACCGATCATCGAAACCTACAATACCTGAAAACCGCCAAAGCTCAGACCTCCAGACAGCTTCACTGGGCACTTTTGTTTGCCGAATTTGACTTTGTAATTACTTATCGCCCCGGCAACAAAAATGGCAAAGCGGATGCCCTTTCCCGGATTGGAATGGGAGATAATATTGTCAATCCTGAACCTGTGCCAATAATTCCAGAACAGAGAATCTTGGGCCTGATTTCTTCACAATCCATCGAAGATATCGAAGCAAAAGTTAAACAACTTGTGACCCCTTCGGACTTACAAAACTGGCAACTGAAGGGAAAGGACTTCATCATAAAAAAAGACCTGCCTTATTTTCAGGGACGACTATTCCTACCACATGTCGATTTACAAAAACAGGTAATCTCTTGCTACCATGATTCCTTGATGGAGGGCCACCCAGGCATTGCCAAAACCTCGGAAAAAGTCAAGAGACACTTCTGGTGGCCATCATGGAGAAAAGACATAAAGGAGTTTGTGATGTCCTGTGGTGTGTGTGCCCAAAACAAAGTCAGAAGGAAAGACCAGCGGGTCTCCTGCATCCGCTAGACATCCCGCCACATCCCTGGCATACCCTCTCCATGGACTTCATCACGGATTTACCCTCCTGTTCCGGATACAACACTATTCTAGTAATTGTAGATTTTTTTTCTAAAATGGCCCACTTCGTTCCACTAAAGGGCTTACCTTCAGCTTCAGTTCTAGCACGGGAATTCCTTGAAAATATTGTAAGATTGCACGGCTTCCCTTCGGTTTTGATCTCAGATAGGGGGAGCCAGTTTATCTCTCACTTTTGGCGAAGTTGCTGTCGTTTAGCTCAAATCGATGTGAGACTTTCAACCAGCCATCATCCCCAGACCGACGGACAAACTGAGAGGACAAACCAAACTCTGGAACAATATTTACATTGTATGCTACAGCAGTCGGAAAGTAATTGGAAAGATATCCTTTGGATAGCCGAATATGCTTACAACAACTCGATTCATTCAGGAACCGGAAAAAGTCCCTTTTACATTTTATATGGGATTCATCCTCGAACCTCCAATCTCGACCCGCCCCAAGATCTTGGAACGCCTGCCGTGGATCAACTTCACAATGCTATCACTCAAGCTTTCAAAGAAGCGACAATCCACCTACAACAGGCTAAAGAACGGTACAAAAGGGGAGCAGACCAACACCGAAGAGACGCCCCTCAATACCAGGTTGGAGATCAAGTTTGGTTATCCACCTAACATTTATCACTTAAAGGACCTCACACCTTCAACCCAAAATATCTGGGACCATATCCAATTACAGCCATAATAAACCCAGTGGCTGTCAAATTGGGTTTGCCATCCCACATGAAAATACATCCGCTGTTTCACGTATCTCTACTAAAACCTATGCAACCTGGAACCAGACTGAATAAACCTCCAGAGCCTATTCAAGTAAATGGAGAACCTGAATTTGAGGTTAAAAACATCCTGGACTCCAAGATCATCAAGTCAAAATTATACTATCTGATCGACTGGAAGGGTTACGGACCTCAAGAACGATCATGGGAACCCTCTGACCACGTCCATGCTCCTCGTCTAGTCAGAAAATTCCACCGAACTTTTCCCAATAGGCCAAAACCTCCGGGGAAGACAAGTTTGGGAGGGGCCTTGAGGGGGGGGGGGGGGGTGCTGTCATGAGCACTGCTCCCGAGAAGCCAAGTCAAGCCCAGCATCCCCGGAAGCAGGCTCACGACCCTCGTCCCCGGCTCCAGCAAACCCCTATTGGGGCCTTTGGACCATGTCCTGGCGCCTCTGGCGCCAGGCTCATAAGGAACCTCAGTCCGGGCGCCAGGGGCGCTGGGCTCATAATTCTTGCAAAGGTGCTTGGGTGGACCTACCTGTAGCAGACCATGCTGCATACTCACCTTTGCAAATGCTGGCAGGATGAAGTCCCCAGCCTTCTGCTGGGAGGAACTATTCCCTGAACTGGGACTACTTTCTTACCTGGGTGGGGCTGGTGCCACTCCTTAGCTCTGGAACACAGGAACTCTTTTACCTGGGCGAGGCTGAGGAAGAAGACACACAATCACTCCAACACTATTTAAACCACACCCGATTGGGAAAACGTGCTTCGCGTTATTCTGCATCTGCAGCAGGACGCTCACCGAGTCAGCTCCAGCATTCCAGTGACATCTCCAGCTTCAGCTCAGCAACCTGTGGAAGAAAGACACGAGAACTATACTTAACATCCAGGAATCCAGACACCGGCAGAACCTGCAAGCAAAAGAAACATAAGGTTAGCAAGTTGCAACACGTTCGCAGCCCTGCTCGCTTACCTGATCCATCTGTGCTTTCACGGATTCTTCGCGGCCTTCTCTTCAGCAGCCTAACGGCACCTGTAAAGACAAAGAACATTGTTAAGTAGGAATCGGGTGAAGGCGGCCGCATTTACTTTTCTTACCTGCTTTTGTGCGCGTATTACGATCTCTTCAACCGCAGCAGCCCGGCACCTGAAAACAAGAAAAGACATTATTTAAGTGTCATTAAAGACTGCAAGAAAGCCTAACACTTACGTGTTTCCCCACGTGCATCCGCGACTGGGAAAACGCCCGCAAGGTCCCGACACCTGCAAATAAGAAAAGAACATTGTTAGAGGTGCTATAATAAGGTCACAGATCATTATACTCACGTACTTCGCACGTGCAACGGCAACGGACGAACAACGCCTGCAACATCTCAAGACCTGAAAACAGAAAACAAGGGACATTATTGAGGTGTCAGAAATTCCCATACCTACGTACAACCGCACGTGTCGCACTCTCAGTGACCACGCCCTCAGCATCCAGGCACCTGAAAAAGACAATGCAAAGACTTCATTAAAGGTGCCCATCTCTTCAAGGCTATAAACTCTTTATACCTACTGGCATCCGCTCGTGCAGTAACGGCGGCATCACCTTTTGGCATCTCAGCACCTGTGCCACTTCTAAGGCCACAAAAGACTTTGAGGACCTCCAGTGACGTAACTGGAACCCACGCACCCCTGCATAGGTCGCAGGATGGAGAGCCCGGCGTTTATACGCCTAAGGTGAGAGCTCACCAGAACATTGGACTTTCGGAGAGTTGGCGATTAGTGAGGAGGAAGTCCAGCCAAACGGTCATTAACCCTTTTTCTTCCGCCTGCAGAAACCTTACCCTGGAAGCCAGACGGTCAATAAGAGGAAGCCCAGTCCAGAGAGTCATCCGAGCTCTACGCTTCTCAATTGAAGAGACTATAACAGTTCAGCCGGGACCAGCGCCTCCGTGGGAATCAGGTGAGCGTTGCACTTGGACATCAGGAGGAAGATTGATCGGTGTGTGCGTGGGGGAATGGATTTGGAGTTGGCGTGGGTCCCCAGTCACAGTGGCATTTTGGGTAATGAGTTGGTGGATATGGTGGTGGGTGAGGGTATGAGAAGGGGAGCAGTTGATGCGAGGCTGCTTTTGAGTGTGGATGAGGTGAAGGCTGTGGTGGTGAGACAGGTCATGAATGAGTGGCAGGAGAGGTGGGAGAGTCGGGTGAAGGGCACGTGGATGTTTGGTGTTCGTGGGAAAGTGTCGGTGAAGGTGGATGCAGGGAGTCTGGAATGGAGGAGAGGGGAGGAGGTGATGCTGAATCGATTGAGAATAGGGTATGTGGGGCTGAATGACTGTCTGTATCGAGTGGGGAAGCGTGAGACAAGGGATTGTGCGGTGTGTGGGGTGCCTGAGACTGTGGGACATTTTCTGCTTAGGTGTGAGAGACATGTTGAGGAGAGAGGATTGATGAGGGTTTGGTTATCTGCGCTGGGTGTGGCTGAGCTGAGTGGGAAGGCTTTGCTGGGAGGTGACGGGGTGAGAGGCAGGAGGAGGAACAGTGTGATGTTGGATTTTGTGAGGCAGACGGGGCGGTGGGAGGAGTTGTGAGTTTATGTGAGACAAGTATTGATTGGTGGGTCTGGTGCACATCATCCTTTAGGATGGGGAAGCGCCTGCGTGGGTCCGCCCACGCATCCGATAATTAAGAAGTTGAAGAAGGGATGCTGGGCACTTTACAGGTGTTCGCATGCAGATATTCTGAATTATACCTGAATTACGAAGTGTCATACGCATGTTGCTCGGGTACTGGCAACAGCTATGGGAGACCCGGCGCAGGGTCCCTGAGATGCCGGCCTACTTGCGGGAGAACCCATGTTTCAGGGTGTGTATTTGCACAAGGGGGAGCACACAAATGTAGCTGTTCTGGCTGTTTATGCTTTGCATGGGTGCGTTGCAGGGGCATTCCGGGAGCAACTTGCGTATACAGTTATTTTGCGCAGCAAATCCATTGAATATGCAGTGCATGCATTTTTTATTCTGCACGCAGTGTCACACAGTGTCATTCTCGGCACGGCAAATGCAGGAGATATGCACACTTTTCCATGAATCAGGCCCTAAATGTGCAGGAACAAGTTGCGGTACCGCCAAACTTGTAATGAGGCCTTTTAACTGACATTTGTAGATCGGGTTCAAATGGTTAAAATGATGGCAGTGTTCACTGTTATTTCTATTTCTTAACCTCCCAGTAGATGAAACTTGACATTTTTGACAAAATGTATTTGTATTGGCAATTTAAAATACTTCATATAAAAATGAACAAAAGATTGGTAGTACCCAGTTTAAAAGCGTGCCCTTATGGAGAATGTCGTAAAATTAGTAAGAATGTTCAAGGATATGAAATAGTAATCTTAAAAATAATTTTGCATGTAATTTAGTTTAGTATTATGATTTATTTTAAAAATACACCCTCAAGATATATATGCTATATGCATTGATGGAAGCAATTGATATATTTGTTAAATATAAAAGCAAGAAACTTGTTTTTACATCATTGGCTACTTTACATTTCAAAGAATTTCCAGGCGTGCTACAAGAACAGGCAAGATGAGATGTCATAATTTAGAAGCATGTACCCTCATTTGAGAAATATTAAAACCTGCCAAATTTAGCGAAAGGAGTTTAAGGAAAATGAAGCCCTCTACAATCTATATATTTAAATATGACAATACATTCACTTGAAACCCCACCATTTTCTGTTTCAATTGGTGCAATTCAAGTTGATGAGTAGGCACATAATTTGTAGCTATAAATATGGAGAAAGAACCAATTGGCAGTGATATATTTCTGAAAAAATTGGCACATTATGTGGACATTTTCTATTTCAATTCATTTAAAAGATTAAAGCCTGGGATATGTCCGTAGAGGTTGCAGATCTTGGTATTGAATGTATTACTCTCCGTTAAATAATGCATAATCAGAATATTAATTTACACTGAAAAAACAAGTAACAACTATTAAACAAAAAAAACAAAATCAATAGAGAACATCTGGTGTTATAGACCTTAATGAAAATGAAATGGTGGAATGCAAAAGTGCTTCGGTATGCATGCTGCCATGTTCAAAAGAAAAAGGACATCATGGTAAGTAATTTACCATTTTAGAATATGTATTATAGATCACACCATCTTAGTTGATAGACCTACACTCTATCAGATTGCCATTACAAGTTAGAATGTCATAAAGAGAGCAAATTCCTTTTACATGTAACATTGAAATTGCCACCTTGTTTTAAAATAAAGAGATCTGTTTGTGAATAAGTTTTCTCTTTTGTGAAGCAGGAATCCCGAGACTCATTATCCAACACTTTGATACATAAATTATTGGGTCCATCTGTTCTTCCCAAAGACAAAGGTCCTGTTTCCAAAGTCTGAGAAATACATTCAAATGTCAATTTCTCGGCCGGCCTCAAGGGGTGAGTGCCTCTTGACTTGCACCTTGGCTCCTCCAGCCTTTTCATTCTGTATTGAGGTTGAGATTTAATTGTTAACATTTCGCCGTGTGCGGCGTTCTGTAGCCTTGTGCCTCCTGATCCCTTCTTCCCTTTCCTCCTCACCACCTCCCAGCCCTCCCCGGACCCTTGATTGGTTGTGGGACCTTCTCTTGGGCTCCAGTGCTTGATATCGCACAGACGATGTGGCGTGCATTCATTTCGTGGCCATCCTCGAGGGGTGAGTGCCTTCTTTTCAATCTCCTCATTTTGAATACGGATCTCCCACATCTTATCAACTTCCTTCCTTCCTTCTCCCGCTACTCCTACTTGCACCTCTCTGGCTCCTCTTCCACCTCCCTCCTCCCCTGGCTCTCTGGCACCTTCCTCCCCCTCTCTGGCTACTATCCCACCTCCTGCTACCACCTCTGCCCACTCCCAGGCCCCTCTACCACTTCTGCTGGGTGTACCTCAAGCCTGTACCCCACCCCAGAAGTCTTTCAAATGTGGCAACCTGCTCCACGTCACTACTCTAAACTCTTGCTCAACTGTCAAACACAAGAATTTGACATTGGATATCCTAGCTCTCACCGAAACATGGTTCACAGCCAGCTCTGTCACAAGTTTTGACACTTCATTTAATGTAGGCCCGTCTATCCACTTAATAACACTTTACTTACCTTGTTTGTTTTACCCTTGTGCTGTCCATCAAGTGTAAGGCACAACAAATGGCATGGCCCCAGCAACCCCCACTGCTAAAATTAGATTTATAGATTTACATTCAGTATGGGGCGCTGACATACACACACACACACACACACACACACACACAAACAATCACTTTCACTAGTGCATTCACACATTAGTCATACAAATCCTTGCATGCACACATTCCTGGCAAAACAAAGAAGTGATGGCTGGAAGGTTTAGAATGAATCTTAACCTCTGGCATTGCTCTGGGCAACACTCCAGACCCTCGTTCTTCCCCTGCCAAGCCATTATAGAAGGTGAAGGAGCATATGTAAATCAGGCATGGTCCCACCCCAAAAGGGGCAGTCCAGCCAGAAATGCTAGGTCACATCACTTCTGCACGAGACCACAAGCATCGGCCAAACATGTTTCAGCCTTGTTGGGCCTCATCAGTGAGGAGTAGCTTGGGTCTCTAGGCCCAGCAGGCATGGGACACACGTCTGAGCATTCTCATCCCAACTTGGGGTGACAAAGCAAAAGCAAAGAGGTGATGGCTGGAAGGTTTAGAATGAATTGTAACCTCTGGCATTGCTCTGGGCAACCTTCCAGACCATCATTCTTCGTCTGCCAAGCCACTACAGAAGTGGAAAGACCATATGCAAATCAGGCTTGGTTCCACCCCAAAAGGGGCAGTCCAGCCTGAACTGCTGGGTCACATCCCTTCTACACGAGACCACAAGCATCCCCAAATATGTTTCAGCCTTGTTGGGCCTCATCAGTGAGGAGTAGTTTTGGTCTCACACATTCATAACAAGAAACATGCATACAATCCATGCATGTGTACAATGCATACATGCATTCTTACATACACATTAAATTAAAAAAACAATTACTTTACCTGCATGAACTCTCCCCACGTTCCTGCATCACCACGGGGCGGATGGATGGCCCTCCCCTCTTCTACATGATGTAAACACGCTGCATGACAGGAGAGGAGTCCTAGCCTGTCAGTCATCATTTTCACGTTGCAGATCTCCACAACATGAACACACCGACTGACAGGAGAGAGCTCCTCTTCTGTCAGGTAGCATGCATATACTGCAAAAATGGAGGTGGCAGGCCAGTTTTCCGTCACACTGGTACCTCACTTTATTATGTGCTATGTTTGTTGCAGAGCCAAAAGGGCTCTGAAACAAAAAAGAATGCATAGGCGGGTATGCACCCCTGCTCAGAGGTAGGGAGCACAATCCCCCATGCAAATAAAGCACATGGGGGACTGTGCTGCCTGTCACTTAGGCAAGAGGATGGTTCCCCCACCTACAATGGCATGCCCCAACTCTGGACTAATTTCCCTATTAAGTGTGTGCCTCTGTCACTATTGATATTTACTATCATCCCGAGCCTAAGGATAAAATGTGCGTATCTGAGCCGTTACCATGGTCTGAGTGTCTGCTTCATCGGTGGAATACATCTCTATCCATTTCGAGAACAGGTCTAGAACAACTAAGATGAACTGAAGACCTGCAACTTACTGCATTTGGTTACAATCATATGGTAACTGTGAAAATGATGCCCATGGAGCGGGGTGTTCCCCCTGCTTCACATTCGCTGATTTTCCTACTAATAGTTCTGCAACTTGCCTTTATGACATCATTTTCTCTGCCAAGTTTTCAATAGAAAGGCTAGTCATTCCCGCTGTTTCAACTGGAGTGCATTTCATCAACTGAGGTCATCTCTGGGGGCATCTCTGAGGTCATCTCTGGGGGCTTTGTGTGCTGTACATTTTCTGATTGTGATTTCTTTGGGAAGCATGAGTTACTCTAGTAGGGAAAAATGCCCAATTTTGCCTCCTTAAGAATCCCTCCGGCCTCTTTTGATTCGGTTGGTGACCAGTTGCAAGTGTATCTCGGTCATGTGACTTAAGCTCCATCCACCTTCTTAGCCATGTCTCTTTCTCCCATTTCTTAACTCTGAGATCAAGGGTGTCTCAGGCCCAGGTGTTCGAAGGGAAGGGCAGTTGATAAAAGGGCAAATCCTGTTTGGACCTCTTCAGACCTGTTTGGACCAGAAGGACCCAGGACCTTTGCTTCTCTAACATCAGGTAAGCTCTCTTCAAAATGTGTTTCAGCCCTATCTCCATACTTCTCCGAATTTCCAACAACCTGAACTTCCGTACTACACTATTAGGACCCTATGTCTGCAGCACCAATTCCCTCCTTTGCCTTCTTCTACTGCGAAAGATGAAGCAAATGTGGTCCCTTTAAATCCCCTTAGAACACCCCAAAGGCACAAATTCATTAAGCAGCTCCTCCCGCATCTGTCACATTTTTGTAAGCCAATATTTTAACAGCTTTAGAAAAGCAACAATGAAATAATGTTTTCGGGTTTTCTCCAGGATTCCAGACTTGTAAATAGAGTTCACTATTCACCACACAAAGAACTTACGGTTCATTGGAGGGGTGTGCTGCATAAATATCTTGGTATCCAAAGTGGTATCTAAAGTGGGCAATAGCAGCCAGGTATTGGTTGATCGGAGGGCTTAACACCAAAGTCAGAAGGCCATAACAAATCTGGAAAGGGGTAGGGGTGACAGTATGTTGGAGTTAACCAATGGGTGGAAAGGTGAAAAGGGCGGTGTAAGTACATTTTTTGCCAAATGTTATGTTATGTACACTCCGCCAGTCACTAGCATGATGGTTTTACAGCACTGATGCATGCCGGAAGTGTGGTTATTGTACCTCCACCAGGAGTGTGCAGTCCTTAGCCTGTCGAGTCAAACATACCTACAGGTTTCACCTTCTTCCTACTCTAACATTATTCCTCCTCCCTGACTCCTGTCTACTCCACAGCACATTATAACCTGTACTTAGCTTGGCGGTTTTATTTGTGTACCCCGCTCCTGGTTTCTGTATCGTGCACCTGCTTCCACCCACCGCCCAACTACCAACTCTCACTTTCTATTTTTGTAGGGCACCTGATTCAGGATTTCCCTGATCACTGTTTTTGATATTGCCAGAGTGGCAGGGGGAGTGAAAGGAGGGACTAGAGCTTGTGTTCGCCTGAATCCATGCAGCATCAGTGAAGACATATCAGGGCATACAGCCGACCAGGATAAGGGCTCACTCATAATGCTTCTGAGGGTGAGTGCACAGCCCATAGGGCAGGTTCTAGTACTTCCAAGAAGTACTGAACTCAGTCAGTGAATGGCTGCATTAAGCACCCGGGGGTCTGCTCCATTGAACCCTCAAAGTATGGAGGCTTAATTTTGTGTTTGGTGCTACCGTAAACTGCCGGACCCCACACAGAAAACATCTGGGCTTGCCCAGCCGTCCATCAGAATTGATAGACCCCAGAGGAGATTATGTGCAAGGTGAATGCAGGGACATAAAGGGGGGAAGAAGTGGGCAGTGTAGACCAGCAACCAGAGTGCCACACTTCATGGTCACATGCTGGGGTCTGGGTGTGATAAGGTTTAATGGTGGAAAATACAATTTGTGAGAGAATTAACTTAAGAGGTAAGGCTGTAAAAATAGAACATCGAAGGCTAGTTAAGTCAGAGGAAATATGCACTTAATGACAAAACTCTAGGAGTGCAAAGCAACCCCAGGCTTGTGTCTACCAAATACATTAATGATTCCTAGGGGTACAATGCATTGGGGTCTGCCAAGGATTTGAAACTGATCATTCTCCCCACTTCTTGATGAGGGTTTCTTAACAATTCCTTAAATTCTTTGTGATTCTGCCAATTTGGATTTATACTTTAAAAAGCACTATTTGACCCCCTTAATACAAAAACACTGGCATTGGGGAAAGCTTCATAAATTGTTATTGAAAGTGTTGGCTAGCTTAGCAGGTCCTCAGAATCAGGGAGTTTTTGTAAATTGGGATGGGGCTATCTCATTGAACTTGTTCATAAATGGCAGGTTGTATGATTTATTGATTGATTGTTTATTTGTATAGCTCCTGTACACAAGGTGTTTCAAAGCGCTTCAAGGAGGGAGGGAACATGGGAAAATACAGTTTACATTCTTACAGGTCCTTGAAATCGGAATGTGAGTATAACTATCATATCATAAAAGATATTACAAGTGCATGGAACAATAAGGGGGAGGAGGGAAAGACAAAGGGAAACAATACTAGCAGTAACATTACTATGCCTGACGACAATTGTTGCAGTGCAAGAGTGGCAAGAGGAGGGGGAGGAGAGGAGGTGTAGTGGAGGGGAGAGAAGGGGAGAGGAACAAAACAAGTGACTATCTTAAAGGTTCAACGACGGATCAAGGTAGTGCTGGGAGGGAGAGGGAGGAGAAGACAAGGAGGAAAAGGGGAGGGGACAGACAAGCTATTATCAAAGGTCAAGGGACAATGATAAGAGTAAGTGCTAGGATAATTGAAAGGTGAAGGGGGAGGGCAAGAAGGCTGACAGACGGACTCGGGTCAGAGGGGGCACACAGATGGACACAGGGGCCAGTGGGGGCACACAGACGGGCATGGGGGCCAGTGGGGGCACACAGATGGACCCGGGGGCCAGTGGGGGCACACAGATGGACAAGGGGGCAAGTGTGGGCACACATCTTTTTACTAAGGGTTAGGGACCTTTTCTGGTCGATATGACTATGATTTTATTTGTCACTTTCAATTTTCAAACCTCCTCTGATCCTGATTAAGGCACAATATTATCTGTTAAATACCAAATGAAATAAACGTGAATACATTATTTTATTGTATACAAACTTGGGGAGCTTTTTTAAACGCACTCTTGTACCTCCGCGACTATTATCCTTAATTAACAGCTTAAACGTGTCGCAATGATGTGTGTAGAAAACGAAGACCCAGAGTTCCCCCACTTCGTTTGTTGAAAGTGAAACTAGAAAATTCCACACGCATCCATTAATGCGCCACAAGAAATATTGTTCGAGACCAGTTTAGTTTGATTTTTTTATATATATATATAGCATTGTTTCGTATGCTTTTTTATTTTTGGTTGTAGCCCATGTTGATGACACGTGTTTCGGCACTCATTTGTCTTTCTCAAATCTGGGTAATAACTTTCTATACAAAAATAATAATATCCACATTCATCAAGAAAAAACAATTTACATGATTATTTAAAAGAAAAATGAAAAAAAACAAAAATTAATAATTTCCAATGACATTATTTTGAAACATATCATAATGCAAAGCAAAAATACCACACACCACATAGTATTGTCCAGTTGCAGGGTTGATACATACGTAATAGTTTAGTATTCCGAAGGAGATGGAAGGAGAGAGAACAGGGGAGTAGGGGGCCAGGGAGGGTAATAAAATGAACGGAAAATAAAATAATAAATAGCACAAGAGGAGAGAAAAACAACAAAATAACAATGGAATTAGTGCTGTTTGTCTTCTAAGGTTTCATTTGTCTATTAGGTGCAAGTATTATTTAAAATGGGGCTTACCAGTCTTTAGTGTTCATGTTCTCACTAATAACGTGTGTAGAGCATAAGGAGTCCTGTCAGACTCATGGACGATGTACGTCCTAGTCGGATAAAGAAAGGTAGCATTGGGAATAGATTAGTTCCCTCATCTTGGCGCTCACAACATTGCTGTTTTCCATAGATAGAAATTTGAAACTAAGCGATAGATGCATTTGCTTTGTTTTACGATTCTATATAAAATAGAATGCAACATTGAATTTAATCTAGTCTTTTAATTTCATTTTCCTATATATTCAACATGCCTGATGCATCTTGTAAGAAAAATAGGGGCCTGCTAAGGCCGCCTCCTTTTTACACACATAAACCCTTGTGCTTCCTAACAGCGGTTCATTTCACAAATAACTTGTCATTCAAGAAACAATGTGGCCCGTTATGACCGTCTCGTCTTTTTTGTTGCGGATCCAATCCTAATAGGAAATGGCAATGGGTGGTCTCATGCTCTGTTAGGGCTTACCTGCAAAGTCACAGTACCGGCATCAAGCGTCGTGTCCTACTAGGTGTCAGCCTCATTCGAAATGGGGAGTATGTATTCTGTTGCTAGAGCAAACCTGTTTGTCCTACTTCGCTTTCCATATTCTTCCTGCCATCGGCCATACTTTGGGATACTTTGACTTTACAGATCTGTATTGTGTTGTTTTCAAAGTTCCATTCTCATTTTCTAATACATTTATACGGACACATTTTATTCTATTTCGGTTTGAACATGTATTTGGAAAACGGGTGCTCTTGTTTTTGCACGTGTGGAAATAAAACATATTTTGGTTTTTGTATAGCAATGTCACGTATGTCTAATTCTCACAAAGCCTCATGGGAACTGTAGTTCCTACTGTATTCAGGAAATATTTGAGGCAATCTATTAGCTATGTATGTATTGCTTTTGGATATTGCGGTTTGAATATGTGTTCGAAAAACAGGTACTCCTGTTCTCCCTTATATGGAAATAAAACATATCTTTTGTTTTAATATATAGCGATGTCGTATTTGTCTGATTCACGCAAAGCCTTATGGGAGCTGTAGTTCCTATTGTGTTCAAGAAATATTTAAGTCAATCAATTAGCTATATATGTATTGGTTTTACTTTTAGTTACCAAATATAAGTTGAAAGTTACCATTTTTCTTCCGAACATTCCTGATATCATGGAAATCTAAACAATTATCAAATTTCATACGAGGAGTAGATACAAAAAATAATTACCTCTATATAGACACAATAATGACATATGATTCAATAGTTGCATTGGTTATGAGGATACATAAAATATATCAAATGCATGTCAAAATATCATATATAGTCATATTGCGGCATAGGTCCATTTTGGTGCACACAATTTTTTCCTTACAAAAAACTGGACATCTCATTGTCTGTGTTTAAACCTGTTTCAATACATCTAAAATGCTTGATTAATTTCGATTCTTCTTGTCTCAATCTGAGCTCTTGATTTCCACCTCGGCATCCCAAGGACACCTTTCTTAGACCAATGAATTTAATGTCTTGTTTGCAATCCATTTGATGATGTCTCTGCCAGTGTTCCGCCAATGGTAGATATTTGTCTTGACTTCCAATCACTACCAAGTGCTCACAAATTCTTGTGCGTATTTCTCGGATTGTGCTTCCTATGTAGATTTTGCTGCAAGTGCATATAATCGCATAGATCACATACTTTGTATGGCAGTTAATCTGCTCACGTATTTTCATTTTGATGCCATCTTTGTTCTCAAAATGGTCAGTCATGGAAACCGCATGCTTACACATGGTGCATGTTCCACATTTTCTGAACCCTAATTTGGGTTGTAATCAGTTCTCTTTTGTTTCCTCCTTATCGTCAGGTAATAGTGATGGGCTAAGGCTCAGTTTTAATGTTCTCAGCCATTGATACAATATTGAAGGGTAATCCTG
This sequence comes from Ambystoma mexicanum, assembly GCF_040938575.1. Taxonomy (NCBI): domain Eukaryota; kingdom Metazoa; phylum Chordata; class Amphibia; order Caudata; family Ambystomatidae; genus Ambystoma; species Ambystoma mexicanum. The sequence continues at coordinate 189,752,120 of NC_090928.1, read as the reverse complement.
TATTTGTGGTCCAATATGTGGGTCTAATTTAAGCAGGCCCCAGGTCATCTGAGGATTTTTTTCATCAACTGGTTATTAGTACAGAAGGTGGTAATAAATTGTACCTCTTTGCCTTGAACTGGTTTGTTACGTTGTGTGAGTGTTTGAAGTCTTGTCATTTGATGCGCTTTTTTGTAAGCAGTTTTGATGCTTGTTCTCGGATAGCCCCTAGCTTTGAATCTAGTAGACAGGATTTCACATTCCTTCTCAAAGTCTGTCTGTTCACAACAGTTCCTTCTAGCTCTAATATATTCGCCCTTGGAAATGTTACGAATAACAGGTGCTTAATGACAGCTGGAGGCATGTAATGTAGAATTTACCTCTGTGCTCTTGCGATATGTTCGAGTCTGCAGACTGTTGCCTGATACATAGATTGTTAAGTCTAAGAAGTTAATTTCAGTATTACTATGTTCTCCTGTAAACTCAATACCCAAATCATTGGCATTTATTTCCTGTTGAAAAAGCTCTAATTGTTGTGGTGTTCCTTGCCATATTAGTAAAACGTCGTCAATGTACCTGGTCAATTTTACAACATGTTAGCTGAATGTCTCGGTTGTGTAAATCCTCAGATATTCAAACATGCCCATTACTAGGTTCGCTAGGGCCGGTGTATATTTTACTCCCATAGCTACACCGCGTTTTTGTTTATAAAAACTATTATCGAACATGAAGATGCTGTTGTCTAGAGTAGCCATAAGCATTTCTTTGAGCATGCAGACAAATGGCAGATAGGATGCTGATTCATTTTTAAAGGTATGGTCAATTGCATCTAATGCAAGGTTGTGGCTTATAGACGTGTAAAGCGCCTTCACATCCCAGGTTGCCAGTAAATAAGTCGGATGCCATGGAATAGTTTCAATAATGTTTATTGCTGAGGTTGAATCCTTCAAGTAAGCTTGTACATTTGTAACTTTCGGTCTTAATAGGTTATCAATATATTCCGAAATGTGTTCCGTGGCCCAGCCTATTCCGCTCAGTATTGGTCTGCCTTCTGGAATCGTTGAAAATGGTTTGTGTATTTTTGGGAGAAAATAAATAGTTGGTAGAATCGGTTTTGGAATGAAGAGATATTTTTTCTCCTCATCAGTTATGAGGCCTTGCCTATACCATCCATCTATTGCATTTCCAAGATCCTTAATAATTTCCTCCTTAGGATTCTTTAATAGTCTATCATAGCAATTAGGAGTATTAAGATGGTTAAGAGCCATCTTAATGTAGTCAGGGAGGTTCATAATCACTATATTTCCATCCTTATCCGCCTCCTTGATAACAATTGCACGATTTCTTTCCAGTTTGTTAAGAGCATTCTTCTCAAGAATTGTCAGATTTTCTGGTTTTCTCATTATCCCCAGTTTTCTCTGTTGGTCTTCTATTTCATATAGGTCTTTCGTTACTAACTTGTAAAAAGCGTCAATCATGTTGTCTGTAGGACATTGGGGTAAGAATTTGGAGGTTGGTCTCAATTCCTTCTTGGTTAAGCTGATCGGTGTAATTGTTAGTTCTTGCATGGTTTGATGAATTGGAAAAGATTCTGGTTCTTGCAATGATCTTATAAGGTGAATATTTCCTAGTTCCTCTATTGTAACTTCACTTTCTGTTGCTGGGTATACTTTTTGTTTGCCAGTTGTGATCTGGGTAGCAAAACATTTTTTAAGTTTAAGCTTACGTATAAACTTGAAAAGATCTATGTGTGTTTGCATGGGTTCCATGTATGATGTAGGAGCAAATGATAATCCTTTATTTAGCAAACTGATTTCATCCTGATTTAATTCAACATCTGAGAGATTCATCACAAGGTTCGTTACTGGCTCTTCTTGGCCGCTTCTCTGGTCGCCGCTCTTGTCAATCTGCGAAAGTCTTCTAAGGCATCTGGGTCACCGGAGTCTACCCGACCCCCTCCCTCCTCTTCTCCGAGCAAAGGTTGTTTTTTGGTAGGTTGTATCGACGGGCGAGAACATTAAAACTGAGCCTTAGACCATCACTATTACCTGACGATAAGGAGGAAACAAAAGAGAACTGATTACAACCCAAATTAGGGTTCAGAAAATGTGGAACATGCACCATGTGTAAGCATGCGGTTTCCATGACTGACCATTTTGAGAACAAAGATGGCATCAAAATGAAAATACGTGAGCAGATTAACTGCCATACAAAGAACATGATCTATGCGATTATATGCACTTGCAGAAAAATCTACATAGGAAGCACAATCCGAGAAATACGCACGAGAATTCATGAGCACTTGGCAGTGATTGGAAGTCAAGACAAAAATCTACCATTGGCAGAACACTGGCAGAGACATCATCAGATGGATTGCAAACAAGACATTAAATTCATTGGTCTAAGAAAGGTGTCCTTGGGATGCCGAGGTGGAAATCAAGAACTCAGATTGAGACAAGAAGAAGCGAAATCAATCAAGCATTTTAGATGTATTGAAACAGGTTTAAACACAGACAATGAGATGTCCAGTTTTTTGTAAGGAAAAAATTGTGTGCACCAAAATGGACCTATGCCGCAATATGACTATATATGATATTTTGACATGCATTTGATATATTGTATGTATCCTCATAACCAATGTAACTATTGAATCATATGTCATTATTGTGTCTATGTAGAGGTAATTATTTTTTGTACCTACTCCTCATATGAAATTTGATAATTGTTTAGATTTCCATGATATCAGGAATGTTCGGAAGAAAAATGGTAACTTTCAACTTATATTTGGTAACTAAATGTAAAACCAAGACATATATAGCTAATTGATTGACTTAAATATTTCTTGAACACAATAGGAACTACAGCTCCCATAAGGCTTTGCGTGAATCAGACAAATACAACATCGCTATATATTAAAACAAAAGATGTATTTTATTTTCATATAAGGGAGAACAGGAGTACCTGTTTTTCGAACACATATTCAAACCGCAATATCCAAAAGCAATACATACATAGCTAATAGATTGCCTCAAATATTTCCTGAATACAGTAGGAACTACAGTTCCCATGAGGCTTTGTGAGAATTAGACATACGTGACATTGCTATACAAAAGCCAAAATATGTTTTATTTCCACACGTGCAAAAACAAGAGCACCCGTTTTCCAAATACATGTTCAAACCGAAATAGAATAAAATGTGTCTGTATAAATGTATTAGAAAATGAGAATGGAACTTTGAAAACAACACGATACAGATCTGTAAAGTCAAAGTATCCCAAAGTATGGCCGACGGCAGGAAGAATATGGAAAGCAAAGTAGGACAAACAGGATTGCTCTAGCAACAGAATACATACTCCCCATTTCGAATGAGGCTGACGCCTAGTAGGACACGACGCTTGATGCCGTTACTGTGACTTTGCAGGTAAGCCCTAACAGAGCATGAGACCACCCATTGCCATTTCCTATTAGGATTGGATCCGCAACAAAAAAGACGAGACGGTCATAACGGGCCACATTGTTTCTTGAATGACAAGTTATTTGTGAAATGCATAAGGGTTTATGTGTGGAAGAAGGAGGCGCTCATAGCAGGCCCCTATTTTTCTTACAAGATGCATCAGGCATGTTGAATATATAGGAAAATTAAATGAAAATACTAGATTAAATTCAATGTTGCATTCTATTTTATATAGAATCGTAAAACAAAGCAAATGCATCTATCGCCTAGTTTCAAATTTCTATCTATGGAAAACAGCAATGCTGTGAGCGCCAAGATGAGGGAACTAATCTATTCCCAATACTACCTTTCTTTATCCGACTAGGACGTACATCGTCCATGAGTCTGACGGGACTCCTTATGCTCTACACACGTTATTAGTGAGAACATGAACACTAAAGACTGGTAAGCCCCATTTTAAATAATACTTGCACCTAATAGACAAATGGAACCTTAGAAGACAAACAGCACTAATTCCATTGGGCCTCATTCCGAGGTTGGAGGTAAGTACTGGTCGTTTCCGGCATGGCGGAAAGTACGACTCCGGCAAGGTGACAGACCGCTAATTGCGTCCCATTCCGACCTCGCGGACACGCGCTTTTCGCCATGCCGGAAAAGTACCTAGCGGCATGCCGCAAAACCCCCCGAAAAACCCCTACCGGCCTGCTGCGACACGTACATTACAACACCGCCATGGAAGCAGCAGCGACAGTAAATAACGGGGACCGTAATTTACGGATCCCGTAAATTACGGTCACCGCAAAACAACGGAACCGGAAATTACGTCATCGCACAGGAACGGGAAGGAGCGCGGCTGACATCTTTAAAAACACAATCCATTGCCATCCTCATCAGGCAGCACCCTTGGGAGCAATCCGAAGTTGGGGAATGCATCAGGAACCCAGGAACTATGCCTAAAGCACCTAAGAAGTCTGCGGACCGGCTCCGCAAGAAGCGATTCTGCCCTGATGAGCTCCAGGTCATGGTGGACTACCTGGCAGAACACGCTGACGTGGTGTTCAGCCCCGACATGCGGAGGGAGTCCACTATCCGCAAAAAGAACATCTGGGCAGAAACCGCCCAAAGGGTGAGCGCTGTAGGCTCCACCCCTCGCACGCCCAAGGACTGCCGCAAGCGGTGGGATGACTTGCGGGTGCGGGTGCGGGGACTCCTCACTGCCAACAGGAGTCAGGCCATGCAGACTGGAGGGGGCCCAAGTTCCCCTGTGCGACTTGAGCCATGGGAGGAGACATGCGCCGCAATGATTGGCACGGAATGCAGAGAGGGCATCGGTGAAATGGACTGCGGGGCAACGTCGTCTGCCGATGGAGGTGAGTGTCCAAAGTCAACACTGCCAATGGCAATTGCATGATGTAGACTCCCCCAAGGGCCATAAAAGGCACCTTGTCATGTAGCCACCCCCCCATCCAACTAATGCACAGTCAACTGCAACGCAATCAAGGGCCAAGTGCAAGTAAATAACACACATCAGCCATAGTGCAGTAACTTGCACATTCCATCATGCACATTGTGCATCAGGTTCGGCAGTGTGTGAGCCAGACTGCACATTACTATGGCAGGATGAGTCACTCCGACACATGCGTACACATGCGTACATTCAATTCACATTCATATGTACTAGTACTGTTGCAACGCCCAGAGGGCCACAAACCCCAAATTACAGAAATGTGAATGCAGCGATCTATGCAATTAGCGCATCATACAATCACTCATGTTGTCTCTCTCCTCTACCCCCACAGGCACCGATCATGACAGCGGGGATACCCAGACGACCCGTCCATCCACCTCCACGTGCAGAGGCCGGTCCCGGAGCATTCCAGCACGGAACAAGAAAACAACCCAGGCACCACAAACGCCAGTGGAGGATGCACCACCACAATCCCTCCCTGCCTCGGCACCTGCCACATTAGACACCCCAAGGTCGGCAGAATCAAGCATTGCTGGGGAGTTGGCAGCTACGGCCACCCAGGAGAATGTGGACAGCCCCTTATCGATCTGTGGTGCCACTGAGGAGGACTTTTACCCCACAGTCCACACCCCGGAGCCCACCAATGTCCCCCTGCCATCAAGCAGTGACTCTGTGGAGCAGGAAACACCTGGCCGTAGTGCTCCGGCAGATCCTGGACCTATTCCACCAGTTGAGGCCATGCCAGGGCAGGTAGGCCCAAGACCCGCCAGGAATGTACCTACATACATTGATGAACCACGTGCACATCAGCTGACGGACCTCATCAATGTGTTCATGGAGGACACCCGCCAGGCCAGGGTGGAGTGGGTGGATGAGCTAAGGCAGATGCGTCAGGCTGTCACTGACAGCAGCAATAGGTTGTGTGCGGTCCTGGGACGCATCGCGGATGCCCTGGAGGCTGCACCTCCCACACGACAGCCCCAGCGGGAGGACACACCGTCACAGTGCTCCTCCACCCAGACCAGCCCGCTCCGACGCTCATTGCGTACATTGCGCCGGCCCAACATGGATCCCCCTGGCTCTGGGGGCACGCCTTGAACATGCTGGCACACACATGTGGCCTATGTTGGCCTTATGGCACTATAAGGTTGTTGTGGGTGAGGGGGAGGGGAGTGAGGGTGTGTTTGGGAGTTGGGGGGAGGGGGAGGGTGGTGGAGGTTTTGTTGTACACGTTTCATGACAATTATTCAATACACTGGTTGTTCATAATGTAAAACGGAGTGGACATTGATCATTGCGCAGGTGTCATTTGATGTCTCACAGTGCATGGAAGGCAACATTTGCATCCTGGGGAGTCCGTGGTAGGTATATGTAGTCCCTTGTGTGCTTGAGGAGGGCATCCAGCACTTGGTTCAGTATCCGGGTAAATAAGGGTTGTGATATACCATGCATGTGCCCCACTGTGTGCCGGTAGGTGCCTGTGGCAAGGAAGTGGAGCACAGTCACTACCTTCAGTGGAGGGGGGATGGCAGAGCTTTATTCTATGAAACTCACTATGTCGTCATGTATCAGGTCCACTATGGTGGTGATGGTGTCATGGTCAAGCCGGTACAGGGTGTGGATCTGATGTGGTGTTAGGTTGAAGGAGGTGGCTCAGATGCGAGGGATTGGGGGCTGCCGGCGTGGTAACGGTGGATGCACTGGTGGTGCATGCTGGGCCTGTCTCACCCTCCGTCTCCTCCTGTGTGTCCTCTGTGGTTGGGGCTGTGGTTGTTGTTGTTCCTGCCTTGGAAGCAAGGCCTCCAGCTCCAGTTGTGCCACTACTATTGGTATCATCTTGGTGTGGGAGAGGGTGTGGTGTGTGGGTATGCTCATTTTGTGCTGTGCCAGACTCCATTGGCTACACCTGTGCTGATTGTGTGCACCTGTGGCTGTGGAAACCACTGCTCAGTGTTCTTAACTCCTTCTCTGAGATGCCTGTATGTACTCCATGCCGGTAAGGTACTTTACGGCCTTAAGGAGACCGTTATTTACGTGTGCTCCTTACTTGCGATCAGCTCCGGTTTACGCCATGCCGTTGATTACGCCATGGTGGTGTGCGCGCGCGACCCAAGACCGTAAATTACGGCATTGTTGTTTACGGTGCCGTAATTTACGGTCTGAAGGGTCGGAATGGCATGGAGCGGAAATCCATGCCGGTAAATCATTACCGCCATGGTTTGTACCTTACCTCCAACCTCGGAATGAGGCCCCTATGTTTCAAAAAATAATGTCATTGGAAATTATTAATTTTTTATTTTTTATTTTTATTTTAAATAATCATGTAAATTGGTTTTTCTTGATGAATGTGGATATTATTATTTTTGTATAGAAAGTTATTGCCCAGATTTGAGAAAGGAAAATGAGTGCCGAAACACGTGTCATCAACATGGGCTACAACCAAAAATAAAAAAAGCATACGAAACAATGCTATATATATAAAAAAATCAAACTAAACTGGTCTCGAATAATATTTCTTGTGGCGCAGTAATGGATGCGTGTGGAATTTTCTAGTTTCACATTATTTTATTGGTTGTTTATATCGTGCTTAATACCAGACTTCTCCAGCTTCTAGGCGCTGGACCTGGGATCATACCCATCATCATATTCCCAAGTCAAGTACTGGCTCTGAAGGTTCCTCGCAGCCTGGTTAGATGTTGATTTTTGTGAATGGTTCACTAAATGGTTTAGCACATGTGCGCACAAATTAGACATGCCCATTGTATATCTCTAGCAGGTTGTATTTATGGTCATAAGGCATTAAATCATACATTTGGTGGATTTTGTATTTTTGAATATATCTTTTTTTTATAATGGTGTTTTATAATATCTGTTTTTTCTGTTTTTTTTAATCAATGCAATAACATAGAAATAACATACAAAGCATTTCAAACATACATATGTTGATGAGGAACACAGGAGAATTGCCAACATTTCTTTGCTGGAGAAATACATTCACTTTGAAGATAACATTGTTAGTCTGCTAGGACATTTTAAATGACATTTGTAATAGGGTCTGATGTACACAAAAATCAAAGCAAATGGTGAACATCATTATCCAAAATATATCCAGCGTTGTTGTGTTGAAATACCACATGACATTTCTTAAGTGCCAAGGGCGAGGTATCTCGTCCTTGGGATTACCTCCCTGTTGCCAAGGACGAGATACCTCGTCCTTGGCACTTAAGGGGTTAATAAAACAGAGAACCTTAGAAGGCATTGAATGGCGAAATGCCAAAATCACGAAAAACGGCCTTGCCACTGGGGGCTGGGGGGGAAGCCATGGCGGTTAAAAGGTTAGAAAGGGGAAATATTGGGGGGAGAAGGATGCTATCAATGAAGAAAATATTCTTAATGATTAAGCATTGGTGAATACATTCATGAACACCCAAAGCACCAGGATTTTCATATATATATTTGCGTGAATTGGGTTTGGCAGAACTTTTAAGGGATTCAGGTGACAGATTCCGGCTAAGCTTATGACAATCCATGCCGATGAAATGTTGCTGTAAACATTGGTTTGAAGAGGTCAGAACTTTTCTTGGCAGCACATGCTTGAAACAAAGTATACAGTTCATAATAATAATATAAATAATAATGTATTTATATAGCGCTTTATCCAAAGCGCTTTACATAGGACACATTTACATACCTTATTTCTTAGTTGTTATTATAATTAGAATATGGTTAGCTGTTCAAAGTCTTTCTGCCATGGATGCTTGAAGAAA